>NC_040908.2:160212821-160512821 GCF_004126475.2 Phyllostomus discolor
CCTCAGTATCAAAGAGGCTGCGTAGCTACCTAAGTGCTGCTCACAAGACCACAGTGTCCCCAGCTTCCTGTAGCTGGCTCCTTGGGGAACCGGAAGTGGGTCTTGTCCTTTAGACATAGCCAAAAAGACGTCTTTATGGTCTGATGCAGAGCAGAGGGTATCACCTGCTTGCTCAGTTTATGGCCTTGAGGCAGCTCACACAAAACTCAGGATGCACATGGAGGGAGCAGCACCACGACAACCACCCCAGGTCAAATACTCATGTTAGAATAACCAAGTCAGGAGGCTGAACTTCCATCCCATAGCTTTGTTCAGCAGAGGGGGGAACAAAGTTTTTTTAAAAGGTTTTTATTTATTTATTTATACAGAGGGAAGGGAGGGAGAAAGACAGAGAGAGAGAAATATGAATGTGCGGTTGCTGGGGGCCATGGCCTGCAACCCAGTCATGTGACCTGACTGGGAATCGAACCTGTGACACTTTGGTTCACAGCCCGAGCTCAATCCACTGAGCTATGCCAGCCAGGGCTGGAACAAAGTTTTTTTTTTTTTTTTAGTTTTTATTTATTTTTAGAGAGAAGGGAAGGGAGGGAGAAAGAGAGGGAGAGAAGCATTGGCCTGCAACCCAGGCATGTGCCCTGACCAGGAATTGAACCCATGACCTTTCAGTTTGCAGGCCGGTGCTCAGTCCACTGGGCCACACCAGCCAGGGCTTTTTGTTGTGGTGGTTTTCATAATGTCATAAGTTTAACGGAACAAAAAGGTGGAGCATAGCAGAGCCTAAATTTATAGAGCCAAAGCAATTCTCTGAAATTTGAACTCTGCTAAATAATCTGTATGAAAGCACCTCTATGGAAAACAATATGCAAGCAGGAAAAGGAATACAAGTTTCATCTGAAGTAACAATTTCATGAAATGATAAATTTGGTTGTTGATGTATTCAGTTGTATCCCTTCTCTACCTCAGTTCAGTATGACCAGATAGGGTTTCTTCCCTGAGACTGAACTCCTCTCACAGCATTTCTCTTATAGGCACCTTCATTCCCGGGCTGCATTCTGACTTTCAGGGCCCTAGGCGGTTTTGCCTTGGTGGGGGGGGGGGGGGTCCCTTCTTTCATGAAAAAGAAAAGATTAAAAATTACATTGTATTATTGCATTGGTATAAACAAGAATATAATCCAGATCAGATTCCCTGTTACATTTATTTTTTCTGTAAATTTTAAAAGTAATTAAAGTTAAAGCATTTTCATAAAAGGATACATAAAAGTATCCTGGGTTTGGGGCCCTGTGTCTGCTCAGCCCCAATTCATTCTGTTACTAGTGAGGGCTCCAATTTTCCATTTACAAGAGAGATGTCAGGTTTCCTTTTTTATGTAAGTGTGTTCAAGTAATCAAAATGAGTCCATTAAACAATATTGTATCAGTCAGCTTGGCCACCATAACAAAATGCCATGGACTGGGGGACTTAAACAATAGAAAGTTATCTTCTTACAGTTGTGGAGGCTGGAAGTCTGAGGTCAGGATGCTAGCACGGTAGGGGACTGGGGAGGTCCCTCTTCCTGGCTTGCAGATGGCCTCTTCTGTTTGTGTTGAGAGAGAGAGAGAGAAACAAAGGGAGGGAGGGAGGAAAAGGAAGGGAGGAAGGAAGGAAGGAAGGAAAAAAGAAAGAAAGAAAGAAAGAAAGAAAGAAAGAAAGAAAGAAAGAAAGAAAGAAAGAAAGAAAGAAAGAAAGAAAGAAAGAAAGAAAGAAAGAAAGAAAAAGAAAGTTAAGAGAGAGAAAGAAGCTTGAAGAGGAGTAAACCAGCATTCTGCCTAGGAGCCTCTTCAAAGGCCCGGGCACTTCTGTCACCCAAGTAACCATATCCTCATCAGAGGACACACCCCGAGGTAAAAGAAGGGGCGCTGACTTCCCCATTCCCCCAGGGTTTTGTTCTCCCTCCCTTTCCCATTTCAGCCCAGTGGGGAAGAGGCTGAGTGAGGAGAGAGTCCGGAGGCCTAGCAGGAGAGCCAGATCCACCAATGCGCCAACTTTCTGTGCCGGCTGTCCGGATGGCAAGTTAGAACGGTGGTGGGAGACGAAAGGGTCCTTCTGTGAGCTCAGAGCTATTGCCACTGGTCCGAGCTGCACCATGGCCTGAAACATGGCCCACAAAGGCCCCAGGGAGCTTCTGGCTAAACAAAAAGACTCAGCTGGGTTTTGTTACAGGACAAAACTGGTCCCGGTGCTCAGTAGTTGCCAGTCTAAAGACAGCTCTGAGGTGATTTTACGAGAAGGACACACCAGGGATTGTCCTCAGAGCAGTGTGTCCCTGAACAATGCACCGAATCCATCTTTGTTAGGGGAAATCGTGCCTCCACATCAAGGCGGACTCGGTCACGGCATGCGCAGGTGGGGACATTTCTGCGCAGGCACGGCTGGAAACACGGCTGTGCATGTACTGCGTGTTCAAAAGTGTCAGAAAGAATATATCTGCAGTATATTTGCAACATGTATAACTGACAAGAGACTTGTATCCCCAAAGAATTCTGAAACAAAAGAAAAGCCTAATTGAGCAACGGGCAAATATCAGCTAAGGCAGACTAATAGCTAGAGCAGAGCCACCTACAATAGAAGTTGTAGAAATTTATTTTTTGCGCAGGTGAAGTCCAAAACCGATGTTCTCCACCAGAGGAGGCTCTGCTCCACAAAGCCACTCAGGCACCCAGGCATCAGACCCATGGTGATCTTCAGTATGTGGCCCTCAAAGGCACCCTGGACATTCCCATGCCAGCAAGCAGATGAAGGAAAAAAGAGAGTTTCGTGGGTGGGAGGATTTTCAAGGTCAAGCCTTGAAATGGCGCCTGTCACCCCCACCCCCATTCCATTAGCCAGATGTCAGCCACGGGCTCACAGAACTGCACGGGGAGACAGGAAATGTAGTCTAGCTGCGTGCCCAGGAGAAAAAGGAAACAACTCTGATGAACACGGCGCATCAGCTTCTGCCACAAGATGGTCCAACAGAGAAAAATACAAGTGGACCATAAGCATGAAAAAGTGCTCCATCTCACGAGTAATTCAAGGAAATAAAAATTAAGACCATCATGAGACATTAATAGACTGGCTAAACGCTTAGATTAGGACAATACTAGGAGGTGGGAGAATCTGATGGGATAGTGGCTTTTTGTTGGAAACACCTCTGATCCCACTGGTGAGGGAGGGACTCCTGCCCTGTCATTAGGGGGATGGCTGAACATATGACACCTGACATTGGATGGACAACAGCTGGCTATTGGTCACATGTGCTTCCACCCTGAGGGAGGGGGACTTCAATGCCACACAGGGCCACATGGAGGCTGCACACAGGAAGACAGCCAGCAACCAGGGGCTGCAGGAGTCAGGCTTTCTCGTACCCAGAAGGTGCAGTGCCCCTGGCTCCCCGAGGAGGAGGTATGTGATTGGCTTGCTTGAATAATTCTGCAGGCTGGCAGGGGCCCGACACGCATAGTCAGAGGTAAGCAGGAGCTCTGCCTGGCCCCCTTGATAAGGAAGGTTCTTTGGCTGCAGGACCTGATCTGAGGAAGCAGAGTGGGGAGGGGCCTTGCAGTCAGGCTGTGCATGTCTCTCCTGCTTTCACCAGCTGTCAAACCATCACACAGTATTGAGCCTTTACTTTAGGATTATCCAGAAAAACAGAACCAACAGGGTGTGCGTGTGTGTGTATACATACACACACACATACATACATGTATGTCCATGAATCAGTGGGCACTGAATGAGACAGATTGCCCTGTATAATGTGGACAGGCCTCACCCAATCCATTGGAGGCCTTCCTAGAGCAAATGCCTTGTCTCTCTCTTTTCCTCTTTCTCTGTAGATGGATACATACATAAACAGTAGATAGATGACAGACACATAGATACATAGCTACCTACAGATATATTGCTCTCTCTCAACAGACAGAGCAAAACAAGTTTCAGAACAGAAGTTACCATCCAAAGAGGACTGCATTCACGGCTGAGTAAATAGTCCAGACCTCAGTTTTCTGTCCAAAGAGGTGGCAACAGGGAGTTGGAGGCAAAGGTCAGAGACGGAAACGTGGCAGAGAACCCAAGCATGCCGCTGAGTGAGAAGGCTAACCGTGGGCACACACCAGGGAGCCTTTTGGAGCCAGCGTGCAGTTGGGGGGTTGGGGGGTCGACCCAAATGTCTCTCCGTGTGAGACCAAAGAAATAGTGTGGGAGACAGCCGCACAGTGCACTGCTATGTGGCCGTGGGGGGAATGAGAGGGAACACGGCCCTGCCCACTGAGGGGGAAAGGAATAACCACGTGTGCGGGAGAGGTGTACGAAATCACACAATTGTGTACATAGAGAGGAGGGTCTGGAAGAACACACGTGCAACTGTTATCAGCAGCTGTATCTGGAATGACTTCCCGTTTTAGAAATGTCCAGGTAGCCTAGAAATGTTTACAGAACATACATATGATATTGTAGTGGTAATTTTGACAGGACCATATAAAATTTCCTTAGAAAGAAAGAAATGAGACCATTTCAAACACCCATAAAGACTCATCACCTGTGTCTGGCTACCCAGGAAAGCTTTGTAACCCTTGGCCTTCCGGGGTCTCCAGATGCGGTGTGAGTGCAGGTTTCGGGTTGTTTGTGTCTGATTACTCGGATCTAATTCCTGTCTTTGTCTCTCGTTCCCACCCGTCTGCTGCCAGGAGACAGAGGGGAGATGAAAGAAGAGGGACTGTTTCACTTCGCTTTGATGAGAACACACAACGTGAGAGTCACCCTCTGAACAAATGTCACTGGTCACTGCTGTGGACTCTAGGTACAAGGTTGTACCACAGATACCTAGAATTTGTTCACCTTGTTGAACTGGAACCGTATGCCTGTCAATTCATATGATGCCCCAGAAACGCCCTCCCCCGCACTCCCTGGTGACCCCCATGGCAATCTCTGATTTTATGCATTTGACTCTTTTAAGTTATCTCGTATAAGTGAAATCATGTAGTATGTGCCTTTCTGTGTCCGGCTTATTTCATTTAGCATAACGTCCTCAAGGTCCAATAGGTGGTCTCATGCTGCAGAATTTCCTCGTTTTTGAAGGCTCCGTACACTCCTGTGCATGTCACGTTCTCTTTAGCCTTCCGTCTGGTGATGGTCATCTAGGTTGCTTCCTCCTCATAGTTACTGTGAACAGTGCGGCCACAGGCATGGAGTGCTGACACCTGAGAGGAGGGTTGTCAGCAGGAAGGTCCTGTGAATGGAGACTCTCCATAGTGAGTGAGTTCCCAGGAAGGCTCGGTCCCTGGCAAGGTGAGAGGGAAGGAGCCCAGGCGAGACAGACCTGTGAGGAAGAGCATGAATGAAGATGTCCGGGGAGCACGGGCAGCAGGAACCCCCACGGCCCGTTCACTCCTGGCCACCAAGCCTGTGCCTCCTCCCCCAAGAGAGGGCTCTGTTTGCAGGAAATGAAAGACAAGGTTCAGCCGGTCTTTTGAAATGTCCACAACCCCACAAAAGGGACAGCGAAAACACAGCTCTCACAATGGCAGAAACATTCTGGGACAAACCCACGGTGAGAACCGGAGTGAGACCAACACCAGGCTGGCAAAGCTGATTCAGGGAATGATCGAGGAACTCGTGTGTGTGTGTGTGTGTGTGTGTGCGCGCCTGTGTGCCCGGTGGGAAGGAGAATGGAGAGTAACAGAGCTACATTAACTACAAACTGGCTACTGCCCCGCAGGACTACAAGGCCATAGCCTTGGAGTTATCCTTATCGTCTCTTCCAAATGTTTCCATTTCACTCTCGTCTCTACCAGACCGGCCCCCCCCCCCAAAAAATTTGTATCTTATCCATTGGGGCAGGTCTACATCTGATATGAAAGACGCTGGGCCCCGATCCATAATAAATAAGAAGTCAAAGAAAATTTTATTCCCCAAGAATGGCATTTCTCAGTCAGGGCTCTGAAAAGAGGATTGAGCCCTGAAGCCCAAGGCGATCTTTGTCACCAGTCGACACCTCTCTGCATCCGGAGTGGCACTAGCTGAGTCCTGCCTGTGCCAGCACAGAGAACATCATCATCACTCGATTGATTCTCTGTGTTCCGAGAGTCAACTGACCTGGATTCTTCTGTGTGATTTCCAAGTGTTGTACAATTTTTCTTCAGAGGAGAAGAAAGCGTTCACCCCCAGCAACTTGAACCTTCAGTATCTGAGGACTGAAGTGGGAGAAAAACATGATAAAATGTTCTGAGTACAGAAAGAGCTTCAGTGAGAACTAGAACCTCATCCAGCACCAGAGGGGAGAAGCCATGCACACACACAAAACACAGGGGGAGACGTCCCTGGGGGCTCCCCACCCCTCACCCATCAGACAGGACGGTTCCCATGCCAGAGAAACCCAAGACCTGGGAAGCACTGAAGGCACAGCCTAAACCGACTATCTGAACACCCATACTAGGGAGGAATTCTCCTAACACCTCAGTTAAGTCAGCCTCCAGCCATTCTGCTGGGGAAAAGTGCCAGTGGCTTAGTCAGGGAGAACTCCACTCCAGCTCCAGCTTTTTCAGGCTGGAGAGTCCCCACACAGCAGACACACCCTCTGAATGTCCAGAGTGCAGGCATGGCTTCGGCCACAGAGCTGAGACGGCTGCTGGAGGTAGACCCACAGGCAGGGAAACCTCTCCACCAGGCCTAGTCTGTCCTGAGACTTGGGTCCACAGAGCCTCAGACCCTTGCAGCTGGGCACAGGAGGCTCGGTCTGCTGCCTGCTTCAGGCCAGCCCCGGTGTATGCCAGTGATTTATAGGGGTTAATGTAACTGAATGCAGGTCCGGCTGCCTGCCGCTCGGAAAGCCAATACTCAAGAGGCAGGTGCTGATGTAAAGGAAAGTGGTTTATTTTCAGATGCCAGCCATCTGGAAGATGAGGGACTCAAGTGTCAAAGCCCATCTCCACATCATCTCAGTGGAGGCAGGGGTTTTTACAAGGAGGGAGGGGGGAGAGAACGAAGAGATGGAGGGAGGGGGTTGCAAAGCCCTCCGGGTGCAGAGGAGCGCGGTCCATTCCAATAAGGCCAGTAACAGCTCGGCATGCGTCATCCTGGTTTAGTCATCCTGACTGCACGTCAGCCTGCTCCACAGATAAAGGTCAGCACATCTCCTGGAGCTGGGGTGCCTGAAGGTCAGGGTCTGTGTCTTTTGAAGTTAGCTCCTAGGATTCTTACACACACATGCTGGTCATCTACAAGCTACATATTAGTTAGAGTCAGCACTTAGAGAAACAAGGTCAGAGGAATGGTGGGACAGGTTACAATTCCCCACTGTTACAGTTAATACGGGGTCAAACAGACGTGGTCCATGTTTTCACTCTGTCACTTACTAGCTGTGTTGAATGAATCAGGGAACTTCTGTGAGTCTCTCTCTCTCTTTTTTTTTTTTTTCCATTTAAGGTGGGGGTAATATTAGCACCCACTTCCTAGGTGTCAGGAGAATTAAGGAGAGGTTGAGTGAGGTTGTTTTCCACCAACTTCATTTTGTTTGGCAGGCCTGTTTCTCAGAACCCACAAGCTCAATGTGCCTTTGAGGCCCTCGGTTAGGCCCTGGGATGGAGAAGTAATGTGTGTGCCGCTGCCCCAACCATGTGTGACATGAACTCAAAAGTGACCTGGAGGCTTTGGCTAGGAATAAATAATAAAGATTTACTCAAGGGTCTTCAAGTTTGCATACCAGCGACACAGGTAGGCAAAACCCCAGAAGTGTTCCAAAAAAGAAAGAAAAGTTCAATGTTCTTACAGCAAAAAGAACATCCTTGGAAATAATCAGTCCTGCACTGTTAGCTCCAGGACTGGGCCAGGATGGTTATCAGTCAGATGTCGGGCAGTCTGGTTGATGGATGTCAGCTGGATGTCAGCTGGTCTGGATACCTGAGTCCTTCAGCAGGGAGGGAGGTAACCAGAGGCTATCTGGATGTTTGATGTACACCAGGCAAGGACACAGGATGGGCAAATTCAAAAGTGTAAGTCCCCAGGCTACTTAAAACAAGGATAGAATCGTTTCCTCATGCTTCAACCTTCTTGATGTTCGTGATTCAGCAGCTTGACTACAGTGACCCCATTTTACTTCTGGCACTGACACGAAGGAACTTCCCCAGGTGTAAGAAGTTCCCAAGGGGCCACAGGAACGGAAACTCCAGCCAAGCAGGTGCAGAGTATTTATGGGTCTTTTCCAAGGGCCCCCAAGGAGACAAACACTCTCCCTCATTTCTGTCCCAGGTCAGTCCCTTTGCACAGCACTTCTGGTGCTAGCAGCCAGCTTTCTGGAATGTGCCAAACTGGACAGGCCCAGCAGTGAGACAATCATTGCTGCGCAGAACATTGGAGCTGCATCAGGCCACCAGAGACTGCCTTGTTTTTCAAACGGGGTGGGGTTGCCAGATGTAGCCAATAAGATGCAGAATGCCCAGTTAAATTTGAATCTCAGGTGAATGACAACAAGAAACTCAGTATGATTACATCCCAACATGGCGTGGACCGTCGTTCAAGAAAATTTTTTGTTTGTGTATCTGAAATGCAAATTTAACTGGGCTTCCTGTATTTTGTTTGGCAACCCGCAGAGGGGAGGGGCTGAGAGGGAAGCCAGGTCTCCCAGCCGGGTCTGCTGGCTCCCAGGCCACTGCAAACGTCCCCTGTCCCCAACATAAACCCAGCTTTCCCTTTTTTACCGAAGGCTGGCTGGGCTGGGTGCCCGCATCGCTGGACTGTGTCACAAGAGAAGGGTCACTGATCCCAGGTCTCAAGAGCAGAGAAGCAGCACACTCCCCCAGCACAGAGGAGCAGGGACCAGGTTAGGACGTCCGGAGATGGAGGCCCAGCAGCCCAGGCTTATCTCGGAGTGAGTGAGGGTGCCCCTGGGCCAGACACTGAGTGCCCGAGGTTCAGTCTCTGAACTATCAAGTGGGCACAGAGGGGTCTACTTTGAAAGGGTTACTTTGAAGATCAGCGCAGATGAGCCATTTCTGAAACCCTGGTTGCCGGTAAATTGTGGGACAGCTTCTGCCTGTGCTGAGGCGTTTAACATGAACCATGAGCATGGAGGGGCGTGAGCTTTCTTGTTGCAAAAAGCTGAGAGCTGCACCCAAACTTCCCCACTCCTACCTCCCAAGGAACTTTGGGCTAAATCCCTGGTTCCTGGCCCCCAAAGCCCACCAAGGGGTCCCTCCCATCGGATTTACAGGAACTCACACCAGCGATCAATCATCCTTAATTTGTAACTGGGCAGTGTCCTAGGCCAGCCAATAGCGGAGACCAACCCCCACAACACACACACACCCCACCCTCCCTGATCCCGTGGGACTATCCACTCAGTCTGCACTGAAGCAGCCCAGTGACCAGGAGTTGGAAGCAGGTTTGGTTCTTTCGAGGGGAAATGGGGAGGGGGTCTTCCCATCTCCCTATTTCCCTCCCCCATTTTCCCCCCCCCCCCCCCCGCCCCGCCCCGCCTTTTATCTCTGCAGTCTCTACAGACTTGCTTCCGCTAGAGACTTCTGCCTCCCCCACCCCCTCCCCTGCCCCTCCTGGGTTGTGGTGCCTAGCCCCCTCTGGACCTCCCCTCCTCCCCCTGCTTCTGGCCTCATTGTTTGGCTAAAGCACGACCCCCAGGATGGAACAGATGGACTGAGACCCGGGCCTGGGGGGTGGAGGGGGGCGGGGAGGCAGAGCCAGCCAGTGCCGGGAAAGGGGAGCAGTTTTGGGAAAACAAAACGGAGGGAGGAGCCTGGGAGAAAGTGTCCGGGAGAGGGCGGTTGAGGGCATTGCTGAGAGGGGCTAGGGCAGGAATGGAATGGGGCGGGCCCCGGGGATGGGCCCCGGTCCTCAAAGCTGTCTCTAAAGCTGGCTGGCTGCGCAGGTCCGGGTTGACGTCGCCTCCCAGATGGCCTCCAGGCTGACCCCGCTGACCCTCCTGCTGCTGTTGCTGCTGGCTGGGGTGAGTGGCCCCTTCAAGGGATGGGGGTAGGGGTGTGTGTTTAGGATTAACCCTTCAGGCCCTGGAGAATGAGGAGAGGTCCTCTTGGGATCAGCCAGTGTGGTCGTTGCAGCCCCATTCGTAGACAGCCTGAGAAGAGCTGGGGACTCAGGCGACAGCAGGTTCGGGTCCGACCTGCCTGGCACCAGCCTTGGTGGCCTTCAGCAGGTCAGTTCTCCGAGCCTAACTGTCCTGATTCATCACGTGCAAAGTAGAAAGACCACATAGGGCAAGGAGATGGACAGCATTTTGGGATATACAAGCGAGGGTTGTTGTGGACACTGAGCTGTGGGGTGGGGGCTGCTGGCAGCTGAGACACAGGTTCTCCTCCGTGGGAACCGAGCAGTGGTAGCAGACACACCTGGGGCCGAGCAGTGGTAGCAGACACACCTGGGGCTGAGCGGGCGTCAGTCACGGTGAGACGTCCCAGTGGTCTGGGAGGTCAGGGGTAAGGGCTGAACCCAGGAGCGAGGTGGATGGCTACCCGGGCCTGTGTGCTCATCTGTGGGGAAGGTGGCTCGGGCAGTGCCCTTGGAGATTCAACGGGTGATGCCATGATGAGCAGGGGCCTGGCATCAGACGGAGGTTCCACTCCCAGTCGTCCTCCAGCTTCTGCGAGACCTTGGGCCAGTTTCTTAGTATGACTCAGCATCAGTTTCTTTTGTCAGTGAAATGGAGATAGTACTTGGTTTCTCAACCCAGAACACTCGGCATTTGGGGCTGGATAATTCCTCAGTGTGAGTGGCTGTCCTGTGTGTTCCAGGATGTTTTGCTGTATCCCTGGCCTCCACCCACTAGGCTCCAGTAGCATCTCCCCCCCACCCTTCTGTCCCTTATGACAACCAAACATGCCTCCAGACATGGCCACACATCCTCTGGGGTCAAAACTGCCTGTGACTGAGTGCCACTAGTCTATTCTATTTCTTCCTTCCCCCTTTCCTTCCTTCCTCCTTTGCCTCCTCCCTGCCCTCCCTCCCTCCCTTCCCTCCGTTCTTCCTTTTTTCCTCACTTGTGGAACGCCAGTTGTTTTCAACACCCACTAGTGGGTTGCAACCCACAGTATGAAAATCCACTTGTTCTAAAGCAAAGGCCACAAGCTCAAATGTCTCTGCTGGGCAGGCAGGTGAGTCTGGGCGGGCAGGTATTTTCTTTTTTAAAGACTGACTTCCTAGCCCTGGCTGGCGGAGCTCAGTGGATTGAGTGTGGGCTGTGAACCAAAGTGTTGCAGGTTCGATTCCCAGTCAGGGTGCATACCTGGGTTGCAGGCCATGACCCCCAGCAACCACACATTGATGTTTCTCTTCCTCTCTCTTTCTCCCTCCCTTCCCTCTCTGAAAATAAATAAATAAAATCTTAAAAAAAAAAAAAGACTGCCTTCCTTCCCTCCTTCCTTCCTCCCTCCCTCCCTTCCTTCTTTTCCTTCATTTCTTTCCTTTTCTTTTTTCTTCCTTTCTTCCTTCCTTCTTTTCCTTTCCTTTCCGTTCCTTTCCTTTCTTTCCTTCCTGTCTTTCCTTACTTCCTTTTCTTTCTCTCTTTTTCTTTCTTTCTTTCTTTCTTTCTTCCTTTCCTTTCATTTCCCCTTCCTTCCTTCCTTCCTTCCTTCCTTCCTTCCTTTTCTTTCTTTCAGGGAAGGAGGGAAGGAGAGAGGGAGGAAGAAAGAGGAAGAGAAACATTGGTGTGAGAGAGAAACATCACTAGATTGCCTCTCCTGTACATCCTGACTGGGAGTGGAACCGCAACCTGGGCAGGAGCCCTGACTGGGAATCAAACGGGAGACCTTTCCCTCTGCAGGACAACACCTAACCAACTGAGCCACACTGGTCAGGGCCAGATATTTTCTTTTCTTTTTTAAATTGCAAGAACATAGATGAGTGGCTATTAACACTCAGCTCCCAAGTTTGGGAAACAGCCAGCAGTGAGTGGTCAGCAGAGCCCTTGCCTACTACTCCTCATCTTCTGCAGAGACTGTCCCAGCCCCCACCCCCACCCGTCCTGCCTTGACCCCTATTCTGAAGGACTCTGTGGCCATGACTCCAGAGCAGGCCTCTCACCCACCAGGCCTTCTCGGAAATTATCTTGGGTGAGGGACGTTGTCCACATCCCCACCTCCTCTTCCTGTTTTGAGTGTTGGAGGGGCCTGTGCCTCGTAGAAAAATGAAACACAGTTTCTTGAACTACAGGGTAGAGCCTCCTCAGATCTGAAGGATACTGACCATGGCCCTGCCGATCCAGAGAGCCTGCCAGAGGAAGGCGAAAGGAACACCTTAAAGAAAGAGATCCTGGAGAATCAACCCATTTCACCCACCGGGGGCAAGGAAATCTTAAAGGAAGAGGTTCCTGAGAATCAACCCACCGGGGGCGAAGAAATCTTAGAGGAAGAGGTTCCCGAGAATGAACCTATTCAACCCACCGAGGCCAAAGAAATCTTAGAGGAAGAGGTACCTGAGAATCAACCCATTCAACCCACCGTGGGCTCTTCTATGCAAACAAACAACTCAGCCATCCCAGTAGCCAATAGCACTTTGCAAAGCACCTGTCAGCTCAGCATCGAGTCAACCACTGAACCTACCCTCCCAACTACCCTGCCCACTACTGGGCCCCTCTGCCCGGAGCCTGACACTTACTGTCCTGACTTGGAGAACCCTTCATCAAGGACCCTGTTGCAGGAGGCTTTGGTAGATTTCTCCCTGAAGCTCTACCACGCCTTCTCATCCGTGAAGAAGCCTGAGACCAATATGGTCTTCTCACCTTTCAGCATCGCCGGCCTGCTCACACAGGTCCTGCTTGGTAAGACCCTGACTGAGCCCTGTCCAGGTTGTATGCCAGACCCTCCCATGAGGATCCCCAAAGCTGTGCCTCAGTGAGGAAGCTATACCAATGGGCTACATTCGAGGGGAGGGGAGAAGTCATCTTTTTGTTCTTGAACTTTCATGTACTCCTTCCTGTAACAATGATTTAACAAGTACTCTCGCCTATAAAACTATACTATACTGTTCTTGTACTATACAAGAACATACGAGCCCTGGCTGGCGTAGCTCAGTGGATTGAGCGCGGGCTGCAAACCAAAGTGTCACAGGTTCGATTCCCAGCCAGGGTACATGCCTGGGTTGCAGGCCATAACCCCCAGCAACCGCACATTGATGTTTCTTTCTCTCTCTATCTCCCTCCCTTCCCTCTCTAGAAAGTAAATAAATAAAATCTTAAAAAAGAAAAAAAAAGAACGTACGAAACAGAGCCCCACCCACCAACCATGGCTCGAGTTCAGACGATAAGGGAGATGAACTGAAAGAGGCAGAAGTCGAATAAGTAGGATAGTATCGTGATGCCGCTGCTTTCGAGCTGTGTGACCTTGGGCGGATCACTTCACGTCTCGGAGCCCGAGTCCTCCTGTAGAAAGTGGAGGTGGTTTTATTTACCTCAGAAAATTAAGCAGGATAGTCCAGGGCCTGGCTTGATGGGAGGTCAAAAAATGTTAATCCCTCTGGGTTCCTGAGGGATCACCCTCAAGCACCACCCATGGGTTAATTGCCCTAGGAATGACACAAACAAGTTGCTACATGTAATGGAAACAGAGCAATCACTCCAAGGGAAATTCCAGGAAGGCTACTAGAGACAACAGAGGGAGCCTGTGTGAGAGCGGCTCCTCTGGAGTCCCGGAATCACCTCTACCCGCTGGGTGCCGGTAGCATCCCCTCAGTTATGACTACCTAAGTGTCTTCAGATAGTGCCAATTCAGTTGATTGGTTTCAGTTAACTTCTTTATTGCCCAAAAGATACGGCTTGAACGGCTTGAATCCTTGTCTCCATCCTCTACTTAGGAACTCTGATTTTTTTTTTTTTTTTTTTTTTTTTTTTTTGTGGACCTGCACAGGCCGAATAGCTGTGGGACCTGCATTTCTTTTCTTTTCTTTTCTTTTCTTTTTTTTTTTTGAAGATTTTATTTATTTATTTTTAGAGAGGGAAGGGAGGGAGATAGAGAGAGAGAGAGAAACATCAATGTGCGGTTGCTGGGGGTTATGGCCTGCAACCCAGGCATGTACCCTGGCTGGGAATCGAACCTGCAACACTTTGGTTCCCAGCCTACGCTCAATCCACTGAGCTATGCCAGCCAGGGCGGAACTCTGTGATTTTTAAAAAAGATTTTCTTTTATTTGTTTTTAGAGAGAGGGGAAGGGAAGGAGAAAGAGACAGAGAGAAACATCTATGTGTGGTTGCCTCTCAGACACCCCATAATAGGGACCTGGCCCGCAATCCAGACATGTGCTCTGATGGGGAATTGAACCAGCGATGCTTTGGTTCACAGGCCTGTGCTCAATCCACTGAGCCACGCCAGCCAGGGCTGAACTCTGTGATCTTAAATTAAGTAGATCACTTAACCTTTTAAACCTCAGTTTCCTCATCTGCACCCTAAGGATAATGATTGTCCTTACGTAAAAAGGGTTATTATGATTCAATGAGATAATGTGGGGAAAGCACTTACAGTGTCTGCAGTCAAGTAAGTGTTACTGCGTAGAAAATGTGTGTGATAAATATTTAATCATGAGTAATTGACAGGGTGTTGAACATCCGTTCTCTTCTATGATTCTGTGATGTCTCCTCTTAATAGGAATCTAGTGGCCCTGCCTATCGGGTGAACCTTGGTAAACCCACACTAACTAAATAATAGTTCCTGTGCAACAGGCAGTGGTTGGACCAGGCTTTGACTGATGAGTGGAATGGATATTAGGTAGAAAACTAGGGAAGGGCAGTATCTGAAGGCCTGAAAAGGTCTCCCTGTGATATTCCTAATCCCCCCACCCCTCTCTTTCTGGTATATGTACTGTCTCCCGGAACTACGCTTCTGGCCCTGGTGTTACGTGATTCCCCACCCCATTCCAGCCTGGTCCCTCAAAAGTGGTCCCGACAGGGGGACCCCCACTGTCCCCCCGATGAGGGCCAACGTCTCCTGCAGTTGGCTCTCATCTGTCCCCTTTGTTGTAGGGGCTGGGGGCAACACCAAGAAAAACCTGGAGACCCTCCTCTCCTACCCTGAGGACTTTCCCTGTGTCCACCAGGCCCTGAAGGCCTATGTGTCCAAAGGCTTCACTTCAGCCTCTCAGATCTTCCACAGCCCAGGTGAGTGCTGGGACGGGGAACAGGGAGGCAGCTGCTGGGTAGGGTCCTGTCCTGAGGGAGTTCTGAGGGCGACCCAGCCCTGGGGTGGGGAGGGAATGTCAGAGCTCGAACACCCAGGATGGACTGCAGAGCAGCAGGAGGGCCTCAGCAGACACGTGGGGACTCCAGAGAACCCATGAGATTTTGGGCAAGTTCTTTGTATTCATCAACTCTGTCTAGAATAAGAGTTCATGAATAGTTCATGAATAAGAGCCAGAGACGTAAAATAGGCAAAAAAAAAAAAAAAAAAAAAATGTCTGCTAATCTGGGTTGGGAGTGTCTTGGGCCTCCTTAGTCTTTGTACTTTTTTTTTTGTATTATATGCTTTATTGTCATTTACATGGGTTAGATTGGTAAGTAGGCAATAAGGGCAATCGCTTCCAAAATGATGGAATGCAGTTTTCTTCAAGGTCTGGTACACAGAGCCCTAGGTTTCTGCAGAGCTGCTTCGGAAGTCGTGGGCATCAGGGAGGCAGAGTGGGAAGGGGGTGCCTGTCCTGTGAGAGGGAGGTGGAGCCAGCTGGGCCCTGAGCTGCTGCCCAGGCTCCACCACAGGTCTTTTACACTGTGGGCTTCAGACATGACTAGGTTTGAAAACACAGTTCTCTGCTGTTTGAAAAGATTTGAAAACTACAGATCTAGTCTGGCCCTGTCTTTAAATAAAGGGGGAAATGTGTTCTTGTCTTTTTTCAACTGATGAAAGCAATACGTGTTCATTGTAGACACTGAGAAAATACCAAAACACAAGGTAAAAAAAAAAAAAACCTCTTTTTAGAGATGGGAAAACGGGGCTGCTCAGAGGTGTTTATGTAGCATCGCATTTACTTATTTGCTAGGAATCCACCTCATCCTCTGCCTCGCTGGGTTGGTGGAAAATACAGCTGCATTCAATATCAGTTACTTAATCCAGGAAACATTTCTCTTTCAAACGCCGTTTTCTTTAGTGGACCTGGGCTTTGGAGAGCAGAAGCTGGGAAGTCTTGTTATAAACTTACACGGAGGCCAGCAAGCAGACGCTGTTGGCCTCTTGAATTAAGAAAAGAAAGCAGGGAGAATACAGGCCAACGGACGTTTGGAGTTTTCTTCTTGAGCCATGCTCACACAGCAAGCAGAGGCTGGTGGAGCCCAGGATGAATTCTGCCCCAAGTTTAGGGTTTGGCTTCTTGGGCCTCATTGCCACATCCATTAGAGGAACGGCCCGGACCCCTGCTCCAGCGCGCTGTGTTCACTGAAGTGCGAACACAGAGCGATGGGAAACACACCCCCGCTCAAAGCCTGCTCTTGGAAGGGTGGGGGGCTGTTCAGGGGACTCATGCCTACTTCTCTTGATCTGCTCCCCCTGCCACAGACCTGGCCATAAGGGATGCCTTTGTGAATGCCTCTCAGAATGTGTATGGCAGCCCCAGACTCCTGGGAAATGACAGTGATGCCAACTTGGACCTCATCAACACCTGGGCGGCGGAGAAGACCAATCACAAGATCAAGCAGCTGCTGGACAGCCTGCCCTCCGACACCCGCCTGATCCTCCTCAATGCTATCTACCTAAATGGTAAGGGGGCCCTGGACCAGGCCCTTCCTCCCCTCCTGGCTTCAGAGCCCACTCGGCCCCAGATTTCATGACTGCAGCCCATTGTACAATACCTGTCCCACCCCTTGCTCACAGGGAGTTTAGCTCTACATCCTTTCCCCACCTGCAGTAGAGTAACCCTCCCCCTCTGTCTTTCCTCTAGCCAAGTGGAAGGTACCATTTGAACATGGAAAAACCAAGAAGGAGCCCTTTCACTTAAAATCCTCTGTGATAAAAGTGCCTATGATGATGAGCAAGAAGTACCCGGTGGCCCATTTCACTGACCCGTCACTGAAGGCCAAGGTCAGTTCTTGGCTCTTCTCACTCTTGTTTCCTTGCCTCTTCTTGTGTGTCCTGATTTCTTTTCTGCCATGGCCCCATTGGTTTGGGGTGTACCTTTACTCATGTCTACTCTTTGCCTCTGTATTTCCACACTGTTCTTTTCTCTTGCTCTCTTCTCCAGCCTTGGCCGAGGCACGCATGATATATTTTAGGCTGCAAAGCAGGATTTTAAAGTTTCTACATTCATCTCTACTGCATCAAATGGCAAGAAGTGAGTCGTGTTTCCATTCTCTTCATCTGATATAGGCATGCATGTAGAGCATGCATGTATGTATACACACGTATAGGTATATCTTATGTGTGCATGCATGTGGTGTATGCACACACATGTGTGGTGCACGTGTATTTAATGGCTCCAGTTCCTTAGCAGAAATTGAACAGTATTACTTCAGTGAATTGGGAGGGAGGGAAGACAATGTGGAAGCTGGAAGATTCTAGTTAGTAAGGTGTCTCATGCCCAGTGATCAGATAGTTCTGCCTTTTAGCAGGGGCAAGAGCCAGACCCATGAGACAGAAAAGAGTGGGAGGCATCCAGTGACTTAGTTCCAGGCTGAGAAGTAAAGGATGTGTCGTGGAGCACACTGGGCTTGTATCCACCTTGGGAGCCATCCTTAGCTTTCCCGCTGCCTATACCCTTCTTCACCGAGATGTTCACACACCTCGTTCCTTCTGCTCACCCAGGTGTCAGCTCAAAGATGGCCTTGGTGGAGGGGCCCTTCCCTTCCTTGAAGTGGTCCCCTCCTCACCCCGCAACATGGCTGTTTTATTATATTCATAGTATTTACCACTATCTGAAATTATGTTATTTGCTTATTTGATTACAGTATTGTCTGTCTCTCTCCTGGGGAACAGAGGCCGTACCTGTCTTGTTTCCTAGAGTGTCCCCAGTGCCTAGAGCACTGCCACATATAATAAGTGCTCATGGCATGTTTGCTGAGTGAATGAAGGAATGAATGAATTCAGTAGAGGGTGCTAGTATGTGTGTCTGGGAAGACGACACAGAGGAGGTTACTTTTGACTTTTCCACACGTTCATTCCCATTCAGTGAATTTGACCATTCATAACTACTTCACAAAACCAGAACAGCATGTCTAGGGCAGAGAAGAGTGAATACGTATGGCATATTCAGGCCTTCGCTCTAACTCAGAGTGTATATGTATGGTAGGGACGTATCAACGTGAGGTCTTTTTTTGTTTTTTAAAGATTGATTTTTTTTAATTTTAGAGAAAGAGGGGAGACACACAGACAGACAGACATTGATGTGTTGTTATACTTATGTACTGGTTGCTTCTTGTATGTTCCCTGACTGGGGATCGAACCTGCAACCTTGGTGTATCCAGGCAACACTCCAACCAACTGAGCCACACTAGTCAGAATAACGTAAAGTCTTTTTTTAAATAAAGATTTTATTTATTTATTTTTAGAGAAAAAGGAAGAGAGGGAGAAAGTAAGGGAGAGAAACATCAATGTGTGGTTACCTCTCACATGCCCGCAACTGGGGACCTGGCCCACAACCCAAGCATATGCCCCAACCGGGAATCAAACCAGTGACCTTTTGCTTTGTGGGATGACTCCCAACCAAATGAGCCACACTGGTCAGGGCTTATTTAATGTATTAATGTTATAAATTCAAAATCTTACATAAGCCTTTTAACTTTAAGCTAATTTACTTGTAATCATCTATAATAATTCTTATATAAAAACACTTTAATTTATTCTTTAAGCAACTTCAAACAGATTAAACTTCTTTAAATGATTTGTTCCATTTACAAATATAGTTAACTAATATTCCCATAAGCATTTCAAGCTTATGGGTTTACTTGAAAAATATGCCTTTTTTTGTTTGTTTGTTTGCCATGCTGGTATGGCTTAGTGGATTGAGCTCCAGCCTGTGAACCACAAGGTTGCCGGTTCGATTCCCAGTCAGGACACATGCATGGGTTGCCAGCTGGGTCCTCAGTTGGGGGCATATGAGAGGCAACTGATCCATGTTTCCATCCCTCTGTTTCTCCCATCCTTCCCCTCTCTCTAAAAGTAAATAAACAAAATATTTTTTTAAATAAATATGTAAATAAATAAAGGTTAAATCAACTTTAACCCAACATCTTGACATCATTCTCAAACTTAATAAATAAAATCACCCTATACCTTTTCACTTAAAAGCGTAAAACTAGCATGTCTGATTCACTTAAAATTATCCAAACTTGCCCTGGCTGGTATGGCTCAGTGGATTGAGTGCCAGCCTGTGAACCAAAAGGTTCGATTCCCAGTCTAGGTCCCATGCCTGGGTTGTGGCCCAGGTCTCGGGTAGGGGGCGCTCAAGAAGCAGCCACACATTGATGTTTCTCTCCCTCTCTGTTTCCCTCCCTTCTCCTCTCTCTAAAAATAAGTAAATAAAATCTTTTTTTTTAAATATTATCCAAACTTATCACCTTGTATTAGTACTATGAGGTTGGCTTGTTTTGTCATTCCCATATTTACTTCCAGATCTTCATGACACTCAGAGAGTATTCACCCAACCAAGGGGGTTAGATTTACCAGTTCAGTTCTGCCCAGGCTACTGGCTTGGCAATTCAAGACTATAACATGGTACTTTTTGGTCAGAGATTCAAGGTCCATATACAGGACTTGAAGGGTACATACTGCCCAAATGATCAACTAGGCTTCCTAGTTGGAGCCTCCACCAAGGAACCCCATGTCCGTGCTCCTCATCAGTTGGTAGCAATTACATCCTGCTCCTTCTGAGCCACTTTTTCAAATTCCAAATAGTGATGGGTTCCAGTTCCTTTCTTATTGCCCAATTGAATTCTGTAATCTAGACTCTTCGTGTCCATCTTTCCACCCCAAGCCTAATGCCCTTTTATTGATTGTCTCTTATATCCTACTAGTCTAAGGAATCTCAGCCTTGGCACTATTGACATTTGGATTGGATAATGCTTTGTTATGAGGTGCTGGCCTGGGCATCGTAGGCTTTAGCATCATCCCTGGCTTCTACTCACTAGATCCTGGTAATGCTGGGAGCCCCACCCCCATCTGTGACAACCAGAATGTCTGCAGACACTGCCGAGTGTCCACTGGGGGCAAATCCGCCCTGGGTGGAGAACCACTGTATTAGACCCATGGGTGCTGCACTTCTCTCATATTTCTGTCTGGCCGTCAGTGAAAGTCCTTCTAATAGCAAACTGGGAAGTAAGCTAGGATCAGCTGGTACAAAACCTTGAGGGTCACACTAAGAGACTTACATTTACTCTCATAGGTACCACAGAGCCATCAAAAGTCTCTAAAAGGACTGACCTCATAACTCTGGAGGTACCTTATGCACATGACATGCTTCATGCACAACACACTTGAGAGGAAGGGAACAGGGCTCAGGAAGATCAAATTCCTTCCCTGTGTTACATAGCTCACCACTGGTAGGGTCAGGGTGTCATCCTCCGCCTGTGTGATCAGGAACTTGAGCTCATTCTTCTGCATCTCACCAGCTCTGTTTACCCAGATGGCATCCCCATTTCATGGCATAGCCTGGAAGCCTAGATTTGGCTGCTGCTTGCTGAAATGGTACAGATTGGAGCAGCGGACTGACGATCAGCCTTGGGACCCAGTGATTAGATGCACCTCTTTTTCTCCAGGTGGGGCAACTGCAGCTCTCCAACAACCTGAGTATGGTGATCCTGATACCCCAGAACTTGAAATACAGTCTCAAAGATGTGGAAAAGTCTCTCAGCCCCACTGTCTTCAAGGCCATCATGAATAAGCTGGAGATGACCAAGTTCCAGTCCACTTTTGTGTCGATGCCCCGATTCAAACTCAAGAGCAACCAGGACATGATGACAATCATGGAGAACATGGGTGAGCCCTGGCAGCTCTGAGCTGTTCTCAGGCCATCAAAGGAGAAAAGGGTGTGGGGGCAGTCCCTAAATTGTATTTAGTGCTCTCTAGAGTATTTTTTAAAAGATTTTATTCATTTATTTTTAGAGAGGGGGAGGAAGGGAGAAAGAGAAGGAGAGAAACATCAATGTGGAGTTGCCTCTCAAGTGTCCTCCCCCCACACTGGGGACCCAACCAGCAACCCAGGCATGTGCTCTGATTGGGAATCAAACTGGTGACCCTCTGGTTCACAGTCCGGTGCTCAGTCCACTGAGCCACACCAGCCAGGGCTCTCTAGAGTATTTTTTACATCTATAATCCCAGGTTGTCCCTCAATCCTATGTTAGCAGGACAGGTGCTATTGTCTCATTACATCATTGAGGAATGACATCATTACCTCAATGACCCAGAATGTTTACATGACTTAGCCAAGGTCCCTTGAGCCAGTTATGAGCGAATCAGAACACAAATCCAGGTCTTCAGCTCTCTCAACTATTTGCGTTGTGGTTCACTGTGACATTGGGAAAGGTGACTAAGGTAGGTGACTAATGTCTCTGGATGCTCCTCCCCCAGAGACATTTCATAACACTCAGCCACCCCGTGGGTTATGCAGGAAGCACTCAGAATAAGAGGGTGACTGGAGGCTTCTGAGTTTAGGAGAGGGAACAGAGACTCCATTTCTTGACCTTTGACCTCGCTTGCAGAGAGAGCACTTCATTTTCTGTTAAAGACCTTGACCTTCCCCATAGATAACCCTGTTTCCTAGTAGATGACATCACACCCTTGTATGTGACCTCATTTGATAGCATATTACCTCTTTTTTATATAGGACCTCACTTCCAAAGTCCTTGTTGACAAGGAAGCAGGGACATCATTTTTCAGGATTTTTGGGGGGTGGGGGCAAGGCCTCTCACCACTTTCTCTCAAGTGGTGGTTGGAGTGAAGATGGGCCCGCTGGCAGAGGAGCCCGGAAACTGGACCAGGAGGTATGATACGCATTTTGATGAGCGAGGAAGACGAAGAGAGTACCGGGACTTGGGACCAACCCAGAAAATTCAGGACAGATGTTTCCAACAGCTGAGGGTTTCGTGCTGGCCTTTAACTGTGTTTTTCTCTGGTTATACCCTAGAATTCTATGACTTTTCCTACGACCTCAACCTGTGTGGGCTGACGGAGGATCCAGACCTTCAGGTTTCTGCCGTGCAGCACCATGCCGTGTTGGAGCTGACGGAGACCGGGGTGGAGGCGGCCGCAGCCTCGGCTGCCTCGGTCGCCCGCTCTTTGCTGGTCTTTGAGGTGCAGCAGCCCTTCCTCTTCGTGCTCTGGGACCAGCAGCACAAGTTCCCCATCTTCATGGGGCGGGTGTACGACCCCAGCACCTGAGACCTGCAGGGGCCAGGCTGGGGCCAGCCCTACTCAGTTGCAGCCCCCCCGCCCCCTGCTGCCTGCCTGGACTGGTCTCCAGCCACGTCCCACCTCTGGTGACCTCGGTCCTCCACCTGAAGGGCACCTTCAGAGTCTGGTAAAGGGACCGCCTTCTAGCATCCCTTCCCTGTGACTCTCCAAACCGCTTTTTGCAGCTTTCTCTGGTTCAAGTTCATTAGACTCTACGAAATAAAAATTGGCAAACCGCGACTTCATTTGCCCTTCAGTTTTAAAGGCCAAGGGTCACCATGCCCGTGTATCTGCTAGTTTTTTGCCTTGTAACAAGTCACTCCAAACTAGTGGCTTAAAACAACATCCATTTATTATTTCAACTAAGCCTTGGGGTTGGCTGAGTGGTCTTGCTGATCTGGGCTGGAACCGGCTGATCTTCCCTGGGCTCAATTTTACGCCTGTAATAATTGGCAGGTTGGATGACTCCAAGAAAGGAGTCAGAAATAAGCTTTTTCACAGAAGCTCTGCATCTCTATTGGCATCAAGTTTATCACTGTCCCATCCGCCAAAGCAAGAGAGTCCCATGGCCAGACTTGGAGTCGGAGAGGACAGGCACTCGAGTTGCGGGACAGAGTCATTAACGGGAGGCTTTTCGTGCAGTCCTGCTGTGCCTGCCTCTGTCCCACGTATTTGTCTGTGACAGCAGTGATGTCAGTAACTGACATTGTCCGGAGCTTACACAGGCAGTCCGCTGAGATCTGTGCAGACCTTCACCCTCCACAACTGTATGTGCTAAACTCTCAACTCGAAGGGGCTAAGTCTTGCTCTGAGGCCTGCAGGTAGAAAAGGGCAGGCTCGGGGCCAAAAGCACATCTCTGTGGCTCTTAAGTCTAAGCTCGGAGCCCCTATCGGTCCCTGCCCTTCTATCTTAGAGTCCTGCCTTTCTCTTAATATTTCCTTTATTTGTTCAACAAATACAGCACCTGTATGTCTGCAGGGTGCTAAGCGCAGAGGCATAAAGATGACTTCAGCTAGCGCCTGCCTTGAAAACCTACAGCTTGGTGAGGGAGACAGATAGGAAGATAGATTCTTAACACACAGCGTTCTGTTCACCTCTGAAGATGCCTCTTACTGTGTTTTTCTCGTTTCTAGCTTATCCTCATAGACTCACTGATGCTCTGGCTCTTAGCCCTTCTGTCTCCCGCTTTCCCTTTCTCCCTCCTAATCCCATCCTTTGGTCTGTCCCCTGTCTGTCTTTTTCTTCGTCTTCCACTGTGTCTGTCTCCTCTCCCTCCCGTCGTCCCCTGTCCTGGGTGCAGTGTTGTCCACCCAAACTCGCTGACTGGGATTTCTGGGTTTAGCCCCTCCTGCAGTTGCTGTCATCCTTGTTCTCCTCCCCCCCGCCACCCCCATTCCCCTCCACCCACCCTGCTCTCACACACTCAGACATTCAGGTTCACAACCACAAACAGCACTAGAGGAACACGCACACCCTAGGATGGCAATAGGGATTTGGCCGTCAGTCCACAGCCACTTCTCAACTGTCTGCCCTAGAGGGCCTCCTCATCTTGGCTCAAGCTAGTTCTGCCCAATGTTTCTATGGGGAGAGTGTTTTCCTTAAAGCCATCCCTGCCACCAGGGTGCACGTTCACATCCCTGCTGCCCTCGCTTCAGGGACTTCTGCCACCTGCAGAATCTGGCTTCCCCACCCCCTTCTCACAGAATAGCCTGCTGATAAGGAGAAAGGGAGGCTGGGGGGTGGGGGGGCAGTGCGGTCAGTGACCTGGCTGGGAGCTGCAGCTGGGCTGGCAGCGCTCAGCCGTTGAGGCTGGTCCCCTTCTCTATGGCCTGGGCTGGGTGCCAGCTTCTGGAAGTGCAAGATGGGAGGCAACCCAAGCTTCCAGTGTGCTCTTTCTAGTTTATGCATGTTCTGGCGGAGGTCAGGGGTTTCAGAGAGGGGGGAAAGGAAGACTGGGTCTGAGGCTTATTTGCAGCTTATCCCCTGCCCTGTCATCTCCTGTCACCTGCTTCACCCAGGTGGGCGATACCTCAGGCTGCCATGTCTTGGGTCAGAGGTCTTTCTTGCAGCTCAGTGTCCCAGCCAAGGCTGAGAACCAAACAAGAGTTGCCCAGACTTGGCCTGTAGCTCTGGGGGCACAGAGAGATCACCAGTTCACATCGCGCTTGACTGGCACAGTTGTCTCTGCATGCCCTGCCCTTTGCAGTGCCCCTGATGTCAGTCTCTGCTGAAAGATGCCAAATTCCTGTTGAGGAAATGTTGAAAGCAAAGGCACCTCCCAAATTCAGGAAAACTGCCCCCTCCTGGGGGAGATCCTGATGGGTTGAGAGGTGACTGAGCAAAGGCAGGGGGTGGGAAGTGATTCTGACCCATGGGCCCAGTGCTTTGCCAACCTTTGACCCTCCCCCATGCTGAGAGCCAGCCGTTTTCCCTGCTTGTGAGATAAGGAAAGGAAAGCTCAGAAAGGGCAAGGAACTGTCCAAAGGTCACACAGCTGTAAAGTGATCCCAGGTCTGAATTCCAGTGTACTGCTCAGTGGCTGATTTGGCCAGGACGATTTCCTTTCTGCCCAAACCAGGCTGTAAATCAGGTCTGTGTTTTCCTATGCCCTGAACCATGTACCCCCACCAAGCCTAACAAAGTGCCTTACACTGAAAAAAAACCATCTGTTGAATGAATGAATGATTGAATGAATGAATCATCACATTCTTATTCATGTGGAAATGGTAGAAAATCTGGAAGTGAAGCAAATTTTCTGTTCTGAGGTTTTTCTTGTAAGAGGGCATGTGTCCCTTTTTTTTTTTTTTTTTGGTTTGTTTGTTTAAAGCAGTAAACATTGATTTAGCTCCTTAGTCGCTGAGTCAGTGTGGGCTGGCAGGTTCAGCTGGAAGATTGATTAGCTGGGAGGTGTGATGCGTTTTGGCTCTGCTGAGCCTGTACAGCCCCTTCCAATGCATCTTTGGCCTTGGATAAGATGAAACAGCTGACAGGTTCGGCTCCACGTGGTCTCCTCTTCCAGGAGGCAAGCCTGGTCTTGTTCATCTGGAGGTTGCAGGGGCCTAAGAGTGAGCAGAGGCAATATGACGTCACTTCTGCCTCATTCCATTGGCCAAAGCAAGTCATCAGACCAGCTTAGGGTCACTGACTCTCAAAAGGGCATGGACTATTTTTGTGTATATATATATATAAAATTGTGGCTACTTTTCCAATCTACCGTGTGTTTCACATATTTGTACAGAAACTCTTAGCAACTTTCCCCCACAACTTGCTTTTTTCTATATCATAACATTAGAAACAATTCATTATGTGAAGTTTGAAGTTTCTTACACACAATTTTACGCTTTTCTGCTTTGTCTGGCACCTGCATGTGTCACTTTTGAGAAAGACAGAGGACTCACACACATACATCTAACACCCCCTCCTCGCCCCCACCCTGTAGTCCTACTCAGGGATGGACAAAGTTCCAGTCATCTGCTTCCCCTCCCCAAGACACAATCCTCCCCACCTGGGTTTGGTTGAGGTGGTGCTGAGAAAACCCTGAAGTGGGATTAAAGGTCCGTTGCAGTTAGTCCTTGCTGCCACGTGGTGTCGCTGTTGAAACTTTGTCTTGCGTAGCCTTTTGGACTTGTGTAACTTCCTGTGAGGTCCCTGATTATTCAACAACCATTGCAAGCATTTAAACTTTGATTCCAAAATTCACCGTTTGCACTTGCTCAGCCACTGTTTCTCAAAAATCAATACCTGCAGGTTCTGCCTGGATTCCGAAAGGCTTCTGACCTGAGTCCCACGCTGTATCAGAACTAGCCTGGTCCCTGCAAACCCTTGGGTGGAGACTGATAACCACAATAGCAAAACCACCACACACTATGCACTTGCTTACCAAGCTGTCAGGTGCTGCTGTGCCGAGACTTTTAAATGGATAACATAATATCCTTTAAGAGGAGATGACACTTTATGAAAAGGATATGATACTTAAGACATCGAATAACTCAAGACTTAACATAATTTGACAGCATATTTTCTGGAAGAATAATTGTTAAAGGCAAGGAGAGGAATCTTCAACCACTGGAGAATAATTTTTGCCTTCGTGCTATTTTTTTATTCACCGAACACTAACATCTCTGGTGTTTCACGGAGTAGGCCCTCCTAAGTTAACTGCTTGGCCGTTAGTTGGGCTTTTCCATGATGTCTTATCATCTCCAACTTCCATTACAAAGTTATTGATTTTGGAAAGCGGTTTTTGGCACTCACACCACCACTTAATGAACTCTAAGATAATATCATTACAGGAAACAGAAAGTGTTTTAAATGACAATGTTGACTATTAAAACAACAGCACATTGGTCATTAATGTCACTCTCAGAAGTTATGACAAGCATAAACAACAGCTTGGTTCACACGATATGACATTGATGACAGTTACTGGTGCCGTTCAAGTGATGCTGTCACATGGCAATGGCAGTCAGCACAGGCTACAGCCCCTTCTGCTGACCAACTATGAAATCGTGCAACCCTGATGGATTTTTAAATTTAAGGGGATTTGATCCTAAAGGTAAGGATTTGATCTCAGTTAAAATAAATCGGTTTGTTTGTTTGTAAACTCATGGGAATAAATTCATTAACTTAAGGGGATTTGAAGTTTTTCACATTTGTATGACTTGAATTTATATAATATGTGATAGCACCACACCATTTTTATCCCCCTTTTTTTTTTAAGATTTTATTTATTTATTCTTAGAGAGGGAAGGAAGGGAGATAGAGAGAGAGAGAGAGAAACATCAATGTGTGGTTGCTGGGGGTTATGGCCTGCAACCCAGGCATGTGCCCTGGCTGGGAATCGAACCTGCGACACTTTGGTTCACAGCCCGCGCTCAATCCACTGAGCTATGCCAGCCAGGGCTTTTTATCCCCTTTTTGCAAGTGAAAAAATGAAGCCTTAGTAAATCTGCTCCTTCAAGTTCTCAGAGCCGGTGAGCAGTGGAGCTGGGAGTTGGCCCCAGTGCTCAGTAAGCTAGATTCCATTTCCCTCAAGGTTATTTTATTTTGTTTTACTTTTAAAGATGTTATTTATTTCTATTTTTTGAGAGAGGGAGGGTCAGGGAGGGAGAATGAGAAGGAGAGAAACAATGATGTGTGAGAACATCAGTTGGTTGCTTCTCACAGGCCTCCACATGGGGACCTGGCCTACCACCCAGGCATGTGCCCTGATGGGGACTCGAACCAGCAACCTTTTGGTTCTCAGGCCAGTGCTCAATCCACTGAGCCACAGTGGCTGGAGCAAGGAATTTTTATTTTAGAGAATTTACTGATATTCTTTGTCCTAAATCTTGGTTGAAATTACTCTCTACAATTGTTAATCTTTGGAAGAAATGTTGGGAAAATATGAATTTCCTTTATTCCAGAAAAACCCTTACGCAAATTGGGAAAACTCCTCCATCCTGACCTGCTTTGGCCACCAGGCACCTCAGGAAGGGGCAGTGTCCATAGAGACACGGACACTTCTGTAGTTTCCTCCCTCGGGACAGGGGCTGCCTGCCATTGGGTAACTAAAAGGGGCCAGTCAAGTGACTGCTTGAAGCTGAAAGTCAGCTTCAAGGGACCCAGGCAAAAGTCTAGCATTTCCCATATTCCTCTTGTTGCATACTTAATCTTTGTCTTGACTAGCAACTGAGCACAGTGCACATTTATGTACATGCAAGTACACACAAAGAACACACATACAGTACGCAGACATGTTCACACATGCACTGTTACAAGAGTTACAGATACATACCCATAGTCACATGCACACGCAGGTACAAAAGCACACGCACACCAGCGTCTGGGAGTGTGTGCCAGAGTTTCAGGGCAAACTTTACATCCAGCCCAGCCCCCACCCCTGAGGAGGGCCTCCCTGCAGGGAGGAGCAGGGAACCTTCCCTCAAGGGAAGAATCTCAGAGCCAGTCAGCACTAATTACAAGCCACGGAATAGGCTCATCCATCATCCTGGAGTGACAGGCTGGCTCTGCAGCCCACCTCCTAGCCTCCCAGCCCCCTCCCCCAGTCCCCTCCATTTCTCCTTGAGTGACCGCAGATGGGCTCCATGGAGTAAAAGGCAGGCAGTTGAGCCGAGTCTTCAGATCCTCTCCAAAATCATAAACATGGCCCCACCCTTGGCCCAGCAGTCGGGCCTCTGCTCTTCTCCCCACATGCTCTGAGAGCTCCAGGAGGCTCCCCCGCTCCCTCTCAGGCAGGACCCCCTTTCCCCTGGCCTTTGCCCATTTGCCCTAGGGGCAGGGTGCTTCATTGTTAGTTTTTTCACTGCAACTGCAACCTTGCAATAATCCTGTGACTTGGTATTATTTTGCCAGATTTACAAATGAAGAAAAGAGGCCTCTAAGCTACAATTTGCTCAGGGTCACCCAGCTGGAAGGCTACATATTTGGAAGGCTAGATATTTAAACCTGAGTTGGCTATTGGTATATCCCAGAATCCAACGCTTCTCCCGCCCAGCCCACCTCCCTGCCTGACTGCCACTCACCCTCTCAGTTTGAAGGCTGGTGTCTTGCAGAGCATTTCCTGTTGGAAACCCCACTGGCACTTCTTCCTATCTTCTCTCCTAAATCAGCTTAAGAGCCAAAGTCTGAAGGAGCCCCACAGTGGGAGACCAAACACCATTCCAAGGAGCCGAGGGTCAGGGGCTGAGCAGGAAACGCAGGGGGACAGCCAGCCAGGCCTAGATGAGGGGGTGCTGGAAGATGGCCACACCGAGGACCAAGTTGGTGTGGTCACAGGATGACTGACTGCCGGAGGCTCCAAGGAACTGCGTCAGAGCCAACTCTTCGGCTGCTGCCACAGCCAGACCGTCCGCCCTGGTTGCCCACCCCGGCTCATCAAGCTGTGCTCCAGGGACGTCGTGTCCTGGAGGTGCCCCGGGGCTCCCTCGGAGGGTGAAGCCAAGGCAGTGTGGGTCTCCTTAGAAAAATCCACTCCCCCACTGAAATAATTTTTGGAAACCTCCAGGAAGGCAGGGACCATGTCTTTTTGCCGTTGTCCTCAATTTCATACTTCATACGAAATACATATTGGCTAAAAAAAGCAAAGCAAAACAAACAAACAAAAAATGCCTCTCTGAACCCTGTTCATCTATTTAAATGCTATCATTCTTCTGAGTCTAGTGCAAACCCCCATCCCCCCAGTCAGTCTCTGCGCTTCCCAGCCAAGAGCATGTCCCCTTCCTCCAAAGACCACACTCAGTATACACTGCCTTGTATATTGCGTACCAGGTTCATGAGTATTTGCCTTTTCCCTCCAACTACTAGGAAGCTCCTTGGGAACCTGATTCAGTCCTGTTTCTCTGACACCATCTCTGTTCACAAATGCACAGCAAACACTTCTGATTCAAAGTGTGTAATGTCCAAATGTGGGTAAAGACTTTGTTTTGTAATGAAGACATTGATTTTAGTCTTATTTTATGTGTCTCCTCAGGAAATCATTGTAGGGTAGAATACTGGAAATCCCAAGCGTAGCTTCTCATAGTTATGATCAGCTAGGGTTTTGCCTTGACAAGTTGTCTCTCAACTTCAGGAACTACCCATTCATTTTTGGGTGGTCCTTCCTCCTCACAGCTGCCCCAGACCTGTGATCCTGGGGGTCAGGATTTATTTAGGACTCCAGGGAGAACTGGGGGATGGTTCTGCACCCTTCACGTCAGTAAACATCTGGAGTCTGGAAGTTCAGCCGCTCTCGGATTAAACAATGTGACAACCTTATAGATCGTCTCTCCCTATCTGTTCAAACAGACCACCCAAGGAGAATCTATACTCTGTCATTGTCCCCGACCACCTTTCCCTTTCCCACTCAATGATATGTGATACTTACAGAGTTTCCGTATTCGCCCACCTTTTTTTATTTCCACCTAAGATGTTTAACCTAATGCTTATTTACATACAGAAAAAAAAGCACCCCCCCCAAGGGTATTAAAAGAAATGAGAGAACCAATCTTTAATACTAACTAGTCTCTGATAAAAAGCACCAGTTTTAAGCAGCATTATTTGAAATAGCCAAGAGGTGGAAGCAATCTAGAGGTCCATCGGATGAATAATAAGGGAAATTTTTAAAAGGTGGCATGTGCAGACAGTGGAATATTATTCAGTAGTAAAAAAGAAAAATCCCGCCATATGCCACAATAGGGATAAAACTCGAGGACAATCTGCTAAATGAATAAGCCAGCCACGAAAAGACAAATATTGTATGATTCCGCTTGTGTGAGGTATCTACACTAGTTAAAGTCTTCGTAGAATGGTGACTGCCAGAAGCTGCAGGGGGCGGGGAGTGCTCAACAGGGGCAACATCTCAGTTTTGCGAAATGAAAAAGTTCTAGAAACCGGTGGTACAACGATGTGCATATAGTTAACACTGCTGTACTGTACACTAAGAAGGGTTGCAAGGGTAAGTTATATATGTTTTTACCGCCCAAAAGAAAGCCCTGTTCATGGGTAATAACTCCATCCCAGGGATCTCCCAGTAGATAAACAACCTTGCACAATGGGTATTGTGCCCACCCCCCGCCCCCCATAAAGGGAAGAAGGAGAGGCCCAGAGACATAGTTGAACCTACGGCCATCTGACTCCAGCAGCCATGCTTTCCAAGCTCGTCCCAGACTCTTCTGCCCTCAGGTGGTGCTGGGCGGTGACCATGGCTCCATAGACGGGAGCGTGAGTTCACAGAGGTTTCCCTGGTTCGCCAAGGCCCAACTTTTCATGTCAAACTGCCCCCCACCCCAACCATTTCAAACATCTCCCCCACTATGTTGCCCATTTTTCCCTTTGTAATAGAACCTGAAATAAAGACTTCCTTCCTACACAATGGAATTCTATGCAGCAGAAAGAAAGAAGGAGCTCCTACCCTTTGCAACAGCTTGGATGGAGATGGAAAGCATTATGCTAAGTGAAACAAGCCAGGCAGTGAAAGACAAATACCACATGATATCACCTTTAACAGGAATCTAAACAACAAAACAAAACAAAACAAAACAAAAAACTAGCAAAATATAACCAAAGACACTGAAATAGGGGATAGCCTGACAGTGGCCAGAGGGGAGAGAAGAGGGAATTCCAGGGGGGAATGGGTAGGGATTACAGGAACAAATTTGGAGGACACATGGACAAAAACTAGGGGTGGGGGGTAATGGGGGGAAGGGGGGAGGGTTGGGTGGGTGGGCTGGAATGGGAGTAGGGGGGAGAAAACTGTACTTGAACAATGATTAAAATAAAAAATAATAATTTTATACAAAAAAAAAAAGACTTCCTTCCTTGGAGCTAACTGTGGCCATGTGACTAAGTTCTGGCTAATGGGATGTATGCAGAAGTGTCATAGGTAACTTTGGGGAAATCTCCTTCCTTCATTCTGCTGGTTGGGATAAAAGCTGATGGCTGGGGCTTGAGTAGCCATCATGGGTCATGAGGTAGAATCTAATCTAACTGATAACCCAAACCATAGCAGGTTGATACCATCGCATGAGGGTGTTGAATGCATCTGCTTTACTGATGCTGCCTTTGTTGCACGTGGGAGAAATTTTAAGTCATCTCATCGGTGCCGACATGTCTAGCAGAACCCACATCCTTCAATGCTTATGTTTGGATAAAATCACAAGATATCAAGTGCCCACAGAAGAAGTATAGAGGTTTCTGAAGAGAAACTTTTACAAATTAGAAGCCAAGATCATTGACTTCCCCCATTTTTCTCATTTATTCATTCATGCAACGAGTATTAACTGAATGCTTACTATGTGCTAGGCATTGTTTTTGGCACTCGGAATACAGTGTCACACAGGACAGACAGAGTCCTTGCCACCACCACCCCCTCCACGAGAATGTGCACTTTTATGGATTGATAATGTCTTTCTTCCACTTCCTACCACATGATATGAAATGTCCCCACATATGTAGAGGTGGAGGGGGAGGACTAAAATGTTGGAGGAATTTTGAAATGTGGCCAAGGAGGAGCAGTTTTCTTGTCCCAGATTTCCTCAGAATGCCCATTTTGGAGGGACATAGGAGACATTTCTGTCTAGGCTTGTGTGGGTGTTGGGCTGAGTCAGAGCTGTAATATGAAGCCAATTAATTCACCTAGGAATCCAACTGGGCCAGTTTCTTAAGTTTCTCTAGGGTCCAAAGGACCCCAGCTACCAAAAAAGGATTTGTGGCTGTGGTAAGTGGCAAATGCAGTTAAGTTCACCAGGGTGGGGGTGGGGGGAACCTATATGTTCTAAACCAAAATCATGGCACAGTTCTAAGAAGTCCCTATACATATGGGGCCCACTAACACTGAAAATAGGACTCTCCCCAAAGATGGATTTAAAGCATATCACACCACATCATGTTAGCTAGGCCCGTCACCCTAAGACCCTTTTGCTACATTGAATAATAACTCCAGCAGTTCACTGCAGCACCAGTCACAACCCTGAAGATGTAAAAACAACCTAAGTGTCCATCGACAGTTGAGTGGATTTTTAAAATGTGGTATATACACACAATGGAATATTATTTGGCCCTTAAAAAAGAAGAAAATTCTGCAATATGCAATAACAATGATGCACTTTGGACAGGTTTAATTTGCCACATGAAATAAACCAGACCCAGAGAGACGAGCACAGCATGATTCCACTTACATGAGACATCTAAAATAGTCGAGTCCTTAGAATCACAGAATTAAATGGTGGTCACCAAAGGCTGAAGGGAGGAGAAATGGGGAATTGCTAATCAACCAGTATAAAGTTTTGGTTAAGCAAGGTGAATAAATTCTAGAGATCTGCCATATAACATTTACCCCATAGTCCACAATGCTGCACTGTACACTTAAAAATTTCTAAAGTGGGTAGATCTCGTGGTAAGTGCTGGTTAAGTGTTCTTACCACAATAAAATAAATTAAAAATAAATCTGGCAGTGAACCAACAATTTATCCAGCACTATTCTGGGCATTCTGATTGCTGCTCTTGAGAAACTTCCATTTCATCTGGGAAGATAAAACAAGGAAAAATGAAAAGGGACGATCTCTACTCTCAGGGAGGCTCTTGGTCTGGTGGGGAATCATGCATCAAATAACCCCAACCCCCCAAGGCAGAGGTGCAGCTGGAAAAAGCAGGTAGGGATAAATTTGGCAGGCCTTGAACACCATGTTAACAAGTTTGGAACATATTCTCTTTAAGAAGACCTAATCTTCCTGGCTGGCGTAGCTCAGTGGATTGGGCGCAGGCTGCGAACCAAAGTGTCGCAGGTTCAATTCCCAGTCAGGGTACATGCCTGGGTTGCAGGCCATGGCCCCCAGCAACCACACATTGATGTTTCTCTCTCTCTCTCTATCTCCCTCCCTTCCCTCTCTAAAAAATAAACAAATAAAATCTTAAAAAAAAAAAAAAAAAAAAGAAAGACCTAATCTTGTCCTGGCTGGTGTGGCTCAGTGGATTGAGTACTCGCCTGGGACCAAAAGTTTGCCAGTTTGATTCCCAGTCAGGGCATATGCTTGGGTAGTGGGCCAGGTCCTCAATAGGCGGTTCATGAGAGGCAACCATACATTGATGTTTCTCTCTCTCTCTCTTTCCTCCTACCTTCCCCTCTCTCTAAAAATAAATAAATAAATCATCTTTTTTAAGAAGAAGGTCTCATCTTGAAGGACACGAGAGGATACGTTGTCAGGTGGTAGGGTACAGACATGGGCTCCGGAGGGTTCATGCTCCCCTTGAAATGCTCAGCAAAACCCAAAGCACAGATTTTTCCAGAAAGAGTTATGCACAGTTTCATCAGCTTTTTAAAGAAGGGTCTGTGACCCAATAAACATTAGGAAGCATTGTCTCAGCACTAGGGAGCCAGCATAATTGTTGAGGCAGATGAATGATGTGAGGTTTGTGCTGTGGAGGGAGGTGGGTGTTACACTGGCAGGGGATGGAAAGAACAGGGCACATCTGAGCGCTGGAGTGCACAGGGTTGGAGACGACTTGGATTGAGGTGGCCTGGGGAAGGAAAAGTAAATGTTAGAATTACGATTGGAACCCTAAGGAGAAAGACATAAAAAACCATGACTGACTTTCAAACGGCAGAATTTCTTTTAATCTGCCTTAGACACAAAAGGAATATTTTCACAAAGCCAGCCCAGGATGACTTCCAAACCACAAGCTCACTAGGCAGGGTGCCAGAATTTCATTTTAGTCTATGGTGTGTTTTGATATGAGAGTCAGATACACTATTCTCATCCTCTCAGTCATGTGATTCACATCCAGAATTTCTGTAAGATGCTAATGAGTTGAAGAAAAATCTAGAGTCCCTTGCTTACCTATATTTAAGAGTGAGTGTCATTGGGTCACCTTAGGGCTTCTCCTGTTGTTGCAAAGCAGAAAGTCTGTTCTCTGGTTTTGTAGAATCCATCCATGTTGCACGGGCTGTTCCAATTTCCACAGAGGATAAGGGAGAGCAAAAATGTCTCCAAGGTTATCGGTCTAAACAATTGTGTTCCATTTTCAGCTGCAAACTAGAACCTAGGAAGAGAAGCGGGTTTGTGGGAAAGCTGAAGGTGAGATGAATAAATTGGGTTTGGGCAAACGGAATCCGAGGTATCTCTGAGACAGTTCATCAGTGAGCAGTCTTTTGGTCGGTGACTTCAGAAGTCAAGTGAAACCAACGTAAGTAGAAGAGGGAATGCCTTGGTTTACTGACACAACTGAAAACCCAGAGGTTCTGCTGTAGGCCTGGCTGTCTCAGTTCTCCAGTGATGTTATCCGGCATCTGTCTTTCCCCATCTCTTGCCTTCTTGTGCTTTATTATGTTTTCACTTGAGGCAGATCCTTTCCCATTTTCAAGCTTACCTTCTTCTGCCATCAATGCCACATTCCCACAGGTGCCAGTAAACATCTCAGGTCTAACCAGGATCAGCTCTGATTGGACTCCCATGCTGAAATCAGTGATTGTGATTTAAGCTAACTCTGCTGTCGTTGGCAGCCTGTAAGTTGCCGCCCCCCGCCCCCCCGTGATCCCACTTCCTAGTAACCATACTCTTGGGTAATCCCCACCTCTTGAGTAACTTATTTCTATTTTTTGTTTGTTTTACTTTATTTTTTTTTTCTTGAGAGAGAGAGAGGATGGGAGAAGGGAGGAAGGAGAGGGAGAGAAACATTGATATGAGAAACACCGATCGGCTGCTTCTTGCACTTGTGCACCCTGACAGGGGAAGAACCCCAAACCCAGGCATGTGTCCATCCTGACTCGGAATGGAACCAACCAGCAACCTCTTGCTTTGTGGGCCCTGGCGCAAGCAACTGAGCCACACCAGTCAGGGCCGTTTGTTTTACTTTTATTAGCATTTATTTTGGGCTGAATTTATTCCTGGGGTAAATTTGTTTCTTCAGTTTCTTCTGGGATAGCGTTTTCTTCTGTGCAAACTCCTTTTCTAGTTTAGAAACAATCTGCTCTTTTTCAGGAAAGATCATCTCCATGTGGCAGGGAGAGCTCATACATGTGTAAATCCACATCTGGGCTCTGTAAGTTCTGGGCTGCATCTTGGGAGACTTGTTCACCTGGATATGCTCATTGAACACAGACCCTTAAGCTTAGCACTACTCTCTGAATTTCTTAAAAAGATTTTATTTATTTTTTAGAGAGGAGAAGGAAAGTAGAAAAACATCAACCAGTTGCCTCTCACACGCCCCCAACTGGGAACCTGGCCCATAACCCAGGCATATTTACTGACTGGGAATTGAACTGGTGACCTTTCAGTTTGCAGGCTGACACTTAATCCACTGAGCCACACCAGCCACAGCTACTCTCTACATTTTTAAGCATGTGAAGCAAAAATTCAGCACTCTTTTTGGGCCCCCGACCTCTCATCCAGTCCCTCTGTTTGTCCTGGGCACAGCTTCCGACTCTACCCTTGTAACAACGGAATGGCACACGTGGCTTCTGTAAAGTGACATCCTTCAGACGCACAGTGGCTCTTTGAATGCACATATGCCTGATGGCCTGGGTAGTTCCACGAGTGTTCTTCAAGTGAACACAATGATTCAAACCTCTTGACTTGCATGATTTTGTAGGGTTTTCTGGGTCAAGTGAATAGCGAACTATTTTCTGATGTCACTTCAGGCCACTTACAGGAAGGGAGCAACTTACTTCTAACCAATAGAATATGGCAATGTTGAGGGGTTGTCACTTCTGTGTTAGGTTACAAGAGATTGTGACTTCCAACTTGCTATCAGACTCTCTTGTTGAGATGGATGATGCAAGCTGCCGTAGGAGAGACACTCACATTGCAAGGAACTGAGGGTGGCCTCTAGCCAACAGCCACCAAAGACCTGAGGCCCGTGGTCCAAGAGCCCTTGAGGAATTGAATCCCGCCGACAGCTGTGAGAGCGTGCTTGGAAGCAAATCCTTCTCTGCGGAGCCTTCCGATGAGACTCCAGCCTTGAGTGATACTTTAATTGCAACCTCAGGAGAGTTCACGATCAGAGGACCCAGCTAAGCCCTGCCAAGATGCCTGACCCACAGAAGCTGTGGGAAAATAAGTGTGTTGTCTTAAGCTACCAGGTTGTGGACTTCTTTATTACATGGCAACAGACAACTGGTACACCTGGGCGTGTGACTCTTCCTGAAGGGGCAGGTGACATCAGCCTGATATCAACCCTAAGGAGCAAAAGCAGGGAATAAGTGTCTTCCCAAAGGGAAGTTCAAGTGTAGTTACCAGAAGGGGGATGGGATCTGGGCAGGCAAAGGCACCAGATGTCTACCTCACACAGGTATTTGGGAACCTAAGGAGGCAGCTGCAAATACACCTGGAGACGGAGATGGGGCAGTGATTCATGTACACACATGACGAGACTATAAGGATGGGTGAAACCACTCCCAAAGAGAGAAGGGCCAAGGGTAGATCTCTTGGGAACGGCAACAATTAATGGACAGATGGAAGAAGAGGCAAAGGTGATTCGGTGAGGGCAGTGGTGTGGGAAGTTGTGTTTGACGTTGGATGAATTCAGCTCATCTGGTCAGTAAGACGTGTCCGGGGAGGCACAGCCTTCTGTTAGCAATCTGGGCACCTTTAGTTCACAAGTTGTATGTTTGGAAGCCACTAACATGGAAGGCAGTTAAACTCAGGCACTTGGATGATTTTGTCCAGTGAGAGAATATAGAGGGCCAAGAGGGCCAAGGACAATGCCTTGTAGAATGTGTGCATGTAGGCAGCCAGGGAAGGAAGAAGACCCATGGGAAAGGACCAGAGAAGGAACAGTCACCGAGGTAAGAAAGAAGCAATCCAATCCAGAAGCAATGGGCGTTTCAAGACTGATATAGCTGAAGTAGGCAAATGCCAAAGAGAGGTTGTGTGTGATGAGGACTGAGAAAAGAAGGACGGATCAACAACGAGGGGGTCATGGGTGGTTCCAGTGGAAACATTTCAGTGGAAAAGAGGGGCAGAAGCCAGACTGCATGGGTTTAAGAATGGGCAGATAGACAGACAATAGTAGTGATTACCCGAGGGAAATGGGGTGGGGGAGAGGTAGAGGAGGGTATAGCGGGAGATGAATGATGATGGAAGAAGACTTGCCTTGGGGTGGCAAACATCAATACAATGTACAGATGATGCATTATGGAATTGTACACCCGAAACCTATATAATTGCATTAACCAATGTTGTCACAATAAATTCAATAAAAATTAACAAGAAATAACAATGGGTAGGACAGGAAGGAGAGGTGCAGAAAACCAAGTAGCATTGTGGGAACTTTCCTGGGAGGCTGTGGGAAGAGTCTGGGCTGTGGCCTTCCACTCCCTTCTCAAGGTAACTTCAGTTGCTGTTCTTGAGTTCTGTTACATCTTTCTGATAACAGGGTCCAACACTTCCCACAAACTAGATGTTGGCAAACTTTTGTTGTAAAGAGCCAGCAAGTAAATATGCTGGGCTTTGCTTGCCATAGGGTCTTATGGCAATCACTCAACTCTGCCTTTGTAGTATTGAAAGCAGCCAGAGACAATACGTAACCAAATGAACATGAACGTGGCTGTGTTCCAATGAACTTTATTTACAAAGAAGTAGGCATAGGGCAGGATTTGGCTTGTGGGCAGTAGCTTGCTTGACCCTTGCTCTAGGCTTATGGAAAGGGATTGGAGATGTAATAAATGGGGCAATTGATGAAGCAAGAATAGGATCAAGACCTCGGGGGAATGGCTTTGCCTCAGAAACAGGGTTCTTGCATCTGTCGGGGCACTGTTGCAGTCTGACTTCCTCCGTGTGTGTCTGCCTTGTTCTCTCCCACTGCGAGCACCTTGGGGCCAGGACTGTCTCCCAGCCACGACTCCAGAACCTTTCACACAGGAAGTGCTCAGACACACACGTGGTTGATAGATGCAGGACTAAGGTTGCAGAGGTGCTTTATTGTGGAAGAGTGGGGCATTGTAGAGACTCATGGGGAAAGGCATCTATTGTCTCAGTGAATTAGGAGCCACATGGTTACCAAGTTTCCTCTGTTGATGTTTAAGCAGGAAGGCAACTCTTCTCCAATGTTTAGGATTCAGTCCTTCTGAGAAGTGAAGGTCTTCCCACCTCACAATTCCAGATGGTGTACCCCAACAGAGATCGGGGTTGGACTTTGGGGACTGGGGAAGAAGGCAAAGGGGTACCTTCAAACGAGTCCTAGGCTTGCTGTGGGGATAGCATGGAAGGGAGGTTACAGCAAAGCCTGGGTGCACCATGGAACTCCCAGAGGAGGAGGGAAGGATGTGGAGGTGGGTGAGGTGGCGAGGAGCCAAATAGCTCCTGGGTAAAAATTTTTTTACGCTCTTATAACAGGTTGGACCATGCCTAGCTGTTTCTGGCCTCCATTTTTTACTTTTCTGTGAAGGGAGGGGGCCAAGCAAGGGTTTGGCAGGTGAAGAGTGGCACAGGGAGCCCACTCTTTGCAGCTCATCCCTGGGCATGGGGAATCCAGAGACTAGAGGCTGAGCTGAGAGGGACCAAGTGCAGTCCACCCTCCAGTCCCGAGGGACCTGGCATCTACTCTGCCCCCGGAAGAGGGCCTGCAGGCTAAGGCAGAAGCGGAAAGCAGAGGGTGGAGGCAGTGGGGTAGCTGGCTGAGGAGGTGAGGCGCATCTCTTGGCAGGGAAAAGGGTAAGGGTGTCTTCTAGAAAAATGATGTCATTGGAGCTGAGCAAGAGGTTTGAGGGAAATATTCAAGACCTCCATGTGTCCCAGTGTGCCTTCCATCCATGCCGTTCCCCCACATCCATCCTAGGTTCCCACTGAATTTCCACCCCATCCCGAACACATCCTGTTTCCCCGCCTTTCAGCTTTGGTGTTTCTTGCTTCCTCTCCTTGGCTTTTCTTTGTCTCCTTCCTCCTGTCTTCTAGGTCTAAGTCCTTTCTATGCTTAAGTCTTAGATGCTGTTTCCTCCAGGAAGACTTCTTAGACTCTATTCTCTATTGGGAGCAGGCCATCCCTCCTCGGAACTCTTTATTTGCCTGTTGTCACGGGAGAAGTCATTTAGCCATAACCACCTAGTAGTGAAGAAGTATTGAGGACAAAAGCCAGTCCTGAGCAGCTCTGTCTCCTCCTCTTCCATAGCATGTTGCCCAGGCCCTGGGGAAACGGGGATGGGACAAATGCTGTACAAGCGCAGGCTGGAGCAGCATCCCCTTTACCAGCTCCCTATGGCAGTTCTCTCTCTGCTAGGTTAGGGCCCTGCATGCACCGGTCCTAGCCTGTAGCTACCAAAAGCCTGATTCTCCTCTTCTAGTAGCTCAGGCCCCTTGCTCATTCTGCTTCCTGGTCAGTCCAAGGATAAGCCCAGAGCACTCTTTATCGGCTGCGCAGCCTCCTCCCCTCACTGTGTGGGATGCCACGAGGGAGGAGGGATCCCTCGGCCACACTGGTTGAGGGCCCAGGCTCTGGGCTGTCCATGTCCTTGTAGCCTGGCATATCCCAGAGCTCTGGGTTTTCACATGCTGGTCAGAGAGCCTCTGTGGCCCTCCCATGGAGCTGGCTCTTCTTTGGTGTCAGCCCGTGCTGGCTGATGTCAATGCCAGTTCACATTCGGTTTGGGTCAGAGAAGTACACTTCATGAACGAACTTAGTGTGCACATGTGCATGCATGTGTAGAGCCACAAAGAGATGTACTAAGTTTATGGGTGCGTGTTAACTTGTGAGCGAATATAACCTGTTCCTTGCCCTCGGGCCAGTGACATCCCCCATCCTCTCACCACGTCGGCATCCTGGCTTCTGTCCTTGGAAAAACAAGGAAGTCAGACAAACCCACACAGTCCCTTGTAGCCCTAATCTCCCTTTGTGTCCAGGGTGTGTGGATCTCAACTTCCTTATCAGAACAGAGATTGACAGCCACAAGGAAAAAGATTCCTGACCAAGGTGGCAGGGATTTGAACCTCACTGGGGTGTTGAGGCCCTTGGTGATTTGTGATTTGGAGCTGGAAGGTTTTGTATGTGAGGATGAAGTGAAAGGATTTTTTGTTTGTTTGTTTGTTTGCCTAACAAGAATCTGAAAATGTTCTTCACCAGCAGGACCACAAGAATTCCAGACCTGGACCCTCCAATGGGGAAGCCACTATGGTTACATGTGGCTATTTAAATAAAATTAAGAAGCCGGTTCCTCAGTTACAGTACCGCATTTCAAGGGCTTAATAGCCACATGTGGCTAGTAGCTACCATATTAGATGACACAGAGATAGAACATGTCCATCTTCACACAGAAACGTCTACAGAACGGTGGTCTTGTAGACCCCTGATCTTCAACCGGTGTGCTGCAAGACTTTTTAGAACATGCAGTCCCTGACTATTTAGTCAGGGGCACTGACCTCTTTTCCCTTTGACTTTCCAATAAAAAAAAAAATGTCAATAGCCAACACAATGATAGCCATCCAGTGTGAATGAATCGAAATTACACCCATCTTTTTTGTCAGATCGGCAAAAAAATACATTTTTTTGGTGTGTTGCAGAATTTTAGTAATTAGTTTATGTGTGTCATGAGATGAAAAAGGTTGAAAATTACTGTTCTAGACCAATCTTTGGCAAATAAGGAAACCGAGGCCCAGAGAGGGGATATGACCTGATCAGGGGCAGATCTAGGCCGAGAGAAAAGGTGCCCTGACTCCCAGGCCGGACTCACTGCCCCATTCCCTGCTGCCTCCTTCCTCCACGCTTCTCTGGACTCCCAACTCAGATCCCCTAGTGGGCCCAGCCCCTGGGCCTGGCGCCTGGGCTGGTCCCAGGGGATGTTTATGACTGAGCTGAGCGCCAGATGCTGCACATTCTTCCTAGGGTCAGACCTGCCCCCAGGCACTCGGGGAATTAGCTTCTCCGAAGAGCCCCAGATCTTTCCCGAGATGCCCTCTTCCTGGCCACCCCTGGAAGCTGGTTGTTTCAGGGGCACTCTCTGGGCTTTCTGATGGTCTTGGGCGAGGCTAAAAGACTGCATGGATTCCGTGTTGGAGAGGTACTTCTGGTCAACCAGGGATATAAGGGGAGCAAGGAAAGTGCACCCCTTGCATCTTCCAAGGTCTACATGTCCAGCGCAAAGGGCATCTGGGTACAGGGCTTTGCCTGGCCAATGTTGGGGCCGCATTTGGCGGGAACTGGATCTGCCTTCACCTGCAGCACTGTGGGGGTTGGGGGAGTGATGGAAAGCGCAAGAAGTGGGGCGTCCTGGGGTGGGGATAGCGGGTTGAGAGGCCAGGGGAGGGGGCGCCCGGGAGCGCCCTGACCTCGCCGGCTGTTGGGAGGCGGAGGGGATGGGGGTTGGGGGAGAAGAGGGGAGCCTGGCAGCCAATGGGAGGGAGGATCTCGTTTCAAAAGGGTTAACCCACAGCCAATGGGAGCCTGGGGGAGCGGATCCTGCTCACTCCATTCAAGAATCCCAAGTATTCAAGATGGACGGCAGGGAGTGTGGAAGGAGAAAGGGGGCGAGGGGGGAAGAGCCAGATCGGCCGAGGAGAGGGTATAGCCGCCGGCCAGCCCCCCGGCCCTCGGCCCTGGAGGGCGGGTGGAGGCGCGGGTGCGAGGGATCGGAGCCTGGCCCGGGAGCGGGACTGGCGGGGGGCGAGAGGGCGTGAGAGAGGGGCAGCGCGGCCGGGGAGGGGAGCCAAGAGGGAGGGGAGGGCAGAGAAAGAGCCGGGGAAGAAGGAGGTGGCAGGCAGAGGAACGTAACGAAGAGCCATGTGTAGGTATCGGGAGCTCCCAGAAGGGTAACGCCACCGATTTTCGGTTTTCTTCTCTGTCGGGGAGGGGCGAGGGTGATCTGGGCTCTTTCTCTCCTTTCTCCTCTCCTCATTCTCCTCCACTCATGGGCATCTCTATCTTTTCCTTTCCAAACAACTCCAACGGGGAAGCACTAGGCATGTCCTGCTGGGGCGGCCTCCCTGTCATTTTCCAGTGGGGGGTGTGGTAGGGTGGGGAGGCGTGGGGGGCTTTCCTGGGCAGGGCTGCGGCTTGGCCATCTGTCCATGCCGGGGTGGGTGTGAGGGTGTGGGGCCTCGGCGGGTGTGCTCAGAGGGAAACGCAGTGGCCCAAAGGCTGGAGCAGGGCAGAGGGTTGTGCATCTTGAGAAGTTGGGCTGAGCTAAGGGACTGTGCGTGGGGGTGAGGCCCACTCCTGAGCTAAGAGTTTTGGGGCATTATGGGGTACGGGAGGCGGGGAGCGGTGTGCTTACACTCCAGTGCTTGCTGTTTGGGGTAAGTGTGTAGTAAGGGCTGAGTTGTGCGGCAACTGTGGCTGGCAGTTGTGTGTGCGCGCGCGTGTGTGGTCCAACCTCGAGGTGTGTGTGGTGGGGGTGGGGGCACCGTAGAGTGTTGAGGGGAGAGCTCGCCTCACCCCCCGCGCTTCCCCACTGCCCCTCTCATCCCATTCACAGAACATGGCTTTCAGGACCCTCCTGGTCTCCTCCTCCTGTCGCCATGGCTGCGAGGAGGGGGTGGGAGGAGACAGTTGGGGCCAGCCGCTGCCCCTGCTGCTCCAGCTAACCCTCCACCGGCCCTTTCTCTCCCTTCCACAGGCTGGGCCCCATCCCCTGCTGCTCTGGGGGGCAGGGGCCGGAAGATGGTGGCCAATGAGGAGGGGGAGTGGAGAGAACTTGAGCCGGGCCTCCCCTCCCCCATTTCCTCCTCGGTCTCTACACCCGCCTCTGGAAGGAGCTGGGGGATGGCTCCTGGGCTCAAGGTGGGGGAGGGGCCCTGCTGGCTGGTGAATCGCAGGGAATCCCGCTCTGGAATGAGTTGGGTGTGAGAGCTGAGGGGATCTTGGCCCCAGCCCCTTCTCCTCTCCTTTCTCCCCCCCAAGGAGAGATCTGGGCACTCCTTGGTGAAGAATCTTCCTCTGGCCTCCCTAAAGCTGGCTGGGCAGTCCTGTCTTTGCCCCTCTGCCCTCTGTTGACATGATCCAGGTCCCATCTGGGACTGGTTTGCCCAACTCGGGAGCAGAGGCCTGGTGACTGACCCTAGCGGGGCCTTGGTTTCCGTCCACTAGAGCTGTGCAAACTATGGGACGGGGCCCCGTGTTTGTGTTCGCAGATCACAGGAACAAACTCTGCCTGGGAGGGCGGGAGAGAACCTCTCCTGCTTCCTGAGGGGGGTGGGAGAAGGCTGCAGGGGAAGCCCAGAGGAAGAGCTCCCAACTGCAGTGCTGTCGTCCATTCCTGCTGCTGGCTGTGGAGTGGGGTGGAGGGCATGGCCCCACAGCCTCTGCGCCTCCGGGCTGCCCCCAGTTCACCAGGTCAGAGCTGGGCCTGGGATTTAGGGCCACCGCTCTAGAGCCAGGAGTGTGCCCTGCTAGTTTTGAACCTTTGGCTCTCCAGGTGTCGCTCCAGAGTCGTCTTCAGACTTTGGGTTTTAGTCGGCCTCAGGATTGTTTATCCAGAGTGTAAGCCCCCTCCACCAGGGTAGGGTGGGGAAGTTGTGGGTGAGCTTGAAGACTTCTAATGGGAGTCCCTGGATGAAACGGGAAACAGATGAGATTCTCACCCACTGGCCAGTATAAGAGAGGGAGTCACCCTCACCATTTTGTTTCATGCTCAGCCCATAAAGTGGACTTGGAAGACCTCAGAGGAGATGCTGGGGTGGGGCGTCAGTCAGTCACAGCTTCTGCCTCCAGACCTGGAAGCTTCTCTGCTGCCTGGGGACCTGTGGCTCTAGCCGCACCCCCACCCCCAGTCCTGGAGCTAAGGCTGAGGTGTCTTCTTGAGGCCTAGAACTCTGCTTTATCTAAACTGAAAAGAAGAGTGAGCTTTCAAGTAGGGAAGAGTGGAGGGCTCTGGGGTCCTGGTGGGCAGGCATCCTCTCCAGAGGGAAAGCCAGTAGAGATACAAACCCAGGTAACTCGAGTGCCCCCCACACTTCTGGGGTTCCCATCAGGCACTTGTGAAGTCTGTGTGCCAAGCTCAAGGTTTCCATCCCTTCAGCAGCCTCCATGGACTCTGTTCCCCACCCCAAACTCAAGAAAATGGCGGTTGCCATGCTGGGAAGCATGAGAGAGAAGGCAAGGAGTGGAGAGAAAATAGAGGATTAACACTGAGAATGGAGGAGAAGGGGCAGAGGGAGGCTGAGTGGGCCGGGGACTGGGAGAGGGGCGAGGAGGCAGGGCCGGCTCGCCTCTGCTGCAGGCCGGAGCTCTTTTCACATTGTGCTACTGTCTGCACCTACCACTAGCAGTGCAATGTTAAAAGGGCATTGGCTGTGTAGCGCTACCAGCGCCGGCTGCCTCCTCAGCGTCAAGGTATCCTCTCCCATCTGGGCGCCAATCAGCTACCCTGGGGGGCATAGGGAAGCCTCCATATAAGAGTCAGACGAATAGCTCACATGGATGGAAGCACTAACGCATGCAGCCTGTGCTGTTTCGAGGTTTCCCATTTCACTGATGGAAAAACTGAGCCAGAAGATTTAAGCGGCATGGCCAAAGTTACGTAGCTCTTAAACTGCAGAGCCTGGGTATAACCCTGCCCTGAGTCAGAGTTCATCCATCTTTTTGTAGACCCTTCTGAACAGGTTTGGGTAGGTTCTCAACTGAACTGAGGGGTGGAAGGTTTTGATGCCATCTGCTGGTGGTGTGAGGATATCGCCCAAAGTCTCAACCCTTAAAGATAAAAGGGTGGCTTGTTGGCTGAGGAGGAAGGATCCCGGACATGGCCTGGAACTGGAGGATGGTGAGTGCAGACGATGGGGAGAATTCCTGTTAGAACCTTGGTGGACCCCCATGAGAAGATGGGGGTCCACAGGAAAGAAAAGGGCTGCTCCCCAGGGACAAGGATATGGCTGCCGCGGGCATTCCACACCTGGGGCTCCTTCCCTGGCCCTTGGGGTGTAGAGAGGCATCCTCATCTCCACCTTGAATTCCCACCACAGCTCCTCCTGGTTGCAAGTATCTGATAATGATGCTTCTTGAGGGCACACCTGTCTGGGCATGCAAGACTGGGACTGCATTGCCTACTATGTATGGCCTGATCTGAGACACTACATAGGGTCCCTGAGCCAAGCCCAAAGAAGGATTCTTCCAAGGGAGATTACAGGAACTCGAGAGCAGCAACTATGCCGTTCACTCCTTTGTTTCCCACGGTATCTAGTCCGCTTAGTAAGAACTTGAAGTAAATTGAGAGAGCAGGCGTAATCTGGGAGCCTTAGGAAGGCAGCTATTTTGTGCCTGATGTCAAGGTCAGGGCTAGGGGCTTCAGAAGCCTTCCTGAACTTTGGTGCAAGGAATGGGGCCAAGAAGGACAAAGCTCTGGGCCCCTTGCTGGGGATCTGAGAGGATCTCTAGGCATGCAGAAACTGAACAGTGAGATAGACCCTCCCAAGATCTCAGATGGTGCTTTGCCTTGCACCTCTCCCAGTTATGTGGTGCCCAGGCAGCTCCGTTCTAATGTTGACACTATTTGAAATGCTCCACAGCTTATGTCCCATACTTTCTTCAGTCTGTTAACATTTCTACTAGAGTCTCTGGGCCCCCAAACAGCCATTTGATGATGCCACTCCGCTCTGGTTTAAAAACAAGTTTTCAGTGTTTCCTCAGTGCCCTTGGGATGAACTCCAGATTCCCAACACGGTCTATGGCTCCTGCTCGTCTTTTCCTGTGTCATCTTATCTCTTGCCCTTTTGTGCCTCTGCTTCAGATACAGGGAACTTGTCTCCTCCTCACATTGACCAAGCTTGAGCCACCTGACACAGTTCTGGCTGCCTGAAATACTCCCCCGCCGCCCACTCTTCCCTTTGCCTACCCAACTTCCCACCCTTCAAGTGCCATCTCCATCATCACTTGTGGAAGCCTACCTTGATGACTCAGATCTTGGCTGAGCTGCTTCTGCAAGCTCCCAGGCTTACTCCCCATCCCTGTTCACATCCCATTGCCTACTGGAACTGCCTGGTTACTGTTTGCCTGCCCACTAGACCGCCAAGAAGTCAGGCTATGCTGCCTTAGCCCCACCGTGGAGACTTCCCACGGAGTCCCCAGTGGTTAACACCATGCCTGGCAAGTAAGAGCTGCTCTGCAGATACTTGTAATGTCCGTGGGCGGATCTGGAAATAACAAGCTCGTTGACCAAGACTGGCTTTTATGATGTGTACAGTCCCCACTGCTGTCGTCAGTGACCCAATGACAATAGCAGTTTCCCCATCGCTGCCAAGAATTGCCCTTGGGTCACATGACTGCATTGATGCTGCAATTTTGAGCTGCTTTGTTCCACTTTTATGTCAACTACAAGGACAGCACCTTGGCTGATCGATTTCCCTTTTAGCCTTAAGTGTGGCCATGAGCTGACCAAAACACAAGAGAATCAGATGCAAAGGCCAAGGGACCAAGCACACCCTAGTTCTGGGATGAGCCTCTTCCTGATGTCCAATCCTGGGTCCAGGCAGACACTGAGGTGTCATCAAGGGCTCCACCAGCCTCAAATTGTGGGTGCTCCAACTGGAATACCTCTCACAAAAGCCACCTTACTAAAAGCAAAACCTCCCTTGAATATCCATCACCTGGTAAAAGCTGGAATGTGGTCTTGCCACAGACAAAGCAATTGCTGCCCCCTAGCGGCTTGAGGGGACAGGCAGTGTTGGGGAGGTGACTATGGTACTTGCCCAAGGAAGGAAAGTCAGAGGACAGCACCTCGCGCCTGCTTTTCCCCTTTTTATTAAAAATAAACCCAAACACTTTATGTATCATACAAAAGTTTCGTTCGCTGGTGGCAGCCACGAGGAAGCCTGGCCCCCGCGGCACTGATTTCCCACCTCCCCTCCGAGGGACTGAATCCCAGAGAGCAGTGACCGGGCCTTGGGGAGTGCCCATCCAGACTGCTCCATCCGGAGACAGCCAGCTGGGGGTGGGGGCTGTTCCGGGGGCAGCTTTCCCCACCCCCCACAGTGGCCAAGGTTAGATACTGGAAAGTGCCTCTTTAGTGCCAAGATAAACAAGTAGAGTGAAATGGAAACCCTTGTGATTCCTTAATTTCCCAGGGCCTGGGATTTGGGGTTTTGCTTTTTTTTTTTTTCCCTTCCACCCCCAGAATCCTACTAATGTGGTGGGATACTTCCGAGACTGGTGTTTCCCTTTGAGGCCAAAGTTTCAGCCCGTCCTAAGCCTTTTCTCTCCTCTTAATGTGGCCCAGAATATGCCAGCCCCCTGACACAAGCTTTGTCCTGTGTTCACTCAAAAAGGATCAAAAACTGACTCCTGTGGTCCTCTGCCTGAGTGCATCCCCTGCCGTCGCCTCTGTTCACGGGACCCGAGGGCCGGGAGGACCCACAACCATTCCTCCCAGTTCTGCCTCTCCCTGACTGCTGCCCACTCCTGAGCTTTGAACACCCCTGGGGTGCCCCAGACCCCTGTGCCAAAGAGGCCTGGGAATGATGAGGTGGAGGCGGAAGGGGTTGGTGGGAGCCAGGTTCCCCCAGGGGTGGGGCAGTACTCATGCTGGTATGGGCTCTTGGCGGGGCCAGGGGCCAGGGGTGGGAGGGTGGGGCATGCGGAGGAAGGGCACTGCCTGCCTGAGCCCCTCAGTCCCAGCCGTTGTCCTTCACCATGTGTGACATTTCAATAATGTACTTTCCCTCCTTGTACTTCTGGCTCGTCTCAAAGGCTTGCTCCTGGTGGAAAGGAAGCAGTGAATGGGGACCAAGCAGTCCCCCCCAAGCCTTCCTACCTCCTGTATTGCCCCTTCCCCCAAAGTCCCCCCACATCCAATCCACCCCAGTGCAGTGGGGCTCTCGGAGGGCCATGGAGACTGTCCATTTTGGAGCATCCCTTTCCCCTGGTACTTACATATTTCCAGCCCAGTGTGGTTTTGCAGCTCTCACAGAAAATGTCAGCTACCGAGTGAAGCCCCGTAAGCAGAAGGCGCTGTTCCGCTGGCCCACAGCCCACGTTGACCCTGTCTCGGGAAACAAAGGACCCAGCACCCAGTGGGGTCACTGTCAGTCCAGCCCCCAAACGGCCCAAAGGAACTTCCAGCTGGAGAACTGTATCCACTTAACGGGAGCCTCTGGCTTCAGCAACCCACCCCTTTACGACTAGTGCCTGGGCCTTCTTCCTCCAGCCTGGAATTCCATTTCTGCCCAGACTCCCAAGAGACCTGCAGCCTGAGCTTCTGAAACCCTTTGCAAGAGAGGAGGCAACGCGGAGGTGCAAGGCCACGTTCCGAGGGCTCGCCCTCATTCTCCACAGAGGAAGATTATGCACACACGCAAGCACACTCACGCAAGAAGAGAGGTGGACTCACACGGAGTTAAACAGGTAGGCTCGGCCATGGCTCCCTTGGAAGGACTGCGGAGACACAGGACAGACAGTGACTACTGGGTGGCCCTTGCCCCCGCTGCCTGAATCCCCAGGGCGTGGAGGAGGGAGGGCAGGCTGCCTTTGCCTCACCCCAGGTAAGTTCAAGCCTGGAGGAGGGGAGTGGTAGGCCCCCACGTGGCATACCTTGGAAATAAGCTCGTCGTGTTTGGCCAAGTGCGCACGGCAGTGGACGCAGCTGTAGGTGCGGTGGCAGCGGGGCAGGTAGCTACGGAACGTCTTGGTGGGGAGGCAGGCGGGGCCGGGGCCGGGGTCACAGCTGGGCATGACGGGCTGGAGGACGATGCCCTGGCGGGCTGGAGGGGCTGGCGCGGTACAGCCCCCACACAGGCGGTCGCAGGTGAAGCAGCGGAGCAGGTTGGCTAGAGCCGTGTTTCAGGGCAGGAGAGATGTGGGGGGGCTGCCCGGCCAGGGCCCCCCCCAGACGTGAACCAGGTAGAAATGGAAGTCACCTGGGAAGAGGAGAAGGTGCGTTAGAAGAGCCGTGATCTCGTGTGGAGTCCCTCCTGAGGGAATGGAGAACGCGGGGCTCAACTGTCCCGGGTCCTCCGTCATCATCCACTCGGCATTCAGGCTCTCCGAGCATCCCTGTCCACGGATCCCCATAGTCTCTGGCAGGCCTGGAAGCAGCTCCAGGCCTCCGGTGCCCTAGCTGGGGAGGCGGTCTCTCCTCCCTACCCCCGGGCGGGAGCAGCCTCCACCATTTCCACGGGGAGCAGCCTGCTGGCTCCCTGCTGCCATGGGAGCAATGTCACGTGCCAGCGCTCTCCTTGATTTCGGTGCTTCAGTGAGGACCTGCCTCCCACAGGCTCCGATAGGTGCTAAGGCTCAAAGCCTTTTAAAAGCTGGGGATGCCTGGCAGTTTTTCTGTTTCATCGCCTCTATTTACAGCAATCGGTCCTTCAAACAGTTCGTGTGGCAGGAGGGGAAGATGAGACGGAAAGAGGGAGAGCAAGCAGCCAGGCGCACACACCCCGTTTCAGCGCTTTCCCGCAGCCGGGGGCCCGTTCTCTAGGGACTAGAACTTCACGGGTGTCTCCTCCTGTACCAAGATCGATCCTGCCCCTTGGCCCACTCGTTTTGGCACAGAAACAGTCCCTGGCTGTCTTCTCAGCCTCCGAGCCCCTTGGTCTCTTCCTGCTGCTCTTTGCTGTTGCCTTAGCCCTCAATCAAGGACTTGGGACCCCGGCTGTAGGGGAGAAACGCTCCCTCGGGCAGATCTGACAGCTGGAATCAATGGGGAAAGGGGCCCGCAGCAGGGAAGGCAGCGCTCCTGGGCCCAGCAGGGCTGAGTGGTGTAGTGTGGGGGCAACGGCCTCAATGGGCAGCAAAAGGGGGACTTGCATTTTCAAAACCTGTGCTTTGGGGCAAAAGGCAGAGGATGTTTCCATCTCTCCCGGGGCAGGGACACACAGCAGTGCCCCTGTGGGTGACAGAAGATAAAATAATCGCTGGATTCTGCCCAGGAGTCTTGAGGAAGATGTTGACATCCGTCCAAACTCCAGCCCCCAAGTGGCTGAGGGTGCTGGAGGCCGAGGATAAGAAGGGAGGTGTCCTCCGTTGGCCCTGATAAGCAGGTGAAGTGCTGCCCTCTCCTTCGTGGGGCCTTGAGGTCTGTTGTGGGTGGTTAGCCCGTCTGGTTCAGAGGGGCCAGCTGGGTGCTCTGGCAATGACAGGCCGAGAAGCAGAGCAGGGCTAACAGGCTGTCATCCTGTCCTCTGTGGTGGCCGCTAGTGCCCCCGCTGTTCCAGTCCTCACGGGGGCCGCTGGGCAGTCTCTCCGCAAACCTCCCGACAGAGACCAGTTTCAGTCTGGGGTCCTGCCCTCCTGGCTGGGCCCCAGAGAGACACCTTGGGCTGAGTTCAGGGTGACATTGGGCTCTGGCCACAGGAAATGGGCCCTCCTCACCGGCACGGCACTCGTCGGCGTCCACTTCACAGATGGGCCTCCAACTTTGCCTGCCGTGCCCCTCGTCGGCCGCTCCGCCTGGAACACCTTCTTCAAGGGCTCAGAGGGGCTGCCGGGCCAGGCTCCGGCTCGGCCCCCTTCCCAACCTCCGGCACGCCTCTCTCCCTCTCTCCCCCTGCTTCCCCATCAAGCCAAGCAGAGGCTGCACAGAAGGCCGGAGAATCACTCACGGGAGGGGGAATAGGGGTCATTTCTTCACCTCAGATTACGGGGAGAAGCAAGTTGGGCAAATGATGGGAAAAAACAAAGGCAAGCTGAGTACTGGGGAAAGGATGTTCCCCAAGTGAGCCAGGGCTGGACCGTGGGAGGCAGGGGAGAGGGAGGGTTGGGGGGGGGGGCGGTGCTGAGCAACCATCACTGACAGCAGAGGCCCCAAGGCAGAGGCTCCAGGAACCAGGTGCGAATTCCATGCCTCTCAGGGGGGAAAAACGGGAGGGGGCCACCTGCTCACAATGGATTTTCTCATCTGCTCTGAGGCTTCGGCCCCCTCTGGGTTGGCATTCTCGGCATGGTATGGTCCAAAATCGTTAGCAGCGCAGCCAGCTCCCAGGGCGGGCTTTGGGGGGTCTGCACCAGCAGCAAAACAATAAACAGTGATGCCTGATGCTGCAGCCAAAGTTACCGGGAAATAAGTGTGGGGAACCATCAGAGCTTGGAGAGGGATGGAGGACCTGAGAGAGGAGCGGAGGCAGTGGGGAGGGGGAAGGGAGGACAAAGGGTGGATGAATAATGCTTTTTGCAAAGGGGAGAAAGCAACGCGCAGCAGGAGGAGGAAATTTGCAAAGGGGAAAAATTGGTTTGGAGAAGGGCTGCCCCCTCACCTTGAGGTCTGCTCCAGAGATCTCCGGCTATCTCTCTCTCTCTCTCTCTCTCAATCTGTCTGCTCACTCTTCTCTCTTCTCTTTCCGCTCCTTCAATGGGGAAGGGGATGGGGACAGGGTAGGGGAGTTAGGGGCTCAGGACTGAGGTTGCAAAGCTGGCCAGCTGCTTGGGGGCCAGAGGTTGTCTCTCGTCTGTACCTCGGTCTGTGGGTGAATGTAGCTGTGTGTTGTGGAACTGCATCATAACACTGTGAGTCATCCATCCCCCCACCCCCTCACCTCCCACGTCAGAGCAGGGCTGGGAGACACAGGAGGCGGGTCGGGAGGGAGGGAGGGGGCAGGCATCGAGGGATGGGGCTGGGGGAATAAGGCTGGGGTGGGGACCGAGAGGCAGGTCCGGGAAGATCGCAAGAGAGGAAAGGCTAGTAGCTGAGGAGGAAGGCAGTGTGGCAAAGGAGATGGAACCTGAGGTGAGGACAGGGCTGGGCAAGGATGGAGTACGAGTGACAGGGCTGGAGGAAAGGAGGTGGCAAGGTGGGGGCTCGGTGAGATGGATGCAGAGCATCAGGTATGTGCACACCCATTCAAGATGATAACAGTTCCCATCTCAGCTCTGACCCCAGCCTGATGCAGAGAAAAGAAAGACATAGTAATGGTCACATAGGGCAAATTGTGTCCCCAAGCTCATGCTAGTCGCTTCTATGCCTCAAAGCCTCAGCTTAATACCCCTGAAGGTGTCATAGACCAAATATGACATCTCACATGCAGGAGCCTCTTATCAACTACCTCCAACTTCCTTGTGCTTTGTGAATGGAGACATCCACATTACATAATGTTCTCTTTTGGGCAGTAAACTTTCTGAGGCAGGTCCTCTGGCCAACCCCTCTCTGCATCCCAGGGCTGCAGTGCCTAGCACAGAGCTGATGCTCCCAAATCAGCAAATGAGTTGCATCTTTACACAAGTGTCTGGCTGTGGTCTCAGAGATCTGAGCTGGCAACCCAGATCTGCCAATACACTTGCCAGCAACCACTGGGCAAGTTACCGATGCTCTTCGTGCCCCCTTTCCCCTCGCTAGCTAAATGAAGCTAACAATATTTACCCCGTGGAGATGTAAAATAAAGTGTTCTCCACTTCATATCCTGAAACCCCAAAGGATTTACTATTAAAAACTCTGATAGCTCAAGAGACAGGTGCCGAGTTTGTGTCTTATTAAGAACTTCTATCTTTCTTGCAAATTCCAGTTATATTTCATTGGACTCAGAATATTTCTCATGGGGTGCTGCCCTGTGCACCTCACTAAAGTATGTGGTCACAGAACACATCCTCTAAGATGGAAAAAAAAAAAAAAAGCCAGTTTCTACCAGGCTAACATGCAGAACATGACGTGTGACAAAGGTAGGGGCTTACAGAAAGGGCTGCTTTGTGGGGAGCTTATTTTTCTTTTCCTTTGTAAGGAGGGGACAGAGTTAAGGTAGGGAAATATAGTGGGAGGCATTGCTAGCTGGGTATGAAGAAAGGAATTCTGGATATTTAATCAAAAGATTCTGGAGTTTCAGGTAAATTCTGAAAGCACAATGTGGGTATCTCAAGTGATAGTACCACAGGTTGTTGTTGAGAGGAAGAACTCTGTAGAGAAAGAAGAGGAAGCCCTGGCTGGTGTGGCTCAGCGGACTGAGCGCCAGCCTGCGAACCAAAGGGTGAGTGAGCAGTTTGATTCTTGGTCAGGGCACATGCCTGGGTTGCAGGCCAGGTCCCCAGCGGGGGGCGTGCGAGAGGCAACCACACGTTGATAGTTTTCCTCTCTTCACTTCCCCTCTCTCTAAAAATAAATAAATACATAAAAAGAAAGAAGAGGGAAGTATTCTTGTCTGGGCAGCTGATGAGAAAAGGAAATGTGAGTGCAGGAAGAATACAAGGAACCATTTTTCTTTTTTCCTTTTTATTTTGAAGAAAACAGTGGGATGTGTGGAAAAAAGAAGGTGAGTAGTTTTGGGGCAAGGATTGAGAGTTTGGAAGCAAAAAAGGGGTATCAAATTAACTCAAGTAGATAATGACCAAGGATTTAGCTGGAGAGGAGACTGAAAAAAACTCCTGAGGACAGTGTTATTTGGGAGTGGGGTGGAGATGACTAGAGGGCTTGATGAAAGTGAGAAAGGGAGTGTCACAGGTTCAATTCCCAGTCAGGGCACATGCCTGGGTTGCAGGCCATGACCCCCAGCAACCACACATTAATGTTTCTGTCTCTCTCTCTTTCTCCCTCCTTTCCTCTCTAAAAATAAATAAATAAAATCTTTAACAGAAAAAAAAAAAGTTCTAAAAAAAAAAGAAAGTGAGAAAGGGGCGTGTAGGCAAGCACTGATGCTTGACATATTGTGCTCTGACTCCCCGTGTTTGAGAAGCAGAATAGAGAGCAGTCTAAAGGGGCTGGGGTGGGTTCTCCCTAAATTCAGCTTTGGATAGCCATACAATATCCAAATAAAGATGACCTTCAGATAACTGGAAGACATTGCCTCTAGGGAAAGAGAGTGGAAGCAAAGAAATTGATCTTGGAGTAGCATGCATGGAAACAGGAGAGGATGAGCTCACTTGGGGAGAAATTTTGCGAATGGAAGACCGGAATCGAATATTTGAAGAATGGGGAAAGATTAGGGGCTACCTAATAGCTGATTGAAGAACTAATACATGCATGGTGAATGAATGAAATAATTAAAGCAAACCATCAGAGAAAAAAACTGAAAAGTGAGGAGTGAGAATGGCATTCTTAGAAAGTGGGTGCTAAGGTAGGGCCAGTGGGGGAAAAGGCAACCCAGAAAAATCTCCCCGGGTTTCTCAGTCTGGATTAACCATGTGAGCGGGACTGAAAAAAGTACTCATCTGTGAAATGAGGATGACAGTGACGGTGTGTATTTCACAGGATTCTTGTGAGGATTAAGTGGCTTGACACCTGTGAAGCCCAGAGGACGGTACCTGGCACTACAAACGTGGTTGCTGTTATTATAACTGGACTCAGACTCCAAAATCCTGGGTCTGAGTCCTAGCTGGGGCTACTTCCTTCACCTATCTCTCCTCCCTCATCTGGAGCTAATAAAACTGACTTTACTGGGTGGCTGTGAAAGAAGGTACCTGAAAGGGCTTTGACAATGTAAGGCACTGTAAAAATGAAGGGCATTGTCATAGCTTCCCCTCCTCAAACTGTAATAAAAACTTGAAAGCTAACATCAGATGCTTTCTATGAATTACAGGCATCATGCTTAGTACTTTATGTGTATCATCCCATTCAATCTTCAAAACGGCTTTAAGACGTCAGGTACTGTTATTATTCCTATTTTACAGACAAGAAACTGGGTCTCAGGGAGTGTAAGCCTGTCATTTGTCCAAATTCACACAGTGAGCCAGTGGCACAGCGAAGAATACAGGAGTCCAAAGCACAAGCTCGTGACGAGAGGCTTCTAGTCGTGGCTCAACCTGTTGCCTGCAGGGTCAATGATTGGTTTTGTGTAACTGCCAGGGATTGTGGGAAGGAGCGAGTCCTCAACAACACTCCCTGCTCAGTAAGAGAGACGTTGTTGGGTAATGGCTGACTGACTGACTTATAGAACGCCTGGAAGAAATTCTTGAATTTTTATTCTTTTTTGTATTTATTTACTTACTCGCTTACTTTCTTATTTATTTTTGCCCTGGCCATCGTAGCTCAGTTGTTTTGAGCATTGTCCCCATAGTCAAGGTTGTGGTTCACCCTCTGGTCAGGGAACATACAAGCAGCAACCAGTGAATGCATAAATAAGTGGAACAAGAAATAGCTATTTCTCTTTTTATATATAAAATCAATAAATTAAAAAAACCCTTTTTTAGCCCTGGCTGGTATGGCTCAGTGGATTGAGCGCTGGCCTGAGAACCAAAGGGTCACCAGTTCAATTCCCAGTCGGGGGTGTATACCTGGGTTGGTCCAGGTCCCCAGTTCAGGGCATGTGAGAGGCAACCGACTGATGTATCTCTCACACATTGATGTTTCTTTCTCTCTCTTTCTCCCTCCCTTCCCCTCTTTCTAAAAATAAACACATAAAATCTTATAAAAAAAACAAAACCAAAAATCTTTTTTTTAACATCTTCTAGGTGCCAAGCACTGGTCAGGGAGGGGATGACAGCCAAGGTGGGCCTCTGAGAGGCTGTCAACTTTCCCTGCCACTAGGTTTCCTATCTAAAAAGGGTTTGCTACCCTGGCTGGTGTGGCTCAGTGGACTGAGCACCTGCCCTGAACCAAAAGGTCGGTTCTATTCCCATTCAGGGCACACGCCTGGCTTGCAGGCCAGGTCCCTAGTAGGAAGCACACAGAGGCAGCTAATCGAAGTTTCTCTCACACATTGATATTTTTCTCCCTCCCTAAAAAAATAAATATTTAAAAAGGTGTTTGCTAATTTCCTCACTTCCTGGCTTGTGGTCCAGGCAAGCAGGTTATCGTGGGCCCTAGCTAGGAAGTCTCCAACCCTTCCTGCCGCCCTTCCCCTGCCAGAGTAACAGGTGAACTGAACGGGGTGGGTAGTCCGTAACAGCCTCCTGGCAACCCTTGGTCCCTGGAGGCTCCCCCGCCCGGTGCGGGGGCGTAACCTCCACGCCCACTGAGGAACGGGTAGGGTTGGAGAACGTAGATCACCGTCACCCCGCCCACTTTTGGCGTCACAATCAAAACAATCCTTTAACTACAACTCCCAGAAGGCGCAGCGGCTGCGCGAACTTAACTGCTCACGGCAGTTCTCTCACGACTACACATCCCAAGGGGTATCGCGCGAACACCGCTCCTCCACTGCGCAAGTGCGGAACCTCGCGTGTTTCCGGCGTGGGTCCGGACCACAGCGGCTGCAGTTGGCTTTGGGTCCTGCCTGGCGGGGCTTTTCGGTTTACCACTTGGAGGTTTTGGCTGTGCGGGTGAGGTAATAAGCTCAAAAAAGCAACTGTCGTCTCCTTGGGACTTGGGAGGATTTCGTGTCTAGGTTAGCTGAGTCAAAGGCCACACCTAAAGCTGCTGTCCTTTATAGGAAAAAACTTAATTATTTTTTGGCGCTTTCTAGTTTACGAAGTGATGTTTCCCTCTAACAGTCCCTTCTAATCCCCATATAAACACTTTGTGTGAGGAAGTGTGAGTGCCTCCCATTGACATCTGAGGGAAAGGTTCAGAGAGGTTAAGTGATTCGCCTAAGGACAATACTAGTCGTTGCTGAGCGGGGCCTTGAAATGTTTTCTGAGTCCAAACCAGGTATTCTCTGTTTTGCATCGAATTGCAGACGCCCTTTCTTGTTAACCAAGAGGGTTGAGGAGAGGGCGTTTTTTTGTCTTCTCAAGTCTAGAGTATTCCAGTAGAGTGATGAAGGGAGCAATGAGATGATGTAATCAAGTCTTCTGTCATCCTGTAGATAGAATTTTATTCTGATGTCTGAGTTGTTTACTCACTCGGTGTATTTATTAAGGTGCTTGTGGGTTATCAAGGTGGGTTCAAGACACTAGAGATAAAGCAGCAAACAAAAATGCCCAACCTCAGTGGGGCTAGACAGATGGTGATTAGAGATAAGGAGAAATAGCAGGGCCTGGGAAAACATTCACTGGGGGATTTTCAACAGAGTTCTAACCTGTATTTAGATCTGATATTTAATTTGTGTCCTAGGCACAGCAGCTACATAGAAAAGATGGGAGAGGAGGCCAGTGATGACAAGAAGCCAACAACTAAATTTGAACTAGAGCGAGAAACAGAACTTCGCTTTGAGGTGGAAGCATCTCAGTCAGTTCAGTTGGAGCTGCTGGCTGGCATGGCAGAAATCTTTGGCACAGAACTGACCCGAAACAAGAAATTCACCTTTGATGCCGGTGCCAAGGTGGCTGTTTTCACATGGCATGGCTGTTCTCTGCAGCTGAGTGGCCGCACCGAGGTGGCTTATGTCTCTAAGGACACCCCTATGTTGCTTTACCTCAACACTCATACAGCTTTGGAGCAGATGCGGAGGCAGGCAGAGAAAGAAGAAGAGCGAGGCCCCCGGGTGATGGTAGTGGGTCCCACTGACGTGGGCAAGTCCACAGTGTGCCGTCTGTTGCTCAACTATGCAGTGCGTTTGGGTCGCCGTCCCACTTACGTGGAGCTGGATGTGGGCCAGGGCTCTGTGTCCATCCCTGGTACCATGGGGGCCCTCTACATTGAGCGGCCAGCAGACGTTGAAGAGGGATTCTCCATTCAGGCCCCTCTGGTGTATCATTTTGGGTCCACCACTCCTGGCACCAACATCAAGCTTTATAATAAGGTCAGAACCAGAGCCAAGGTGGGATGGAGGGTAGGGTTGCTATCAGGGTAGGAAGCTGTGCAGAAGTTTGCTAGTTAAAACTGTCTTATAGCCATTTCTTTGCTCCCTCTGAGTGGATATTAATTGCCACGTGATTTCGGAAAAGATAGTTTCAAATATAAGTCAACGTCAGATTGTTAAATGTTTCTGTGGGCCTATTAAGTTATTTATTAAATTTTCACTTAGGAGACAGAGAAGAAGCAACATAAAAATTAAATCCATGTTATGGTGTCAAAACCACAGCCATTTAAAATATTTTTCTTGTCTGTGATACTGCTTAGTCTAAGGAGGGACAAAATAGCTATGGGCTTTTTTTGTTTGTTTGGTTTTGTGTTTTTTTCCTCATCTTGATTGTCTTTTACAGATTACATCTCGCTTAGCAGACGTGTTCAACCAAAGGTGTGAAGTGAACCGAAGGGCCTCCGTGAGTGGCTGTGTCATTAACACCTGTGGGTGGGTCAAGGGCTCTGGTTACCATGCCCTGGTGCATGCAGCCTCAGCCTTTGAGGTAGACGTAGTTGTGGTTCTGGATCAAGAACGACTGTACAATGAACTGAAACGGGACCTGCCTCACTTTGTACGCACTGTGCTGCTCCCTAAATCAGGGGGTGTGGTTGAGCGCTCCAAGGACTTTCGGCGAGAATGTAGGGATGAGCGTATCCGTGAGTATTTCTATGGATTCCGGGGCTGTTTTTATCCCCATGCCTTCAATGTCAAATTTTCAGATGTGAAAATCTACAAAGTTGGGGCACCCACCATCCCAGACTCCTGTTTGCCTTTGGGCATGTCTCAGGAGGACAATCAGCTCAAACTAGTACCTGTCACTCCTGGCCGAGACATGGTGCACCACCTGCTGAGTGTTAGTACTGCCGAGGGCACAGAAGAGAACCTTTCTGAGACCAGCGTGGCTGGCTTCATCGTGGTGACCAGTGTGGATGTGGAGCATCAGGTGTTTACCGTTCTCTCTCCAGCCCCCCGCCCACTGCCTAAGAACTTCCTTCTCATCATGGATATCCGGTTCATGGATCTTAAATAGAGAGCAGGAAGCCTTGCTGCTCGGGGCATGGAGATGTGGCCATCACCAGAAGCAGATGGGCTGAAATGTGAGAGCCCGGGCAGACCACTGGATGGTAGACTAGTAAAAATGGACAATTCTACCTCTTCAAACGGGTGGTGGTAACCTAACTCTTCTGATCTCGAACTGATTGGAAAACCATGAGAATATAATTGGTTTCTTAGATCACCTAAGGTGCCACTTCGAATTCTCTCAGGCCCTGGCAATTCCCGTTTCTTTCACTGTGCTAGTTTGTGGACTAATTTTTAGGAGAGGTTTTTTTTTTTTAACTCATTACTTTATATTCTATATATAGTATTTGTTATCTCATTTATCCAGATGAAAAAGTGATTTAGAAGGACTTCTTATAATATAGTTCAAAGTTGGAAGTTCAAATATTTATTTTAATAAATATTTTTGCCATATCACAGACGTTGGTATATTTTTTTAAATTTTGTCTCTTTCTCTAAGAATTATAGAAACACGATTGGAATGATTCATTGCTAAGTGCTTAGAAAAGAGGAAAAACTAAGAGCTCACTTGTAAGCCAAGCAGGTGAATTTTTATGATGATGGTTCCCCTCTCTTCTGCACCTAGGTAAATTAGATGCTGAATCTGTTCTCAGTGCAGGGTTAACTATGAGGAACCAGAGAGGCCGGTGATAAAGTTGGGGGTGAGATTTAAGATCTAATCCCTTCTCAGAGATAGGTATATTTCTCCCAGCTGCAACTCTTTCCTATTGTCTATTTGCTTAGAACCACAACCTAAGTCAAAGTGTAAATTGAGCTTTCAGGTGGTAAGAAGCCACGACGGCCCATTCTCTGATCTTATGCAAATGATTGGTGTTCCTAGTCTGGACTTGGATTATGGAATAAGCATCTGACACCCTTCATCTGTTCATTCTTTCCACAAGTGTTTATTGAGCACCTACTGTTTGCTAGGAACTATTATAGATGGAGACCAAGGTAAAGTCTTATCGGAGCTTGTATTACAGAAAAAAGGCAAAAAAGAACATTGCTGTTCAGGGACTTTGGTTGATACAGGACAGTGACTGAGAGGCTACTTGAGATTGGATGGTCAAGAAAAGCCTTTCCTGAGTTAAGACCCAAATGTCTGTAGAATTTGGCCAAAATCTTCCTGGTAGAGGAAACTGCAAAAACATAAGGAAAAAGCTCAATGTGTTTGGTGAAGGAAAGGCCTACGTGGCTGGAGTGTAGTGAATCAAGGGGAGTGTGGTAAAAATTCAGGTGGGAAGGAGCAGCAAAAGTAAGATACTGTAGGGCTTTTGCAATCCCAGAGCAGTGGGAAACTGGGTGTGGGGGTGTATCTTAGTCCCTTAGGAATTCTGTAACATGTTACTATCTGGGTAGCTTATAAACATCAGAAATCAGAATTCTGGAGGCTGAAAAGTCCAAGGCGCCAGCATGGGCATGTTCTGATAAAGGCTGCCTTCCAGGTTGTTAACTGCCACCTTCTAGCTATGTCCTCATGTAGTAGAAGGGACAAGGGAGCTCTGTGGAGGCTCTTCATTCCTGACCTCAATACCTCTTGGAGGCCCCACCTCCTAATCCCATCATTTTTGGGGATTAGGATTTCAGTATATCCATTTTGGGGGACACAAATTCAAAGAATTTGATTTACATTTCAAAAAGATCATTGCTGTGTGGAAATGGGTTAAAGAGGCAAGAGTTGCTCTGGCTGGGTAGTTCAGTTGGTTAGAGTGTCCCAATACACCAAGGTTGCAAGTTTGATCCCCAGTCAGGGCACATACAAGAATCAACCAATGAATGCATAAATAAATGGAACAACAAATTGGTATTCCTCCCTCTCTCTCCCTAAAATAAAAGCAAGAGTAGAAGCAAGGACACAGGTAAGTTTCAATGTGAGAATCAGTGGGGAATTAGAGTAGGGCAGCAAAGGTGGAGTTGGTGAGTAGATTGCCTTGGGATATCTTGGATGTACAGTTGAAGGGACTTGCTGATGGGAGCAGAGAGGAAAAGCAAATGGAATCAAAGATGATTCCTGCATGTTTTACTTGAACAACTTATTTGGCTATGAGATGGGGGGAACTCAGGGAGGGGATAAGGGAATATTGTGTTCTATTTTGGCACTAAGTTTGAGCTATTACTCATCCATTTGGAGTTGCCATCCATATCAATGGCTGGAAACATATATCTGGAGGGTTAGGGCTGAAGGTTTGTGGGAGCTGTTGGCCTATTGAAAGCATTTAAAGCAGCAATATTACATGAAGTCACTTAAAGACTGGAAATCAGCAGAAGATGGACTTTTGGAGCACTCCAAACGTAAGAGGTGAGGTATAATTGGAGCTAGCAAAGGAGACTTGACTGTGGATCTGGAAGCATGGATGTTGGTGTTGACCTGGAGGTGTGAAAACTACACTTGGAATGGTGGGTATAAAAGTCCTATTGGAATATATTGAGATAATATAAATTGAAGAAGTAAGGATTATAACAGACAATTCTTTGAAGAAGTTTTGCTAAGAAAGAGAGTAGTGGGGGATATGGAGCCAAGGTAGTGTTGTTAGATTTTTAGATAGAATACTCACCCTAGTGGACTCGAGAGGGAGAGAATTTAATGATGGACATGGTATGTTCTTGACACTATCCTATTTTTTTCTGTATGTTTTTCATTTTCAAGGAAAACATCAAAGGAAAAGTTCAGAAGATGCAGGAATGAAGGGAATGGGATCCAGAGCACAAGGGAAGAAACTGTCTTTTAACACAAGCAGAGACATTTTGTAAGGACAGTAGGGAAGGCAGCCATTGTTGGGATCTGCCCTGCCTGGTATCAGAAGCTGTAACCCCCACCAAGGCTAAGGCTGAGGGAATGACCTTGGACTGTAAGCCAGCAAGGAGACAAAAGCTTCTCTCTCTGGCAGGAGCGCTGCTTCTGCTCCTTTTACTTCACCCTGCCTGGCCCCCAATGCTTGGTCGGTTAGCCAATGACGGGTAAGATTCCCCAAGGGAGGAACGACCTAAGACAGGCATGATCATGTGGGAGGCCCCCAAGAAAGGACTTTGAGGGGTACAGCAAAAGGGGGTGATGGACCCTCACCCCTTGGCTTTGACATAGCCTGAGTCCTCATTGCCTGCCAGAAAATCTCCTAATCTCTTGGCTGCCTTACTTCCCTTGCTCCACCTAAGCCTGAAACAATGACAGGGTAGTGCAGCTCTGTGCTGAAAAAGTCGGTTCCCTGGGTGATCAGGCCTAAGAAAGACTATGTAAAATCCTGTGAAACCTGCTTTGTTTAGAATGCTCTCAGTTGAATGATAAGGGTCAAAGGAAGAAGTAAGTTTGTTCCTCAAAGTTTTACAGCTCTTTTACCCTGACTCAAAATAGGCCCTCAGACTTCCTTGTTATCTGTTGTTTGATCCTTACTTCCTAAAAATGGTAATGAGCTTTACCTGAATTCTTATACAAACGAAACCAATAAAAAGCCTCTCTGGCGGGGGAACAGGGCGCTTCCCACTAGACAGAGTGGCCATTCTGTTCCTACTTCCCCACAGGACCTGGTTGTCTCTGTGTTTTTCTCGAGTGTTGACGAGCCATCCACAGCGTTCCGTGGTCACTGTCGGTCGGTGATCGCGTCAAGCCATATTTAAACATAAAGAGGTGTTGGTGCCAAAAGACAGGTCATTCTTTTCTAATTGAATCTAAATCCAAGGGTAACATTTTGTTCTTGTCTGCCTGTCTATTAGTGAGTTGAACTAAAAAGTGCTCCTGTGGTTTGCTAGCCATAGGCATGAGGAAATACAAGTGAAGAGGATTTGAAAAAAGTATAGGTGAACTACAGTAGAAAAACCATAAGGTATTTTTTGATTATATATATATATATATATATATATATATATCTCAAGTAATTATTTGAAGCCTGATGGTCTGGATATCATTGTTTTAGCCTAGATTTTACTGTGCAATACTTTTCAGACGTGGCTTGCAGTTTAAACCTTGTGGTCTATTGAAAATTCTTTCCAGGAAATATCTTGTGTGATCCTAAGGAAAACTGGACAAGATACTGGAATCTCTAAACCTTGGGCTAGTGATTATGCTGTTGTTAGTGCTCATCCATCCAGCTAAGAGTTTGGCATCCAATAGTTGAGTGTCCCAGGGGACTTCAGAATGTGTGCTTGGATGGTAAAAGATCCAATTTCTATTTGCATTTAGCACTGTAGGTTCTTAGACTGTCACAGGGGAAAAAAAAAAGTTTAATCTGTGAAGTTGGGGAAATGAGGAAGTCTTAAAATCCGAGAAAAAACATGCAATAGAAAAAAATGAAATTTAACTTCTTCCTAGGGAAACAACCTGACAGAAAAGTCTCTGTAAATAAAAGAAATATTCTGTCTCCAGTAATACCTTAACTTTACCTTTCATAAGGTCAAAAGTGTTTAGAAGATACCATTTTTTCTTTTCTTTTTTTAAAAAGATTTATTTATTTATTTTTAGAGAGGGAGAAAGAGAGAGAGAGAGAAACATCAATGTGCGGTTGCTGGGGGCCGTGGCCTGCAACCCAGGCATGTGCCCTGGCTGGGAATTGAACCTGCGACACTTTGGTTCGCAGCCCGAGCTCAATCCACTGAGCTACACCAGCCAGGAGATACCATTTTTAAAAATACACACGGTCACTAAATAGAACTCTCGAGTGTGTTTCAATAAATGGTGGATTGGAGGCCTTAGCAAGAATAAACTAGAACCTGATGTATATGCCATCTCAGATAAGAAACTAGACTAGATCCCAGAAAACAGAAGGTAGACCTTTCTCCATCTTGCTGCCTGGCGCTGAAGTATCAAACAGCAGTGAAACTAGCAACATTTGATACCAAACCCAAGAACAGACCACAGGATTTAGAATTACACTTTGCAAGTGAGGAACCTTGGCTTCGGGGAAGTGGCTGGTGGAGCACTTTTGGGAGACAATTACGTAATAGCCGGAGCGGCTTTCGAAAGATAAATGGCCTCGAGCTAAATGGGGAGTGAAAACCTGGCTTTGCTTTTGAGTTAACAGCAGTGTGGGGCTAATTAGGGCAAAGTGTGGCGCTGTGATCTACCTAGAGTGGGCCAGTACCTTGCTAGGGACACGAGCTTCTAGAGAACCTTTTCCTTACAGCGAGGTTAGGGATGCGGCGCCCACTCTTTGGGTTGCAGTGAGAAACTAAGGGAATTAATCGTATCCTAGAACGGGATCGCATGCTGGGGTGGCGGGCGAGGGATGGGAAGGCTACCACTGCCTCAGATGGCGCGCACTCCAAGCGCCTCCTTCCATCGATAGCACTGCTGCCTCAGGGCTCGGGCCGCTCTTCTTCCTCTTTATCCCCCCGCCTTTGGCAGGAGCGTCGCCCCACACGGCCTCTTCTAGTCCTGTCGCTTTCTCCATGCAGGACCCCCAGCCCATTTCATTCTCCTGGGATTCTGCTGGTACCACGAAACGCATTGGACTGACTACTTCATCAAAGTTAGTTTTCATCTTTGGTTGGTATGGCTCAGAGGATTGAACGTGGGTTTGTGAACCAAAAAGAACAGAAAGCTCATCGGTTCGATTCCCAATCAGGGCACATGCCTGGGTTGCAGGGCAGGTCCTCAGATGAGGGCGTGCGAGGGGGAATCAATCACTGTATCTCTTGCACATTGTTGTTTCTCTCCTCTTTCTCCCTCCCTTCCCCTCTCTCCAAAAGCAAAGTAAATAAAATCTTTTAAAAAATTGTTTTAAATAAAGTTTTCGCCCCAATTAAAAAAAAAGTAGTGCTGGAGGGGAGGGATAGTTAGTCGCCAAAAGCTTGGCCAATGAATGAAGGAGCTGAAGCAGGAAGACGGCGGGGCCTCTATAGGTGATTGGTTACACTAGAAGCCTGTCTTGACTGTACCACATTTATGTGGAGGGGGTTTGCGAATTCGAGAGGGTAGCTGCTTGCTTTTGAGTTCTTTCAGTACACACATATAACTGCTTTTTAGTTCCAAAGATTTATGCTTGGCTACAGTAGAAATAGGAAGTAACGCGCAGGAGAAAGGAAGGCTCACTCAGTAATTTCCCCATTCCTGACTCCTGCGCAGTATACGAACCCCCCTCCCAATTTTCTGCTGAACCCCACGGCCTTGCGGGCGCGCTCTCGCTTTCTCGCGTGCGTACGGCGCTGTGCTCCTGTAGCCAATCAGCCCGCGAGGTCGCTGCGGTCGCCGGGGTTCGCGCGCACGCCCTAGAGCGGAGTGGGGGTGGGGGCTGTGGGTGAATGAGCGAGTGAGCGGGGGCGGGCGCGGCGGTAAGAGCTGCATGAATGAGAGAAGCGTGCTCAGCGCGAGACGTCGTGCGCGCCCGGTACAGAGAGCCAATGGGGATGCTGGAAGGGTTCGAGACCCGGCACTAAGGGCAACGGCGCGCGCGCCGGCTCGAAGACGAGCGTCGCTGAGCGAGAGCGCGCGGAGCAGGGCGGGCGTGGAGCGTGCGGGGGCCGCGCGCTGCCTCTCAGAGGCCGGACGGCACTGCCGAGAGGCGGTAGCGATAACGAAGGCAGCGTTGACGGGAACCGCTCCGGGGGTGAGTACCGAGGACACGGCCCCTGCGGAACCGGAAGTGCGGGGCCAGTGAGGTGGGAGGGGAGAGTGACCTCTAGGGAAGGGGGACCGGGGAGGGGGAGGTGGTTTGAGGCCCCATTCCTTCTCCGGGCCGGGTCATCCAACTGCGGCGGGACCTGTGGGCCCGGAAACGGACGACAAGGAGAGGCCGGGGATCCACGCCGCCCGGGCTCAGAACGGGTTAGTGCAGGGCCGCCTGGTCCTAGCCCGGGACCCCGGCCCCCCTCTGCTCCTGACGCCCAGCCGCCACCCCTTCCGCCCCCGGCCCTGCGCCGCCCGGCTCTGCAGTCTCCCGCAGCCCCAGTGGGCCCTGCCGCCGCGATCCCGTCTTCTGGGTCTCGGTCAGCTCTGCCCCATACGGGGATTCTCTTTGCCCCAGCTTCGGGGTGGGGACTGAGTGCTGCTGTTCCTCTTTTACCTCCCTGCGTCTCAGGTCCCTTACCCTTCTCACTCTGCTGATACTTATTTTGGCTCAAGCCTCATCCTGTTACCTGTTCTCTCCCATCCGTCCGCTTCCTCACCACCACTGACCGGGTGCTCCATGCTTTTAGTACTTTGTACTTTTTACAAGTGGAACTCGAATGTGTTTGCCAATATTTTCCCAGGAGGAATCTGACTGTTCGTGGGACAGGGAGTTGAAAGATGTTTTTCCCACTTGGTCGAATGAAAACATTGAGATGAGAAGTAAGAAAGTAACTTAAAGTTACGAAAGGAGATGTAGGATTAGATATATATTATATTGTAGACCACTTTTCTGCCTTGGATTTTTCACTTCCTGATTCATGTCATCTTGTCTGGGTTGATCTTATGTTTGTATCCCTCTCTACTGTATGAGATCTCTTCAGAATGCTCATTATCACCCATTCTTCAAAACTCACCTAGTGCTTACAAGAATTACATATCTGTGTACTTTCCTACCTTAATATATAATGATAATACCAATGTTAAACTTTTGCTTGACTCTTCAGCCAATACCTTGACATGTGGATGATTCTCTGATACCTTGATTCCTTTGTATTCAGATATACTCTGTTATACTATTACACCTCTTTATTTCAGTGAACAATACTTGTGCTGTTAGTGGTACTGTTCATATCCATTCACCCATTCACCCCTTTAAAGCATTCCTTGCATTAAATCTTTATGAAAGCCTTCAAACCATATATTCTCAAGTTTCTTTCATATATACTATTTCCATTCCATAGATTACGCTGTGCCTGTGTCATACACATGCTTGCACACCGTTCTTACACTGGTATGGATCCAGACTGCTGGCTCTGATGAAACACACTCACCCTACAAGCTTATCCTTACTACCCACAGCACATCCTTCTGCTAAGACTTGGTATGTCTTTATTGTATCCAGTACATTCTTAGGTTATGTCTTTTGTACTTCTAATGTATGAGCATATCCCCCAAATCTCTCAGATGCTGAACTCTTGTTTCTCAGTATCATACTCCCCAAATTTTGCATGGTCTTTTATGATTCTGCATTACTGTGGCAGTATTAGCTGGGATGTGACTTACTGCCTATTAGAAAATGTAATCCGAAATAATGTATGGTGTCTAAATGATATGCTACTCTAGATAAAATATAAGAAGTGCAATTTTCCATTTTCTCTAATCTTTGGGGTTTTGAGGGGAAAGCTAACCATGTTGTGTACAAATCAAGAATTGCTTCTCATTGTTAACAAAGTTACTTTGGCCTACATTCAGAAGATTGGGATTTGATTCCTATAGGAACCCGAGAGTTAAATAGTTACAGAATTGGAGGCTAGAGAGGATTTATATTTTTTAGGATGCTAATAGTATTTTGTAATCTCTGGGTGTTCACTTTGTTCTATTGCTGTTTGGCCCTCTAAAACACTTTTTTTTTAAAAAAAAAAAAAGAGAGAGAGGTAATGCATCTTTTGAAGGAGAGCTCCTTTGCTTTCCATGCCACAGGTAAGAGAGGAAATGATAAATTCCAGGGCACATTTATATTTCATTATTTAAATCTTCTAATACTTTAATCTCTAGCTTTGGTATTAAGGGAAATACTAGATCACTTGAGTGTGTTAAAACTTTATTTTTAAGTTCTGACGAGTAAATTTTTGGTCTGTAGAAATAGGTAGATGGGGCTGAGGTCTGCAAAGGGGCCTGTGAACTCTTGAGCTCTGAACTTGACTGCTCAAGTGATTCAGTGGAGCAGCCTCAGGCGTTCTCCAGCCTTCAATTTTGTGGGGTGGGATAAGGGACTCTGTCACCATTAATGTGAGTTAAGTGCTTTGAGATCACTAGATGAAAAGCATCCTATAAAATCCAAAGTGCTAGTGTTATTTTGCTACTACCATCAACATAAATAATTGTTACTTTTAATCATATCCGGGAAGGTGGGGCTCAGTTCACTTCCTAATAGGCCAGTGTAGGAATAAAAAACTGTTGAATTGGGAAGAAAAGGACCAGCCCCTAGGGTTGACTCAGTCTCTCACAGACAGTATCTCACCTTTCAGTGCAAGAACGTTTCTCACCCAGGTCCTTTCATGTGTTACTCTGAACGACCAAAAATTCAGCTTCTTCCTCTTCAGGGTTAGAACTAAAAAACTTTGAGGGATAAGAGAGAGAGGCATACACAAAAAGGAAATGAGACTTACTGTCCTAATTTGAGGTTATTTTTTTTCTCTTTTCATTGTAGCAATAAACACTTTTCTTCCAAAGAGAAATCTATTTTCTAGGACTGCCTTTCAGTCCTGTGCCCTTGTTTGTTTTTAGATTGTGATATTTATTACCGTTTGTGTCAGGTGAAATGGGCCCTTTACAAGAACTAGTTCTTTGATGACCTTAGGCCAGGTGAAGCCATGTTCTTCTCTTTAAGTATGAGCAGCACTTGGAAGAGTGAAGGATTCTGGATCCATTGCCCTCCTAATTAAGAGCACATCTTATACATAACTGACCTGGAAACTAATCTTTCTTTTAAAAGACCTGTGGGGTTTTAGCCTTTGCTCTTAGGAAATGCTCTGGAAGAATTTCTTTGGTAAAGATATTTGTGTTTTTGTTTTTGTTTTCCCAGGTGAGGCACTGTAACCCAGTTGAACTCTGCATTCAGATAGCCCAGTACTGAAGATCAGAGACATTGACTAACCTGGAAACAGGGACCTCTTTGGAACTTCGCTTTCATCCACAGTCACCTTTAAAAAGCATCGAGTGGAATTGATTCTTCATCTTATTTTACTTATTGGGACGAACATGGCCTCAGGGATTTTATGTTTCCCTTTAGTTTTACATGAACTCTCTAGGAAACGGAGCCCTTAAAGGGCTTGGGAATAACAAGAAGAGATTGAAGACAGACAAGCTTGCTCTCTCTCTGTTTTCCCTCCCCCTTCAAAGAAAAGGATTTACAACTCAACCTTGTAACAGCTGCTGCCCAGCTTTAGCCATCAAAAGAAAATAAATAAAATTAAACCACCATCGCCAGACTACCAGCCCTAAAGTCAAGGTGTGGGAGTGGTGGCATTGAGAAAACTGCCAAAAAGACAAGGACTGCAGTAAAAAAACAGCTTCTCCTGAAAAGGGGCCCCAGGTTCCTTCTTGGATTAAAATAGAAACACGGAGCACACTTCTTGGGTGCACTCACGTTTTGTGGAAGTGTGGTAGTTGTGGAGGTACTACAGTATCTCTGCAGAAGAATTTTTCCTTGCCTGAAGTGTTCTGTCCTACCCCAGTCTGCTCCCCTTCTTTCCTTTTGAAGACTTGTCTCCATCCATGAGCTGTTCCCTGATCTGTGTGACTGCCTGTGTTCTCTACCTGCAGCCATTTGCATGTGTACAGCCTCCTGTTTGTCTCCAGTTTTTAAACTGTGCAAGTTGTATTTCTTAATCTCTTCTGCCTCGTTCTGGGGAGGTGGTTATTCGTTGTTTGGAATCACCTTTCCCCCTCCCATGTGCTTTCCTTCATTTGAGATCTTTTGACCTTTGGTTTTCTTTGGGAGGGGGAAGGGTGATAATTTTACATTTTCTCTTTCCCTGGTGTCCTGTGCTCTTATCTCCGTGGTTGCCCTCATCCCATTTTCTTGTCTGTTCTGCCGTTGTGTGGGCCTGGGCTATGCGGCAGGGCAGATCTCCCATCAGACCTCCAACATGCCCGCAGAGTCTGGAAAGAGATTCAAACCCAGCAAGTATGTTCCGGTCTCAGCAGCCGCCATCTTCTTAGTGGGAGCTACGACCCTCTTCTTTGCCTTTACGTGAGTTTTCTCCCAAGCGGTGGTATTTGGGGGGCACTCCATGGGAGGTGCTGGGGTGTTCCTTCTCTTGAGTTTTGCTTTCAAAACCAAGTGACTGGGTGTTGGATGTCTGATAGAGGTAAATCCAGATCCAAGAGATGTGGCAGGGAGAGCGAGGGAAAGGCTGTTCTCTCAGCTTTGTTACAAATTTTATGCCATTGGATCTTCTATCTTCCCTTGCCTCCCTACCTCTGGAATCACAAATGTTCGTATTTTCCTGCCCAGCTCCATCATTAGATGATCCTGATCTAGGAAGGAAGTGGGAGGAAACCGCCAGAGAGGCTTGAAGTTTCTTAAGCAATCAGAGAAAAGAGAACCTGACTAGACAGAAGGTTTCTCAGATAAGCAGTGGCTTTTCCCCTGGATACGTGAAGCTTACATTTAAGATTGTGGGAACTTAGAGTATTGGGGAATTTCAGAATTGATTTAGAAGATACACCAGTGAGAGAGTTTTGGTTTTTAGTGTTACCTAAGACATGAAGGCCACTGGGAAGTGAAGGCAAGTTTTATTTAGGAAGAGAGTTCTAGAAGGCTTCCTTTATATTAGTTCCTGCTGAAGGGAATGGCGGTCATTCTCTCATTCCCCAGTCCCATTAGGAAAAGCAGCTGGTGATTAAAAGATTTCCCACTTGGGACATTCATACTTGTTTGTCTGCTTGTTATTGGAGGAGATGGGGTGATTTGTTCTTCCCTTTTTCCCCAGTATTGTAACTGTCAATGGTCCGGTAAGTGTCTTTGCTGTTACCTTTTCATAACTTAACACGTACCAGCTCTCTGAGCCATAAACTGTTGTTGAGTTGGTGTTCTAGTATTTTGCTGTGTATAATGCGCACCCTATTTCCCTCAAAACTTTGGGCAAAAAAGTGCACATTACACATGGCAAAATACAGTAGTTGTAGCTCTTGAAACAGTCAGCATGGTAGATTTTTCTGGAGAGTTCCCTTTGCTGTGGTTCAGGCTCAGACCTAATTGTGAGGTGCTGTTTAGAGCAGTGGGAGGCTGCTGGGAAGAGGAAGAAAATGAAGTGGCAGGGAAGGAAAGCAGTTTGGATTCATTGAGGGATGAATGAAGCAGGAATTGCTGGGGTGGGGGCAGTTTCTATTTTGGGGAGAAATAGCAAACTGGAATTGAATCTGAGAAAGGAGGGAGGGAAACCCCTCAAATTGAGCTTGTGTCAAAAGGAATTCTAAAAGATGTGGGTCAGCAAAGTAACAGTGATGTTTTCTACTTAGTTTTTAGGTAAGGAAAGATCTGTTACCTAAAATATGAGCATCATGCATCATCTTATTTCTCACCTCTCCCTCTGACGAGTGTAAGTCAGATTCCTTGGCCCCCAGCTCTCCAGCCTAAGCATACCTGCTGAATCCCTCAGGGATCTAGAGCAGCCCTGCTCTCCTCTGTGCTTTATAATCTTTGTCTCAACATGTTTGGTGCTCTGTCCTTCTTCAAGCATTGACTGCTTTAAGGAGGAGTGAATCTTAATGTCAGGCTTGGTTTGGTTTCTGCTATTTGGCCAGTGGGTAGAATCAACGTTTTAACCATGGGACGTGTATGTGGGAACTTAGCATCCTTGTAGCCCGTTGCGGTGCTGTGTCAGGAGGGGTGTGTGCAAGACCACTTTGACAGACACCCTTAGACCTGCTTAATTGGGGAGGTTCTGTTCTTTTTCAAGGGAAACAAAAGCCTTAGGGAAGTTGTAAATTCAGGGGACTAAGTGGTCTTTCTTTTTCAATCCATCTGCTCTTGAGATAGGGCAAGCAGAACCTTTGCTCTTAATGTGCTAATCTGGAAACATCGAAGTGCTTGGCTGGTTATACCAGTTTTGCCACAAATTGTTGTCCTGACATAGGCATTTTCTCAACTGATAGTTGAAGCTATTTAACCTACTTTTCTATTCCCTGGTGCCAGAAAAGTAGGGGCCCTTCTTATTTCATGGCCCCTGAGCCCTAGGAAAAATAGTTTTGGAGGACGGTATTAACTCTATTTGGAATTACTGTCTCTAATCCAAAGTTAGAGGTCATAGTGAGCGTTCTCCCTGGCACGTTCCTCAGGACTGATTTCTGGTTTCTCTTTTCCTGCCTGGGGTTTCCCGCCCACCTTTGGAGACCTAAACACCCTGCTTATCTTACTTTGAACCTCTGAAATTCTCATCTTTTCCTCTCTGTGTAACTTTAGCAGTTCCTCCATAAGCATATATCTGGGCTGAAGTGCCCACCGTTCTCAAAAACTGTTCTCTCACACATTGTATCTCTTTTGAGGTTCACCTCCTTGGAGAACTCCACTTAAAACTGTATACAACCTAAAAAATAATTTGTGATTTCAAGTAGACAAGAGAAAGACTTTCTATGACCCAGTTTCGATTTGGGGCCCTCACTATGTGACTACTCTGTCATCCTCCTATTCTCTTCATGAGGCTACAGCTATCTGTGGTATCTGTGTAAGCCCCAGGTGAGAATTACTTTGGGACCTAGAGGACTGAGAGTAGGAGGAAGAGTCCCTTTCAGCTGGCAGACATAATTAGTGGAGGCATATAGGCTTCAACCAATTAGGTATAATTTACCTGCCATGTTTGTCAAGTAGGGAAAGCTATGAGCAGAAATTACCAGTTAGGCTTGGTCATCAAAAAATGGTGATCTGCCTCAGAGAAGCTTGAATTGCACATTTGAGGTTTTTCTTCTAGAAGCCTGATCCCCCTCGTTCACTGAATTTATTCAGTATTAAAACTGAGCAGGTGAGTTATTGGGGATCATGTCTTAATTCTTTCTCCTTTTCTCTATTTGGGAAGGAGAGTGTCTGCTAAAGTAACCCTCCCCCTCCCAATTAGGCATTAGACTCTGCATTGAAGATAATGTGCCTGCATCCTCATGTCTGTCTTTAGCCTCCTTTTGTGGTTGGCAAGGTGGCAGTGCTAGGTCAAAGGAATAAGCACTTTTGGGAGACTGATTTTGGTAAAGCTTGTTAAACTTTGTGGACCTGTTTCTTCCTCTGCATAATGAGGAAGTTGACCTAGAGCAGTTGATTTAGGCAACATGACCCTTTTTTAAAATGGGATCTTATTTGGAATCCCAGTACATAAGGCATAAGAGTAGAGCTGTCTGATTCAAGTGAGGCTGGTACAGAGAGGCCTGGCCACTTGATGTCTCCTCTTTGTCTTTCTGGGGACCCCTGAGACCTTTTTAGGGCAGTACCATTTGAAATAAATCACTGAATTGTATCCTCTAAAGTCGCACTGAACTGTGAGTGAAGTCAACTAGTGCCTCATTTTGTTTACTTGTAAAGTCAGTACGTAGGGCACCGGGGTAAACCTCTGCTGCAGGTGATCTTCGGCAGGAAGGATAGAAGTCAGGGTTGTGCAGAAATCTGTGATGGTCTTTCCAGTGTTGTCCCATCCATGAGAGAGCTTTCTTCCTTTCGGTTTCTACCTCTGGTCCCTCCCAACCCTTTACCCCAGGGAGTTGGGCAACCTGAGTGACTGGCTGTCCCTCTGGTCCTTTTTGCATGACTGGGTAGGTGCTAGCACCTGATTTGAGGGGGAGCAGTATTGTGATTTAGGGCATCAGTTGAGCAATGGTTGTTGCTTTTCCTTTCGTATGTTGTTTTCTCATCCAGCAATAAGGTCCCAGGTCATAGGTCTTGCAATGAGCAGCTTGGAAGTCTGGGTTACAGGTACACCATAAATGAAGTGTTTTGAGAGAAACTTACCCACCCATAAGTGGAGAAGTTGTTTTCCTGTGGCATCTTGAGGATCCCCAGGGCCGGGAAGTGGGATATTCCTTCTAGCCTTTCTTCATTAACAAGGAACACTAGTCATACACTCCAACTATGTGCCAGGTATGGGTGGAATGCATAGACCTGTTCTTTAGGAGCGTAGTGCCTACGTTTCAAGTGCTCTTGAATCTCTAGTACCTCAGAATGGGAAGTGGAATTAAGGATGAAGGTGGAGCTGGAATGATAATTGATGATGATGGCAGTAGTTAGCAATGTTCTTTTGTGTGTGTATCTTTTAGCCAGTGAATGGCCAGCATCTAGCCAGTTGGTTTAAATAGAACCCTAGGATCCTTTCAAACATTGTCTCCTTCATTCTCATATCTGTATTATGTAGTTGAAGTAACGAACCTGGAGAGTTTTCTGCAGGTCACGTAAGGCTACCTAGCAAAATATTGCTCGAGAGAGGATTAAAATCCAAAGCTTCTTGACTCCTACTTTGGTTTCTGTACCAGGAATTGAACAATTCATATAATAGGAACTGTTAGAGAAGGCTAGGAAACAGATTTCAAGAGTCTAGGTATTGAAACCTACTCTCCCCATTTTATTTGGCTTGAAAACAGGAGGGCTGAACGGGTGGGCAGAAGAACCTGTTCTTTCTGAGGTGGTATAGGTCTGGGAGTTTCATCAGTGAGTCAGTCAGCCAGCCAGCCAGCCAGCCTTCCGGGCTACGGCCACTCCCTGTGCTTTGGAGCTCTGTGATTATTGCTATAGGCTGAGGACGAGCCCCAACAACTCTCAGCTCAGGCCTCATCTCCTTCCATCAAAGGCAACAGATTCAGACAGGCTACTTGGGGTGGTCACCTAGGAATCTGACAAAAATACTATAGCAACAGCAAGCCTCTCCCAAGCCAAAGAGAATGTGGGATATGGCAGGAACAGTCTCTGTTCACACATGTCTCTCCTTGGTAGGGTGCTCCTTTAGCTAGAGTGTTCAGGTTGGAAGCAGTGGGTTCCTGATTTGAATCTTGGAGCAGATACTCTCTGCAGCTATTTGTATCATTTCCAGAAACTACTACTCTGGGGCAGGCTTTATTTTGGCAACAGATACTGGAACTCGATTCTAGGATTTCACACTTAGGATGGATTTATATTAAGAAGGTTGTAGGGGTAAAGTTCATTAAACAAGGGTAGGTATTTGCAGAACACAGAAGAAACTGTGTGATTTGCTTTGAGTGGAAATGCAGAAACTCAAGAAAGAATGGGGTCAGAACAGCTGACATTTGGGCCTGCGAGGGGGCTGATGTCTCATAGTCATTCATCTTAAGTTTCCCTTGGGAACGGAGGTACCCTTGTTTTTTCAGACCCTCAAGAGGCTGCCACAGTAGCCACAATGGCCAGCTCTAGGAATGAGACTTAAATCATGGTACCTCGGTGTTCTAAGGATTTAATTTCTTTTTCTTTTCTAATTATCTTCCCAGGCTGTAGGAGTCAAGTGAGTCACCCTTTCTCCTCTTTCCCAGGCGGAAATTGAAGTGACAGCTAAGTACTAGGGAGGGGCTCTAACCTGGATGACTGGTTTTCAGTTTCTCTCCCTCCCTCCTAAGGAGCCTAGGAAGTCAGGCTTTAGGTGGGGCTGTGTAAGGACTCTTCCTTCTTGCTTGTAGTTCACCCCAAACCCTGCTGAGGTAGGGGGACATCTTTTCTAAACCAAAGAACCCCTAGAGGAATAGGCTTCCATAGGAGACTTTGATAGAATAAACCCAGAACTATGATGGAAGGTCTGTTTTACACTTAAAATCAGTGCCTTTACTCTAACTTCGTTATCTTTTGATTTTATGTACTGACCTACTGGGAGAAGCAGAGAGTTGATATTTACTGTCCAAAAGTCTTTGCATATAATATTTACTTAAATGGTGGTGGTCAAGACTTGTGAGATGCTTTGTAACAATCACCTTTGTCTCTTATCGTTAGTTTATATCCCAATAAGGAGCTCAGTTCCTGCACACTGTCTTGAATCACACTATTCAGGGCTGTGCTTGTTGTTTTGCTGGAGACACATCACAACAGAATCCAGGACTGCTGTGGATGAATTCTCCAGACTCATGCTGTCTTGTTCTTCCTTCTTCCTTTTCTTCAGTGAACTCTTCCTTTCCTTCTGACTGGTTTAGATAAAGGGGACAAAGACAGATGCTGTCCTAATTCTGGAGATTAAGTTCTCAGCCACAGAGCAGATTAGGGTATTTAGCCACTGTCTTGTAATGGGCAGTTCTTCCTGAGTCCAGACAGGAGAGAGAGGCCTTTTGATAATACTGACAAAGCAACCAGCACATCTATGTTTTGAAACTTCCAGCTCCCAGGATATCATCAAAGAAAGGAAGAGCACCTGCAGCTTTCCTGCTAGACTCACTTCCCAACAGAAACTGGGTGTAATCCTAGACTGGGGCACTCCTGCTTTTTGTCCCAAGAAAAGTTACCTAAAGCATATCTCTTGATTTGAACCCTGTGGAATATTGGGTATATCTAGCCAGTTTTTTTCCTACAGAATTGAGAGTGCTTTGGTCTGATATCTTTTCTTTTTCTCTTCCCCAGTCTTCTGCTTCATTTATATACCTCAAGAGGTCTAGTTCTGTGATTTGATATCAATCCATAGCTGGGTGTTGTGGTTTGTTTTTATTTTTTTTCACCTTGAGAACAAGCCTGTGGTTGAATAAAACTCTCAGAAATACCTGATGCAGTGAAGAAACTTCAGGCAGTTGAGAGCTGTACAAAGTCAGAGGGAGTGGATGCCAGAGAGGCAGGTGGTGTCCCATGCTTTGGGCCAATGTGTAGGTCACTGGGGCATGGCTGGGATCCAGAACCCTCAGGCCGCTCCAGAGAAGGGAGTATAGCTGGTATCAGTTACATACTCCGTCCCTAATTCTTGTGCTTTGTTTAAAAGGAGATAAGAACAGATTCTAAAACATGTGGAAAGACTTACCAGGGAAAGAAGAATCTAAAGAAAATAGTGCAAAGGGTTAATAGTAGATTCAGAGAATTGTACTTTGATATACAGTGAGCATTTTGTGGGAAACTAGACCCATTTGTTGGGAAGTATTAAATAATTTGAGACAGCAAAGGTGAACCACACAAGATTTAAGTGTAGGTACGGGGCTGAATCTTCATAAATCTTTGTATGGTTGGTTTCCAGAGTATTAGAGCCAGCCCCTCATTTTCTTTCTTACCTGTGCAGCTGTCCAGGACTAAGCCTCAGTGTGTCACCTGCAGTGCCCATCTACAATGCGATTGTTTTTCTCTTTGTGCTGGCCAACTTCAGCATGGCCACCTTTATGGACCCAGGCATTTTCCCTCGAGGTAAGATCTCCTCCTCCTTTTTGGAAGCTTCTTACTACCTTTCAAAAGTGATTTTTGGATGTGCATTGGGTCCTGGGCCTTAAAAGTCTAAGGTTTAGTCTAATGAGGAAAAGCAGGTCAGGGCCTTCAGTGCTCTATGTCATAACTTCTAGCCGTGTGATTCACTTTGAATCAGGTCTTTGATTTTCAGTTATCTATTCAGCAGAATACATTTTGAACATTTGGGTTGGGCATTATTGTTAGGCATAGTAATATCCAAAACGAATTAGACAGTTATAACAGTATGATACAAGTTGTAATGGAGGCATGGACAAGGTTCTGTGAGACCATAGAAAAGTATGTGCTAATATGTGCCCAGATAAATTGGGAAATGCTGCTAAAGGTGGGTAGGAAAGACTCGATCATACCAAGTAGAGGATGGAAGGGAATGGCATTCTACGCAGAAACTTGTAGACACAGAAAGCTGAATTCAGTGGGGTGGAAGATAGAGTGCATGGTGGGGACAGAAGGGGCAAAAAAAACCCCAGTGCCTGATTGCGGAAGACTTTACATGCTATAATAAATAGGTTTTCTTCCTTTGGACAGCAAGTGGTCTTTAATTGGAGGAATCACTGGACTAGGTTTCATTTTACAAAAATAATTCTTATAAGACCGTACAGATACCATTTGGGAGGCTGTTGGAATAAATGCAAAGCAGATGAGAAACTCAATTCAAGGCTGGATTTACAGATTTTTCAGAAATAGGCTAAACAAAATTTTTCATGACCAGTTGCTTACTGGGGGAGAGTGAGAGGGTAAAGAAATTGTCCAGGGTAATTCCAAGGTTCCTAACTTGGGAGGTAAGTTTGATGCTGATTTCTATAAACCAAGACACAAGCTATAGGAATGCCAAATAAGTTTGGAGGGAAGACGGCATCTCACACAGGTTCAATTTGAGATATATTTATGGGTCATTTAGGTAGAGTTACCTGGTGCACAATTGAGTAGTCAGACTCCAAGACTAAGGTCTCCAAGTCTTTAGCCATGTGGTATTTAAAGTAAGAGGAGTAAGGTTGTCTAGACAAAGTAGGAGATTAGGAAAGGACCAAGGTCAGACTTGACCAGCACTGACATTTTAGTAAGGAGCAGAGGAGAAGGAAGAGCCGTTGAAGAGGGATTGAGCAAGAAAGGTTAGTAGGAGGACACACTGGACAAGTGGAAACTAGGGAAAGTTAATGAAGTAGCTGATGGTTAGCAGTATCAGAAAACAGATTCATAGTATGGAAACTCAAAATTTCCCATTGTTTTTGGTAATGAAGAAATTAGTGATCTGAACAAGAATAGTTTTTAATAGTATTTATGTATGTACGTGAGAGAGTTAAATTACTGAAATTGTAATGCTTTGAAAGGCAGTGTATAGGAAACCAGGAAGCAGAGTTAATGAGTATTAAGATTACTCTTTCAAGAAGTGAAGCGGAAAAGGCAAAAGATAAAATACAAGAGAGGGAGGGTTTTGTTGTTTTTTTTATTTTTTATTTTTATTTTTATGCTACAGAAGGCTTGAGCGTGTTGATAGACTGAGGAACTGGAACCAGAGAAGAGGGAGAAGCTGGAATAGAAGAAAGGGGATAATTGAAGAGTTAGGAAGGGGGTACTTTCCCATGCAGTTGAAAGGGTTTTGCATATAGAAGCTGTTTCTGGGACAGCAAGTGAGAAGAAGAACCATCATTAGTAGACTAAGAGGTAGAAGGAAAGAAATGGCTGAAGACATCTCATTTTTCTCTCAAATGTGGTTACCTTATAAGAGGGAAACAAGTGGCGTTAGGATAGCACCTTTGGTGAATTTCATTTTTCTCAGAACAGCTCATGTCACTGTGCTTCATTTGTGACTTTTGTCTCAAAGACTAGGTGAATGAAAGGAACTTGGAGTACCTAAAGACAAGTAGGGCTGTCTTAGTGAGCCTTTAGTGTTCTTTCATCAAATATTTTTCTACTATATCAGCATGCCACAATAATTTTTAAAACATGCAGTTCCTGACTATTTAGTTGGGGGCATTGACCTCTTTTCCCTTAGAGTGTCAAATGAAAAAATGGTAACAGCTAATAGCAATAGCTGTGCCATGTGAAGGAGTCAAAATTATACCCTTTTTTTTTTTTTTTTTGTCAGATTGGCAAAAGGTACATGTTTTGGTGTGCTGCAGAATTTTTGTAATTAGTGTATGTGTGCCATGGGATCAAAAAGGCTGAAAATTGCTGTTCTATATGGAAGAAGGCAATATTGGCCATTTGGGGTGATTTTTAAAAAAGATCCTTGCTTTCAAATAGCTCAGTTAGAAGGGAAGATAGGAAAGATGTTTATATGAATAAGTTATAAAGATAATCAAAGAACTATATACTAATTTAAAAAGAGAATGAGTTCACTCTGGTAGATGATGGTGTGGAACAATCAGAAATTTCAAATTAAGTATTAATAAATCTTTAATAAATCTCAAGATTTATTAAATCTTTGCTTTTATAGTGAATATTTGTTATATAGAAAGTACAAATAAGACAGCAATCACCTATAATTTCACAGCCCAGAGGTAACTACTGTTTCTATTTCCTTCAGCATTTGAAGAGTTATAGTTACAACATAATACATAGATGTATGTATTTTTATTTCTATTCTTAAGATGGGATCTTTTTGTTTGTATAGTTCTTTACCATGCATTTTTTTACTTACATTGTAAGCATTCCCCCAACTCAGTAAAACTGGAAAATTTAATTTTTAACCCCCACACTGTCACTTAATTTTTTCTTCCCACATGTATCTTTTCTAGATTGATAAAAAAATAAAAATTGTGCACTGTAGATGAGAAGGCAAATAATGTCCTGTAAGTTTTGAAGTGGGATGGTGGGTTTTTGATAGCTGAAAATTGAAAGAGGCTGCCTTGAGTCAGGAAACAATACCAAATATATATGTACAGGAAATGAATAGACTAGAGGAAGATCTTTTGGGCAAGGGCTTTGTGCATAGGGGAAAAGTTGATGTTAGGTCCTCTCTTGGATTATTATAGTTTAGTCTTGCTCTTGTAGATACTGAACTGTTGCACAAACTAATTATATATATGTGCTTTAATATATTTTATTTCTTTAAAAATATATTTGTACTGTATAAATGAAGAATATCAGTGTAACCATATCACAGCCACTTTTGAGTCATATTCTCTTAAACCTCCTGTCCCAGTGCAGAATAAATTGCTTCCTCATCTGTGTTCTCATAGTGTTGTATATGCAGCTGATCTCATAGTATTAGAGTTACTAGTTCCTAGTCTCTCCCGTATTAGTCTGTTCCTCGAAGGCAGAGGCCATACTCTATCCCTAGTGTTTAGTACAGTTCTGGCACAGTTGTTTTTTACTTGACTTTCTTCCCTGCAGCTGAGGAGGATGAAGATAAGGAAGATGACTTCCGAGCTCCCCTTTACAAAACAGTGGAAATCAAGGGCATCCAGGTGCGCATGAAATGGTGTGCCACCTGCCGCTTCTACCGTCCTCCTCGATGTTCCCACTGCAGTGTCTGTGACAATTGTGTGGAGGTAAGAACACTGAGTGGGGTAAGACTTGATGCTTAACCTATGTTATCTTCCTACTCATATAGAGTAAGAATTGAATACTGTGTATGACATACAGTCCTGGCTAACTACCTGGCTGTGTGTTTTAGCTCTGTCAAAGAGTGCTAGTGGAGATGTACACACAAGAGGTAGAGCATAAATTCTGTTACAGGAGGAGCCCCAAGTGGCTGTAGGCTTTCCCAGCATCAAGATGCATAGCTCTAGCCTTGCTTCCCTTGGTTCATCTTTCTGGCTGTTTGTCTTGGCTTTGTGTTATCTTGTGTCTACAACATCATGCTGTTGCGTTCAGATTTTAGCTATGTTTCTCTTTCTGCCTGTCCTTCTGCATCTCTTGCTTTTATTTTTGACTCTTTATTTCCAATCAGTTTTTACTTCGCCATTAACTGCCAGATTTTCCTTCCACGCCTCTTTTCTTATGAATCTTGATGTTTTTGTAAAGCCTCTAACATTCTTCCCTTTCAGAGTTCCTTGGTCACATAGGATAAACTTTGAGAGGCAACTTTGGCCTTTGATCACCAACCTCTGGAAGATCTTCCTTAACGGATTGATAGAGCAAGATAAACTGCATGAACCAGTTTTGAATTTTGCAGCTAAATGATGAACATGATCACAGATTACTAAAAACAACACTTAAGTTCTTCCATTTGTTTGTCTTTTTTTTTTAAGATTTTTTATTTATGTTTTTAGAGAGAGAGGGAAGGAAACATTAATGTGTGGTTGCCTCTCACATGGCCCCCACTGGGGACCTGGCCCGCAACCCAGGCATGTGCCCTAGACGGGGAATCGAACTGGTGACCCTTTGGTTCACAGCCTGTGTTCAATCCACTGAGCTACACCAGCCAGGGCTTGTTTGTCTTCTTGACTGAAAAGTGATCTAGTGCTGTGGTCCAAGGATGCCTCTCAGTCTCTCTTTTTGCCTTTAGGAATTTGATCATCACTGCCCCTGGGTGAACAACTGTATTGGTCGCCGGAACTACCGTTACTTCTTCCTCTTCCTTCTTTCCTTGACAGCACACATTATGGGTGTGTTTGGCTTTGGCCTCCTTTATGTCCTCTATCACATGGAGGAGCTCTCAGGGGTCCGCACGGCTGTCACGTATCCTTCAAGGCTTGTGGGTTGTGGGATTGGGAGGGGGAAGAATGGGGATGGTAGAATCCTGTGGTAGTGAGGATCAAGGGAAGATGGCTACACTATGAGCTGGGGAAGGTGACATCATGTCGCTCTGTTCTCCTTGACTGTTGGGCTTCAGAATGGCAGTGATGTGTGTGGCTGGCTTATTCTTCATCCCTGTAGCTGGCCTCACGGGATTTCACGTGGTGCTGGTGGCTAGGGGACGCACAACCAATGAACAGGTACGGGCAGAAGTGATGGGAGACCTCTGCAGAGCAGGGCATGTGTCTGTTAGCCCTCTGATTAGTGTGTAGCCTGTGCTTCCACAAATGGATACCCAGAGAATATTTTTTATGAGGGGTGGCCCAGCTCCTCATGTTAAGCATGAGCAGAGGCCCTTCTTAGTTAATAAACATTTACAGAGTGACTGCTTATACCGGACAGTTTGGGCTCTGAGCTTAGAGGAACTTAAGAGAAGACCTGGGCCAGCTCCCATGAAGCTTTTAATGCTGCTTAAAGACAGTTATTTTTATGCATTTAATAATAGCTAACCTTGCTTGCTCTTTTGTGTATTATCTGAGTTTTCAAAATTCAGAGATCGATTTATCCCCATTTCACATGGGGAAACTGATGTTTAGGGTGAGAAAAACCTAGGATTTGAACTGAGAGACACAGACTCTAGAGTTGCCATTCTTAGCCATCACAGGTATAAGCTGCTAGATGGCAGGATTGTGTTTTACTTTTTTTTTTTTTAATCTCCTAGATAGTAGGTACACAATAATTTGTCATTGGTTTGTGTTTTGCTCTTTGGAAGTCAGGGTCCCATCATCTGACTGATCTGGCCCTTTTTCCCTCCCTCTAGGTTACGGGTAAATTCCGGGGAGGTGTGAACCCTTTTACTAATGGCTGCTGTAACAATGTCAGCCGTGTACTCTGCAGTTCCCCAGCACCCAGGTACATCTACCCCTTTGGTCTGCTGTTTACCCTTCATCAAAATGTTTGTCTTCTTTGGGCTCCTTCTGGTATTGGGAAGGTCTGGTGGGAGGCTGGCTTTAGGAAGAGTTGTTTTAGAAAGGTAAATGCCTGCATGGGAAAGACATGCCATCCTTTAGTAGACCCTGTGAGTTCATTTGATATTCGTCAAGTGTTATGGTTACTCTCCTCTGAGGGTTGAGGGTGAGATTTACTCCAGAGTGCCTTGAGCAAGGTATCTGAGGCCTAGTTCTTCATGGAGTCAGAGAAATCAGTTCAGTGCTGATCTTTTCACTGGCTCGGTAAGACTGCTTCTTAAATAAAAAATGCTTTATACAAGGTAGGCAACCAGTAGACACCTTGGAATGAATGAATGAAAGCCCTTTCACTCTTAACACTCAGGTATTTGGGGAGACCAAAGAAAGAGAAGACCATTGTAATCAGACCTCCCTTCCTTCGACCAGAAGTGTCAGATGGGCAGATAACTGTGAAGATCATGGACAATGGCATCCAGGGAGAGCTGAGGAGAAGTAAGGTGAGGAATTGGGGGAGCAAAGCTAGGTAACTCAGAGACTCTCACTCATGGCAAAGAGATAGAAACATGCTTTTAGTTTACTTGTCTGTTACAGTATTTATCACTTTCTGATTTGTGTTAAAATTATTTAAATATGTACCTTCTTTTTTCCATTAGATTGTAAGTTCACTGACATGAGAAATTGAGTCCATTCCTTTCCATGTCTTCATTGGACTTAGCAGCTTGCAGGTGGTTAGAGATCAAGAAGTAGTGGTGAAAATGAACAAATAAGTGACAGGATTAAGCCCTTGTTGAAAACTTTTCTTTATCCAGTACTATTCCCAAACTAACTCTTGTCCCTGTCTTCCCATCCAGTTTAGATAGAAATATATGATAATTGACTCTCCAGTACTCCTCTAGTAATGCTCAGTTCTCCAAATCTGCTTTGTCCTCCTTTACCCAGTCTAAGGGAAGCTTGGAGATTACAGAGAGCCAGTCCGCAGATGCTGAACCTCCACCTCCTCCTAAGCCGGACCTGAGCCGTTACACGGGGCTACGAACACACCTCAACCTGGCTACTAATGAGGGTAAGGGCAGCAGCAGGAGTGAGAAGGTGACTGAACTGTAGAGAAGACAGGCAAGGGCTAGGAGATAATGCTTGTGTTGTGGCTGAGAACACCCAACAGGTAGTACTTGAACCACCTTTTTTTAAAGATTTACTTATTTATTTTCAGCGAGGTGAAGGGAGAGAAAAAGAGAGGGAGAGAAACATTGATTGGTTACCTCTTGCATGCTCCCACCTGGAAAATTCGTCTGCAACCCTATCATGTGCCCTGACTGGGCGTTGAACCAGCAACCTTTCAGTTCATGGGCCAGTGCTCAATCCACTGAGCCACACAAACTAGGACCATTTGTTGCTTCTTGTATGTGCCCTGACAGGGGATTGAACCTGTGGCTTTGGTGTATTAGCACAATGTTCTAACCAGCTGAGCTACCTGGCCTGGGCTTGAGCTACTATTTTGGACAGCTGAGAGAAAGGGAATGTTTCTTAAGTTATTGCCAGTGAATTGGACATTTGTGAAGGAACTGTCATCTCTAGACAGACCAGAGAGCACCCTAGACCTGTTAGGTGCATTCTCTCACGCAGTTCTGAGCTAATAGGAGTCTTGAGTCTTGATTTCAGCAAAATCATGTTCCCAGGACTTTTCTTTGGCTAGGTATATCTATCTATTCCTACTTTGTTCTTCCCTATACTTGAAGGAACTCTAGCCAGGTTAAGAGAGCGGTTTGTAAAGTGGTGTCCTCTGGGCCTTTTTCCTGCAGATAGCAGCCTCTTGGGCAAGGACAGCCCCCCCACACCTACCATGTACAAGTATCGGCCAGGCTACAGTAGCAGCAGCACAACAGCCGCCATGCCTCATTCTTCCAGCGCCAAGGTACTGAGTACTCTCTAAGAAGTAGGGTTGTATGTATGCCAACTGTTCTGGGAAAAAGAAGATTGGGAGAAGGGAAGGGAGAGGCAGAGGGAAGAAAAAAGGTATTTTACTAATTGTTGATATTAGTGGGATTGAATCTCCTTGACTGTGTTATTTCATTAAAGGAGGCAATGTAGCATAATAGATAAAAGCACTGATTCAGTGTCATACCTGAGTTCAAAACCCATCACAGGCAAGTTACTTAACCTGTCTTATATTTTGCATCTTAAAATGGGGTATTATTTGTTCCGACTCATAGATTTGCTTTAGGGGTCAGACAAGATAATGCATGTAAAATGGTCTAAACATTGCTGGCATACAACAGGTGCTGTCTTTGATGGACTCCTTGGGCTCTAGGGCCTAGCGTCTGTCACGTGAGGAACAGCGCTAACAGTCTGCTTTACTTTCTCCCCCAGTTGAGTCGTGGTGACAGCTTGAAGGAGCCAACCTCAATTGCAGAGAGCAGCCGCCATCCCAGCTACCGCTCAGAGCCCAGCTTGGAGCCAGAGAGCTTTCGTTCTCCCACTTTTGGCAAAAGTTTTCACTTCGATCCACTGTCCAGTGGTTCACGTTCCTCCAGCCTCAAGTCAGCCCAGGGCACAGGCTTTGAGCTGGGCCAGTTGCAGTCCATTCGTTCAGAGGGCACAACCTCCACCTCCTACAAGAGCCTAGCCAACCAGACACGCAATGGAAGCCTATCTTATGACAGCCTGCTCACTCCTTCAGACAGCCCTGATTTTGAGTCAGTGCAGGCAGGGCCTGAGCCAGACCCGCCTTTAGGCTACACCTCTCCCTTCCTGTCAGCCCGGCTGGCCCAGCAACGGGAAGCCGAGAGGCACCCACATTTGGTGCCAACCGGCCCAGCACACCGAGAGCCCTCACCAGTCCGGTACGACAATCTGTCGCGCCATATTGTGGCCTCCCTCCAGGAACGAGAGAAGCTGCTACGCCAGTCACCCCCACTCCCAGGCCGCGAGGAAGAACCAGGCTTGGGGGACTCAGGCATTCAGTCGACACCAGGCTCTGGCCATGCCCCTCGTACTAGTTCTTCCTCAGATGATTCGAAGAGATCACCCTTGGGCAAGACTCCGCTGGGACGTCCAGCTGTCCCCCGTTTTGGGAAGCCAGATGGGCTAAGAGGCCGGGGACTAGGGTCCCCTGAACCAGGCCCAACTGCCCCATACCTGGGCCGATCTATGTCTTACAGCAGCCAAAAAGCCCCACCTGGCGTCTCGGAGATGGAGGAAGTGGCCTTGCAGCCGTTACTGACACCCAAGTAAGTATTAGTCCATCCTGGCCCTCAGCTGACTTAAAATCAGCATCCTGCCCTGCAGGAGTATCAGGGCTGCCCTTGTACATGGTAGTGCGAACGGACCCAGGCTTATCCTGCCTGTGGATACCTCTTCATTTCCATTCTTACTCCAGCTGCCTTCATGCCCCTTCATTCCTGTTGAAGAGACTGAAGTTTAGTACTTTTTTCTTAATCCTGTCATCCTAAAAAGTAATTTGAGAGGAAATATACAAGATAGCTGCTGTTGGAGAGGGGGAGTAAATAGGAGATAGGGAATCAGGCTTGTTTCAAGCAGGGCAGCAAGACGGGATGTTTGGGTAAGAAAGTATGCATATGTGCTAAGTGCAAACCATTTAATTAAAACATTGTCACACTAAAAAAAGTATACGTAGAAAAGTACGTCATTTAAAAAAAAAAAAACTATCTCCCTTTTCTATGTTTTGTCCCACTTCCTGACACCTCTCTCTTCCTTTCTTCCCAGAGATGACGTACAGCTCAAGACCGCCTACAGCAAATCCAACGGGCAGCCCAAGAGTATAGGCTCGGCCTCCCCTGGCCCGGGCCAGCCACCTCTCAGTAGCCCCACAAGGGGAGGAGTCAAGAAGGTGTCCGGAGTAGGTGGCACCACCTACGAGATTTCAGTGTGAGCCTTCGGCACCTCCCCTCCCCCGCACCTCTGCGCCTACACCAAAGGGCCCCCCAGTTGGCCACCTTCCTTTCCTCAAGGGGCTCCCCTCCCCTGCATGGACATTTTTTAAACCACTGATTCCAAGAGGATGAGGAGCGTTTTATAAAATGCAATGGGGTTGGGGAGTCGGAGAGTTGGGGCCCTAAGACTGGGGTAGCAACCCCCTTTACCTTTTAAGACCTTCCCTTCCTTAATCCCTGGACCAGACTCAGTGGACGTTTGTGCAATTGCTCGCCCTGGAGGGAACCAGATCATTTTTAAACCAGAAATAATTTTTTTTATTATTGTTACGGAATCTATTTTTTTCCTCTTCTGCGTTACCAGGTGTATGTGTACATATATATATATTATAAATAACAAAGAAATTATATATCTATCCTGGGATGGGAAGATGAGGGAGGGATATGTTTAAGGAGGGGGGTCTTACTCTTCCCATTCCTCAGACCAGCAGGAAAAGAGAGGAGACGTGGCTATAAGTCTTCCTTTTCCCCAGGGTTCCCTCTTTTGTCCATTACAATTAAGAAAATAGCACCGCTGTTGTTGGTGCTAAGTGATCAGGAAAGAAAATGGGGAGAGGCGAGTCTGAGGTCTTGGTCAGAGGAGGGAGAGGAGAGTTAGTTTTCTAGGCTCATTGGCACTTAGTTTCCCCAGGAAAGGGGTCACGGCCCCATGATGTGTTTGGTGGTGGGAAGGTCAGGAAGAGCCCGGCCAAGCTCCAGAAACAACTGGATAACCCCCTTTTCTTGGGGTAGAGGGATTAGGGTGGGCTTCTTCAACTAGCCCCTCAATCCCTTCCCCCATCGCACACAGTTAACATTTTTAAATCCAAGGCCAGGAGAAGAATCCAAAAAGCAATATTTTTCATCATATGCCAAAAACTGGGGATAGAGAAAAGGAGTGGCAGGCCTAGGCCCCTCCAGATGTCCCTTGGGGGTTACCCCTCAGCCCACCTCAATATGGTGCTGGGTAGAGGGGACACCTGGGTTCTAACCTCTGAATAGAGGAGACCCCAGCCTCTAAATAAGAGGCCCTTTTATTTTTTATTCTGATTAGCCATTTTAAAGCAACAAGGAATAAAAACAAATCCTGATCTAACCAGCTCCCCCCGACTTGCGTTGTTTTGTCCGGTTAAGGCAGGGTGAATGATCTCTGGTGGGGAGTTGCGAAGGAAACCTCATGAGTTTCTCCGGTCCTGACCCATCTTTAGGCAGGAAAACAGTGAAAATAACCACTTAAAACAACAGGTCTTTGTTTTATTTTTTTCCCCCTCTTGGTGATTTAATTTAAAAACTCCTGAAAAAAAAAATCATTTGCAACCACTAAAACTTGGCATTTTGAAGCTTAGAGAACTCTTGATATGTGCCACACTCGTTCCTTAATACAGAAATGCCTCTGCAAAGTGTGTCCATTTTGGGTGTAGCCAATGGGAGACGGTGGATGATCAAAGTATGAAAGCCTGCTGAAGGCCTTCCGTACACATGGGCGGCAGTTCAATTTGGTTATCTCCTGTGCTGTGCCCTAGTTTTAACAGGCATCCCTACACAGTAAACCTCAGAAAACTGGCCAGAACCCTTTAAGTATATAAACACTGGCTCTGAAATTCTGGATTAAGACTGGAACTAAATGAGTGGTTTTCTGCCTGCTGATCTGGGAACAACTTTGGCTCATAACAACAGACTGTAACTGTTCTGTCAAACTGAGTTTCAAGTCAGACTACGTTAGGCTGGGTTTCCTCAGATTTCTTCAGTTACCTGGCCTGTTGTAAAGATCGAAGGGACTTGATTTTACATTTTGTTAGTTTAGGTTGCCTGTTTGTTGCTGTCTTAGAAGCTTAGAAATGCTTTTGCATGCCAAATACTTCATTTTAACTAAGGAATGAGGCAGGTCAGAAGTTCTTATAAAGATGAGAGGCATTTACCTTTGGCCAAATAATCACTTCAAAAAAATCATGGGCTTGACCAAGAATCAACCTGTGCTTTCTCAGTTGGCTATTCTGGTTCAAAACAAAATTGACCTAGAATATAGTTGAGCCCTAACTGGATGAGCTCTTCAGATAGAGCCTGAAGGTCACCCAGGTGTTTGGTTCTCAACATTAGGGACAAGGTATTATGTGTCTGCTGTGGCAAGATATTAACAAGCTTTGCTTAACTTCTGGACCATGTGCCCCAATCTTACTTTGGTTGGTTCCTTGCCTATTGATGAATCCCCCCAGACCTTAGCATACCTTCATTCAAACCCTGTCTCTCACTGAAAGGCACTTACCTCTGTTAACAGGAAGCCATACTTCAGCCAGTTTGATAAATGCAATTTTTTTTTTTAAAGAAAAACCCTAACATCAGATAAGGTCCTAAATCAGACACACTGCACAAAAGATGAAAAGAAAGCTTCCTCGGAAAGGAAGTGATGTCCATGAAAAAGCTGGGCTGAGCCTTACAAAAGCATGGCCCTTCTCTCTCATAATGCATTACTCTTAATTGAGCACAGTAGGACTGGCTTCCGTTCCAGTGCAGGGGATGCTCCTAAGGCAGTGTCCAAGAGCCAGGAAGGCAGCTTTTGACAGTAGGTTTAGTACAGCAGGAAAAGTCCTTCTGGCAGTCCAGTGGTCCTGTTAGCGGAGGCTGCTGCTGCTGCTGGCCTGAGAACTGCCCATACCTGGGTGGTCTGGACTGTGTCGGTTCTGGGGAAGACAAAGGAGGGATAAGAGTACCACTAGGAAACAGCCTTGGCCTTGATCAGGGCTGTATAGGAAAACACTGCAAACTGCATTGGGTTTTCAATCTCGGGCCCAAACTGTGGCCAAGGACACTACCTACCTAGAATGGGGAAACACTGTGTTGCACCCATAGGCTCCTACCTTCTTTTTCTTCTTCTCTTTCTTCTTCCTTTTCCGTTCAGGGTCCTCTTCTTTTTTCTTTTTCTTTTTCTTGTGATCTGAATCAGATGGTGTTTCTGTAGGAGACATTAGGTGCCTATCAACTGTTAGAGCTCAAAATTCCCTCCTAGACAGAACTCTGCAAAGTACAGGAAAATCCCCAGTCAAGGACAACTGCTTTTGTTCAAACGGCCAGAGACAATATAGAGGCACTGCTAAGGTCTCTGTCCCAAAGGTCCTACTACTTGCCCCAGAGACCCCAGTGTATCAGTTTCTTTTTTCAGGACAATTTGGGAGTCCAGGGCTCTGTAAGGAACCTAACTTTTTTCTCAACTGAGGAAGACCGAACCAGATTCAGAACAGGCTTTCTGGCTTTGAACAGAACTGCTTCTTACCTGGGGGGACAGGATCCTGGGTACGGCTCTGTTTGTGCTTGTGCTTATTCTTTTTCTTGGGAGGCTGAATATGCATGAGACGACACTGCTCTGGCAACTGAAGGAACCAAAGAAAGGTCCAGGTGAGTGAAGGGAGGAAATACCCTGCTGCCACTGTCTGTTCAGCTCAGTAAGTCAGGAAGGAACAGACTTGGACAGAGAAACTAGTTCCATGACTTTCAGGATGCCCCATATGCCTCCTTCCTCCCCAACAGGGGACTCACCGGGCCAGTGTGGAGGCGAAAGCCAGCCAGCATGGTCCCTGTGATAGGATTGAAAGAGCCACTAAGAATAGGGGGCTTCTCAATGAGGGAGCGGAGGCTGCTGTTATCATGGGAACCTGGCAGATCAATCATCCCTGGCAGGTCAGGCAGGAAGTTACTCAGCTTCTCTTTCACCTTCTTCCCACAGAATTTATTGTAGGCATGTTCCAGGTTGTAGTGTGTGATCAGGTTGGTACTGCCTGTCAGCTCGGTGCTGCCTAGAGGATGCAGGAAAAAAATAAAACTTTTTAAAAAGATATTATTTATTTTTTAGACCTGGGGGAAGAGAGTGAGAGAGGGAGAGAAATGTGGTTGCCTCTTGAGTGCCCCCCACTAGGGACCTGGCCCACAACCCAGGCATGTGCCCTAGACTGAAAATCAAACCAGCGACCTTTTGGTTCACAGGCTAGTGCTCACTCAATCCACTAAGCCACACCAGCCAGGGCAAATAAAATATCTTAAAAAGTCAGCCACGCAATATTTATACTGATAATGCCTTACATTTATACAACACTTCATATTTTTCAGTATGTTTTCACTGAAACCTTAAAAAAAATTCAGTGTACTTAAAATAGTTACTGCCACATTTCATGGATAAGAAGAAACAGAGTAGAGTATTTTCCAGAGGGAAAAGTGAAGAACTGTATTTTAGCCTAAATAAGGAATCTTTTAAGTGAGAACTACAAAACAATTAAATTTTACAGTGAGAATAGCAAAAGTAAACATAAAACACTAAAAATATTTAAAAATGGGAATTAGAAAAAAAATAGGCAAAAATGCAACTAGAGCAGAGATGGAAACTGCTGTCACCCAGCAAAGGAGACGCTCTTCCCTGGACTAACCAGAACACTAACTTCCATGATACTTACTCCATGTAAGCGCTGCTCTGAGTGCTCTTCATAAAACAGGTAGTGAGGAATTACACTCTCGGCCACGACCAGGATAATAATACCTAACAGCTCAGCCACAACCAAGCTAAGGGCCAAATATGACCCAATGGCTCCCCATGTTTATTTTTTTTCCCTAGCAAGAACTACTGATCACCTTTACACAGAAAAACAGCCAGGAGCTTTTTCTAGCTACTGCCATCTAACTTGCGTTATCACCATCTTTATTACTCCTCACAATACTGGGAATTTGAGTTGCCCAACTTCTTATCGCACATTTCTTTCATCATTTCTCACCCTAGCTGTCTTTTACGCCTCAGCTGCTTCTTATACATGGAATGTGGTAATAACTATCTTAAGTACACTGAATTGTTTTCAAGATACAAATGAAAACATACTGCAGAGTATAGAGTACTATAGAAATGCGAGGCATGATTGGTATAAAATATTGCATGGCTTTTTCCAAAGAATATGAACTTATTAGTAATTTAATATGGATCTAGTGACAAAGAGGGCTATATCTAGCCTACAACTTTTCATCTAGAGTTATGATGAACACAAAAGTTACAAATGACATAAATGGCTTGTTTATAATCATTCATTTGGGAAAACAGGTTCTGAATTGTGAGCCCTTGAGGGTAGAGACAATGTCTTGTTCGTTCTCGTATTGTTGGTGTCCAAACCTACACATCCTCGATGCTGAATAACTACTAAGTGAACCAGGTGTTTTTTTAACTCCAGACCTCTAGGCTTTACTCTCTTCTTTTCCTTGATTTTTCATGTCAAACATCTCAGAAGAGTGGTCTACTATTAATGGCAGGAGTCACAGTGCCACAGTACCTCGCATAACTCAGCACTGCCTCCTGCCATTATAGTATCCTGATTTTATCCCCCCTCTCTGTTGGCTCCTCTCCTTATAGGGGGTTACGCTCAAGGCTCAGGTGAGAAGACAGTCTGCTTTTTCTGAATTCTTAAGAGTCGGTCCAACTTTCTATTAGTTGTATGAAGATGATTTATAACTCTCTCCAGCCCTGATTCCTCTCTTGAAAACGAATCTTGCATTTCCAACTTCCTCTTAGTCAATTCCCTCTACATAATATGTTTTTTTTTTTTAACGATTGATTTTTAGAGAGAGAAAGGAAGGGAGGAGAGAGAGAGCACCTGAGACATCGATTTGTTATTCCACTTATGCATTCGTTGATTGATTCTTGTATGTGCTCTCACAGGGGATCAAACTGGCAACCTTGGCATATTGGGACGATGGTCTAACAAAATGGCCTACCCAGCCAGGGCCAGACACTATGTTTTTATAAACTCTAAAACTTCCCCACCTCACTCATGGTTTCTTTATTTCAATACATGGTACTCCCCATTCTCTAGGTATTTTTAAAAGCAGTACTCCTCAGTTCAAAAATCTCAGTGGGGCCTGGCTGATGTAGCTCAGTGGCTTGAGCGCCAGCCTGCAAACCGAAATGAAAGGGCACCGGTTCAATTTCTGGTCAGGGCACATGCCTGGGTTGTAGGCCAGGTCCCCAGTTGGGGGGGCGTGTGAAAAGCAACCAAGTGCACATCGATGTTTCTCTCCCTCTCCTTCTCCTTCCCTTCCCCTCTATCTAGATAAAATCTTTTTAAAAATCTCAATGGTTTCCTATTATCTTCAGGGAAAGGCTCAAATTTCTTTGGCACAGATTTTATTATAACTTAGCTTTGGGGTCTGCTCAACCACCAGTCCCCTATGCAAAATTTCTGATACATGCAGAAGGGTCTCCATCATCTCTTGAAAAAAATCACCCCTCATAATGTTTCCTTTTAGGGAAACCGACCTAATTATATGAAAATTCTTTCTAACATTCTTCACCAATATAATTTCGTCAAGGTCCAGCTCAAGTGACAACTTATTCTTGCTGTCATTCTAGATAACATGTTGAAAACCATCATGTAGTTCTTAACTATTGTGAGGCATGACCACAAAGTAATGAGATGGGCTTTGACAAGAAATATGATTACTCTCCTTACACCACATAATTTGCATCCCTAAGTAAAATAAGCTCCTTAATAGCAAGGACCAGCCTTATTAATCTCGTTTACCATATGTCCTCCCCACCTCTTCCTACACACTCAGCATTTGCCCAGAACAGATATTCAATATCTGTCAAATGATTAATATACAGAGGTACAAAAAGAATAGGTAAGGTTCATCAACCATTAACTAACCAAAGGAAAGTCAACCTCTCTATGCTTCATTTTTTTTCAGCTGTAAAATACAGATAACAATGCCTACCTCAGAGGGCTGTATTAAGTTTTCCTACATATATAACTGAGTTGTGAACTTCAAAGTATTGTACCAATATTCACTATTATTTCCCTCAACTCTTGATACAGCAGTTGGACTTGAGATGAACTGAGGGCATTGTGGAGCCGTAACATGTCCAAAACAACTCTAGATTTCCACCTCCTCCAACTTGTTACACAGTGGCCTTTCGACTTAGAGCTCCAGGGTCCAGACACGGGTTGCCTGGTTACCTCGCACCTCCGTCTGCCTAAGAACCACGCCCATCACCCCCTCGTTACGATTTGATTGGCTAGCTCGGGCCAGGCCTAGTACTCACCTGGAAGTTCCCGCATTAGGTAGAAGGGACCACATCCAGCTGCTGATTTGTCTGCACCGGGAGGGGCCGTGGCCGCGGTGGGGGCCGGAGCCGTGCCGGGTCCTCCGCCTGGAGGTGGGGGAGGCGGTGGTGGAGGTTTTCCCGGTCCAAAGCCAAGTGCGGTTGGGGGTGGTGGTGGGTCGGCCTGAGCCCCGAACAGCGCAGTGAAATTCTCCATCTTTCCTTCCACCCCGGCGCTGTCACGACATCTGGCGCTAATGGTTTTCATTGGACAATCGTTTCCCCGTGTACCGCCCTCTTCCTCCATGAGTCGCTTATCATTGGGTACTTCGGGACCGCTTACCTTTTTCCGGAAACTACTTCCGTCGCTCTAGGAGTACGTTAAGGAAGTACTATTTAACCTTATTTAATCACCTACTCCTCTACCGCACACCCAATAAAATGACTTAGGTGGAAAAAGTGACAGCTAGATTGACCAATAAAGTATCACAATCTTTTCCCACTGTCTCCCTACCGTAGCGTCCAATCAGAGATCTACTTCCGGGCTCTGAGGCGGTGCAGCCGACACTCAGCCCAATAAAAGTCTCAATGGTGAGGGAGGCGGGGCAAAACCCACCAACGCCGGAGAGCTGCCAGTCGCCGCCGGGCCAAGAAAATGGCGGTCCTGGCACCTTTGATTGCCCTGGTGTATTCGGTGCCGCGCCTTTCACGGTGGCTGGCCCGACCTTATTACCTTCTGTCAGCCCTGCTCTCGGCTGCCTTCCTACTCGTAAGGAAGCTGCCCCCGGTCTGTTATACTCTCCCCACACAGCGCGAAGACGGCAACCCATGTGACTTTGACTGGGTAAGCGACCCCCACCTTAGGACCCTGCGACCTTGACCGTCCCTTCCCCCACGGTTGCATCCAAGTGACCCGAGGTTCGCCTTTTTGAGGACACCAGAGGTTCTGAACCTGTAGCAAACTTGCCATTGGAGTATAGGGCCTGGACCGTCATCTAATCTAAACGTCTTCGTGTTTAATTAAGATGGGACCCTGCCCAAACGACGCATGTGGGTACAGCGTTTAACAGTGTTGCTCAAATGTGAAGCCTCACAAGGAGCCAGTGAGATAAACAGGACAAGTAGTAGTGTGCCCGTTTTATTGGTGAAGAAATTGATCTCGGCGTGATTAGGAGACTTGTCCAAGGTCACAACTGGGATTTGAAACCGCGCTCTTGGCCATAGTACCCACACACTCTTATTACCCATTTCTGAATTCAGTCAACATTCCAGAGTGCTCACTATGTGTTAGGAACTATGCTGCATCCTGTCAATGTAAAGATAAATACAATTCTTATGCCTATTGAAAAGGAATGGTAAAAAATACAATTGTAAAGTAATCTATCCCGCCCTGGCTGCTGTGGCTCAGTGGATTGAGCACCGGCCTGTGAACTGAAGGTCACCTGTTTGATTCCCAGGCCGGGCACATGCCTGGATTGTGGGCCAGGTTCCTGGTTGGGGGTGTGTGCCAGACGAGACCAACTGATGTTTCTCTCCTTTTCTTTCTCCCTCCCTTCCCTTTTCTCTGAAAATAAATAAAATTAAAAAAAGCAACAACAATCTATTGCAAGCCTCTTGCTGTACTTCTGAGTAGGGGTGGAAGGACCACTCGGACAAATGAGTTGAAGACTTGTGCTCTCTGCTGTGTAGAAGCTTCAGTGCTCTGAGGGTTGTCCTGAGTTTTGGACTTTTTTCCAGTCCCAAAAATGAGTCCTGACCTTTACCAGAACCCACTCCCTTACTTTTATCCTCCAATCCTTGTTTACTCTCTCATACCTCCTCTGTGCTTTCCCAGACAGCATTATTAATTAGTTCAAATGTAGCCATACTTAATAAATGCAGGGAAATTTTATGTAGTTTCTTTGAGTATTCTTGTCTAATAATATACAAAATACTGGAAGGGTATATATATATTTTACTCGTATTAAAAAAAATTTAACTGCAAATGGCCCCTGACTTAAGATCATTCGGCTTACGATTTTTCGACTTTAGGATGGTGTGGAAGTGATACACATTCAATAGAAACCATACTTTGAATTCTGAATTTTGATCTTTTCCTAGGCTAGCAATAGGTGTTACAATGGTGTCACCTGAGGTTGGGCAGTGTCAGTGAGACCCAGCTCCTAGTCAGCCACGCCAGGAAGAGAGAGAACAACCGATACTCTACGGTGTAGTGTTAAATAGGTTTTCCGGTTTAATGATGGGTTTATTGGGGTCTCTCATTTTCCCTAACCCCCCACTCTACATGGCTACTTCTAAATACAGCAAGTTTCTTTTTGTTGGAAATTGAGGCTAAAAACCTGGGTTCTTGACTCCTAGCTCTAAATCACAATTCAGTGGTTCTGTCTGACAATGATTTGGCCTCTGTATTATAAACAAGGGTATGGAAGGCCTTAGACCAGCCAATCTATAGTTGTCCTCCTCCCACACTTTCTCTCACATGGTCCGTTATTCGCCATTGCAGCTTTTATTCTTTAAACTTACTCTGTTTTCCTTTGTTGTGTTTATTGTCTGTCTAACTTTGCTAACGTGGAGCTTATGTTCTAGAATGTGGGACAGAACTTAAAGCCAAGATTGCTGACAAGGGTCTATGAGAGCTCTGGGGTGCCTCCTTCAGCTCTCAAATTATATTGAAGGCGGCACATGGATTATCACTGTATATGGGGTGAAGAGGAATGATTTAACCTAAATAAAACCAAATGAAATAAGCATATATTATACGAATGAAATATTAGTGAGAAAGTCTCCCTGGAAAAGTTCTATTTTCCCAGGGTCACACTGAGTTGGTTGTAATATCTCACAGTTTTATACATACTTAATACAACTCTTCTATATTTGTTATCATTTAATCTTCACAATAGCATTTTAAAATAGATTTTCAGTAGAGGAAAACAGCTCAGCAGTTGATTCACTGAAAGGCACCAGCCAGGTTGTGGCAGGATTAGAACTTGAACCTAGATTTTTTTTTTTAATATAGATTTTATTTATTTATTTTTAGAGAGCGGGGAACAGAAGGAGAAAGAGAGGGAGAGAAACATCAATGTGTGGTTGCCTCTTGTGTGCCCCTTACTGGGGACCTGGCCCTCAACCCAGGCATGTGCTCTGACTGGGAATTGAACCAGTGACCCTTTAGTTCGAAGGCTGACACTCAATCCACTGAGCTACACCAGCTGGGGCAAACCTGGATCTTCTGACTGGTGTTTTTCATACTGTGACTTAGCCGACTCCAGGATATCTATTGGTTTTTGTTCCATATGTGGCTCCCTCACCCACCTGTATTATCTCTACTGATGGCATTCTTGCCACTTTGATTCTGTTGCAGAGGGAAGTAGAGATCCTGATGTTTCTCAGTGCCATTGTGATGATGAAGAACCGCAGGTCCAGTAAGTTTAGTCTTTTTCTGTCTCCCAAAAGTAGGTCTAAAGCCCTCCAGAGGTGTTCTCATTCATTATGAGAGGGGCATTATTTACTGACTAGTCCCTCATATCATGCCAGTACTGAATTTGACCTTGGACTTTTATCCCTCTTGCCGCTCTCCCATTTCAAAGTACTCCAGGAAAAGGGACAAAGAATGGGATGTAGGAGCATGCAACCCAGCCTGACCTGTGACATTTCTGTGTTTCAGTCACTGTGGAACAACATATAGGCAACATCTTCATGTTTAGTAAAGTGGCCAATGCCATACTTTTCTTCCGCCTGGATATTCGCATGGGCCTGCTTTACGTCACATTCTGCATAGGTAAGGAGACTGCAAGACTGGGTTGTGGGAACCAAATCCCAAACCAGTTTCTCCAGGCTCGTTTTCCATATCTGTTCCTAACTAATTATGTATGTGGCTTAGACGGTAAGAATCTTACAGAGACTTTATTTTAAGAGAAAGGGAATACCACAAAGTGTATTTTTTGGTGCTTAAAGTCTGAGTTGGTTTGAAAGTAAATCCTTGCCCAAGGCCTTATGTGTTTCCTCTGACATCTTTTTTTGTGTGTTCAGTGTTCCTGATGACATGCAAACCTCCCCTGTACATGGGCCCTGAGTACATCAAGTACTTCAACGATAAAACCATTGATGTGAGCGCTCATCCTTCTCCCTGTTTTTTGGGTCCCTTGTGGGTAATTTTGTAGTTGTGCTCCCTGCTCACTAGGAGGAGCAACCATGCTTCAGCATGGAAGTCAAGTGCACTGTGGTTCATCATGGGAGCTAAGGGAGATGGAGAGGGGAAGCCTTGAAGAGGAACTAGACTCAAAGGGCTGAACCGTTCCAGGAGCCTGTGTGATTCAGCTCGCTGTTTCCTCCCTGTGTGTTGCAGGAAGAGCTGGAACGGGACAAGAGGGTCACTTGGATTGTGGAGTTCTTTGCCAATTGGTCTAATGACTGCCAATCATTTGCTCCAATCTATGCTGATCTCTCCCTCAAGTGAGTAGTGCAGATCAGGGGAATGACAGAAATTGAGAGGCTTTACTTTTTCTTTGTTTTTGGCCTTGGTTTTTGCACATTGCAACCAAAGGCATCCCCTTGAATAGCTGTACTTATTACACTACCCTTGATCCATTCTCTCTTCTTTCACTGTGTTAAATAATACATTCTTCTCAGGTACAACTGTACGGGACTAAATTTTGGGAAAGTGGACGTTGGACGCTACACTGATGTTAGTACCCGGTATGTAAGGTCCTGGGTGGATGGTCTAAACAGGGAATCGCTTGGAGTGATGTATACAGATGCATTTACAGAGTACTTTCTGGGCCCTGCAGGTACAAAGTGAGCACATCCCCCCTCACCAAGCAGCTTCCTACCCTGATCCTGTTCCAAGGTGGAAAGGAGGTCATGCGGCGGCCACAGATTGACAAGAAAGGACGAGCTGTCTCTTGGACTTTCTCTGAGGTACAGAAAAGAGTGGGCAAGTGGTTTGGAGAAGGTTATGACACAGTAGGGTGGGCTTTGGAGCCCAACCTGGGTCCAATTCCTAGTTCTGCCACTTTCTACAAGCTTTGAGAGTGTGGACTCTTTATTGGATCTCATTTATGAATTCACTCAGCAAGTTTTTAAAAATATTTTTTTATCATTTTTAGAGAGAGGGGAGGGGAGAGCGAAAGAGGGGGAGTGAAACATCAGTGTGTGGTGGTCTCTCTTGTGCCCTCTTCTGGGGACCTGACCTGCAACCCAGGCATGTGCCCTGACTGGGAATGGAACTAGTGACACCTTGGTTTGCAGGCCCATACTCAGTCCACTGAGCTACACTCAGCAAATTTATATTATGCTTCTATCGTGTACCAGACCTGCTAATACTGGGGAATTATGAGTTAAGATTAAGTTTCAAAGGCCTTAGTCTGTAGGCCCCAGGTTCCTTTGTGTAAATGGGAGATGGTAACACTTGGCCAACAGGGCTGTTTTTCAGATTCCATTCAACAGTATAGCTATAATTCTTGGCAGAGTGATAGGCACATAATGGGTGCTTAAATATTAGTTGACTTTTCAGGTACCCATAGAAGAGATTTAGGTAAGAGTAGATTTCAGTCCTTCGTTTTCTTTTCCTAGACTGTGCCTGAGTACGTCTTACTTCCCAGGCTGTGAACTCTCCCTTCCATCCCTGATATGTACATCTCTTTTGTGCAGGAGAACGTGATCCGTGAATTCAGCTTGAATGAATTGTATCAACGGGCCAAGAAGCAACGGAAGGCCGGAGATAATATTCCTGAGGAGCAGCCTGTGACCCCAAATCCCATGGCAGTGCCAAATGGGGAAAGCAAGAAGGACAAATAGGTCCCCTGCCTTGCTAGTGCTTCCTCGCTGGTCAGTCCCAGGCACCTTTGAAGCCCTGCCCCTTCTGTAACCACAGCCTTGCTTGAGGTCTCACCTTTTATTTATGTTTGCCCTGTTTGGCTGTGCTGGATGGGGCCCGGTGCTGCTTCTGATTTTCAAGAAGCATTCAGGGAATTCACAGGCACGCTCCAGGAAGACCAGTCTTGTGGCCAACTACTTTGGTGGAGGAAGGGAGAGGTCTCATAGAGTGGAGGGGAAATGCTTTCCTTCCAAGCTTGGGTCACTGTCAAGTGCTGCCCACCACTCATCTCCACCATGCTCTGGTGTCTGTATTCCTTAGTGGACCTACACAGACTTCTTACAGTAGATTGAGCCCTAACATAAGATGCCAGGGTACAGAGTCTGCACTAAAATTTTCCCTCAAGGACCCTTGCTGCTTTAGGCTCTTCTGGATTGGCCTGTGGCCTTCATTAAAGATTATAAACCTAACTTTGTCACTGGACGAACCCTTAACTACAGAGCTTTCTCACTGAACATAGTATTTGATAATCTATTTTTAATGGAGGTTGGGAGGGAGTGGAATAGAAGTTTGAGACCTTCCTTTGTGTGGTGGAGCCTGGAGGAGAAAGCCCATGGACAGGATTGGGGTTTCACTAACCCTCCCACCTACTCTCCCGCTGGAGTTAATGGTTTTCCATAATAAAGAGACTGGGGTTTCCTTTTGATTTGCGCAGTCTCATTGTGTTCCTCAAGTATTAACAAGGTAAGGCAACTGCAAAGGAATTGCTTAAGTTCTAATTAACTTCCAAGGTCATTCTCATTAGTTTCACCAAATGCCAGTCATTGATAGCCAGGATTAAAGAGAGCTGGGGAAAACGAGTTTCCGTAAATCCAGAGTGCTGACCCTCACCACCATGTTAAGACCGGACTTGGTTCGGGATTGGGCCGCAGGTCCCAGGGAGGAGATGTTCAGGGCCGAGGGTCGAGTTCGTGATGCAGGTTAATCAGCTAACCTCGCGGTTACAGAAGAACCTGAGGCCAGCTTCGTCTTCGGAGCTACCTAAACCCCGCCCCAGCTGTACCGGACCGCAGGCCCACGTCGTTAGGTCTGGCTCGCCATATTTACCTCCCCCATACTGCATGCGGACTGGCTGTGCCCGGAGGCCCCGCCTACCGGCCACGTGAGCGTTCCCGCTACGGTTTCCGCTGCTTCGGGGGGTTCTGGTAGGGGTGTTTCTGGCCTGCGGTTCGGAGCTAGGAGTAGGGCCGTCCACTGCTCCGGGACCGCCGAGTAGCCGCATCCCCACCCTTTTCCCGCCCCGGGTCGGCTCGGTTGCGGGCTAGGCTCCAGGTGCTATGGCTTCTCGCGGGAGGAAGCGAAAGGCAGAGGCGGCAGTGGTTGCGGCACCTGAGAAACAGGAGAAGTTGGCTGGCGGCCAGAAGGAAGTGGAGGGAGCGACCGTAGTTATCGAGCATTGGTGAGGGGCCTGGGGAGTCTCGGGGAAGGGAGCAAGGGCGTCCTACACCCTGGGCCCTGGCCTCTGACTCTAGCCTTCTCTCCGTAGCACGAGCTGACGCGTGTACGGGCGCAACGCCGCGGCCCTGAGCCAGGCGCTGCGCCTGGAGGCTCCGGAGCTTCCAGTGAAGTTGAACCCTGCCAAGCCGCGGAGGGGCAGCTTCGAGGTGACGCTGCTACGCCCAGACGGCAGCAGTGAGTAGGGGTCGGTCCGGGTCTGGAAGGAGAGGGCAGAGATCCGAGGACGGGAAGGGCCAGCAGTGAGGAGAGGTAGTAACTTCGCTTTGTTGGATTTTTCCCCAGGTGCAGAGCTCTGGACTGGGATTAAGAAGGGGCCCCCACGCAAACTAAAGTTCCCTGAGCCGCAAGAGGTGGTGGAGAAGCTCAAGAAGTACCTTCCGTAGAGAGGTTTGGGTAGAAGTCCTCATGCTGAGGTTTGAAATGGTGAGGGGTTAGGGAGGGATTGGGTTGATCTTGATGTGGCTATTTGCAAAGCAACCCTTACTGTTACTGCGTATTTCACCCAGGAGCTACGTTTTCTTTAAAACTAACTGCTCTTAGTATTTCCTCTATTGAGGATACCTCTTAACCGCTTTTATTTGTAGGAAAAACTGAAGTCAGCAAAAAATTTTTTAGTGTTTTTTTATCTGGTGTGCCCTCTGCTAACTCCATGTCTCATTTTTCATTGTCTTTGACCCAAGTCTTAGAATGGAAGGTAATGTAAATGACTTCTAAAAATGCAGTTTATATCCTTTGAAGATGCCATTAATTATTGCCCTGGGGGTATGGACGGGTTTTGTTAAAAAAATAATTTTCCACATCCCTGATGGAGCAACTGTTTTGAATCTTTGAAGTGATTGTAAAGCTCTCCAGTTCCCTCATTTACAAATGAAACAAAATCACTGACACGTGTTTATTTGTATGGGTGGGGATTTTCCCCTTTTATTGGTAAAAATCCTTGTGTAATTTCATGTATACTTACCCCTACCCTCTTGTTTTGTTTTGTCCCTCTTACGGTCTTTCTGTTAATAGACCCATGTGGCAACACTGAGAGTTACTGAACTCTTAAGTCACTTGGATTCACTTGGATTTGACCTTGTCTTTATCCCTAGTGCTTCATACAGTGCTTTGGCACGTGGTCAGGGAGATGTGGGAAGAGGATGCAGTCCTAGAGCTCTCCTGAGTCTGGGGTCAAGGGTGGGGGAGCATGTCTTGGGCTGTGTGATTGCCTGCATCTCTTCTGTGACTATTTTTTTCTCTCATTTTCACAGCCTTGTGTCTCTGGTGATGTTGGAGCATTTATGATGGGACATGGTGAAACTTCAGTCATGTGCCTGAAGCTATGGTTTCTCCCCCTCCAGAAATGAAGGTTCAGTTGTGAGGCAACCCTCTAGTAAGGCAGTGAAAAGTTCTTGGATTTGGTTTGTTTAATAAAAGTTAAAATAAAGTACTTGAGTAATAAAGTGAAACTTAATTTTATGGTGAAGGGTAAAAGCCAACCTTATGGGATCGGTCCCCCTTGTATTTTTTGTAGCCTAAAGTCACCACTTAACCTGGAATTCCTAGGGTGTCTGGTAAAGCATATGAACTATCTGTAAAACTTTTGGGGAAAAGCAAGTAACTTCTTATTCTTTTTTTAAAGCAACTATATCTATTTCAACTCACTTCTTGGAAATGATGATGGAAGTACTTCTTCCTGGCCCCAGCAGGGATTTTGGCTAAGACTTCTCAAACTGGGAATAAATAAGCCCCACTCAATAAGGTGCTGGACAATGTCCTGTCACTCCCACCCACTTCATGTTCCACCCCAGCACTGCTTCACACCTTCTGGAACATTTTCTCTGACACAGAATTACTGCGCAGGGTGTACTTAATTTTTCCTGGATCAGCGGTGCCTCATAACCTGGGAGACCTGGCCTTGGCTGTTACCTACTAGAGTTGGAGACCACACAGTTTATTGTTCCACTTGTTACTGGGAAGTAAATTATAAGGTGGTTCATAATTTCCTACCCATAGTACTACTTGAGTTCTGCCTAACTCCCAGAAATGGGCAGGGGGTGAGGGGGAGTGCAGGACCTACAGAACAAGGGGTATGCCTGCCTCTTGTGCCAAAAGGACAGGACATAGGACATGTCCTAGCCTCAATGCCAATAGCTCTTTTGCTGACCAACATTTCTTATCCGCCCAGTGCCCCTAAGGTGCCTTCCCACTAGGTTAGTATGTCTACCTCTGTTTCTGACTCTGAGGAAGGGTCAGGCCACACGGAAGGAATACCGGTGGGTACCAGTCTCCCCTCTGATGTCCAGTCTACCACATCAATTTCTTCCTCTTCAGGACTGGCAGAGAGTGGGTCCATTGGTTCACAGTTGATAAGTACCTCCTTTCCTGGTTCTGGAGCAGGGTACAACACTTCTTCCATTGCTAGGGACATTTCTGGCCCAGTCTCCACCCAGTTAGAACAGGGAGGTGAGAAGACCCCATAGGAACTTTGGGGAGGGTCAAGGGAGTCAATGTGAAGTCTCTCTCTCTGACTATCCAGTGGCTGAGAGCTGGGAGTTTCTTGGCCTTGAATCCAAGAGCTTCCTATTGAAAGCACCTCCCCTTCACTAATCTTAGAGGGTATGACAAGGGGGCTAATGGGTTCAACTGGTTCTTTGTTCTCACCAACAGGTTCCTTTTCCAATCCTGTGAGCTCCCTGGGCCAGAGTTCCATGTCCGGTAAATACCATTCTTCCCCTTCCATCCAGTTCTTTCCTGTTTCTGTCAGGTGATAACTAGGAGTTCTATAGCCCTCAGCCCTGGGACTCTCCAGAGATCCTGTAGGTGGCTCAATATCTGAGCCACATAGCATGAAGTCTAGGATCTCCTCCAGCTCATTGGTGGCAGCAACGCTTGTGATTCGGTACTCTTCAGCTTCACAGGGCTGCCCCAGCAGGGCTGTATCGAATGCATATTCCTCTCTGCAGTCAATATCAAACCCAGGTTCCTTCCCTACCAGCTCTGGACTGGACCCAAACTCAGACTTCACCACTGGGTGGTCTGGGGAGCAGCTAGCAGACAGCAGAATGTCTTCTAGCCTAGAGCACACTGGGGAGTCCTGACCCAGGTCTACTGTAGTAGATATTTCCTGCTGGTTAGCTGAGGATAGCTGAGCCCCGGGAGGCTCTCCTGAGTCTCCAGGTTCTGGGACATGAGGGCTAACTTGAGAGGTTTTGAGGGGAGGCTCCTGCACCACCTCCCAGCAGGTCCCATTGACAATTTTCCTAAGTTTCACTCTTCCAACCTGCCCCTCCTCTGCAGAGTCTGAGTTAGGTGCCCTGACTTCAGGACTCTGTTTCTTACTCCCACCCATCTTTCCAAGACCAGATGGGCTTGGGGTGCTATGTAGAGGACTAGCTCTCCCTGGTTTCTGCTTGTCCTCTGGCACTTTATTTATGCTCTTCTGTCGCCAAAGACGCCGGCCAGGGGCTGCAGGCACTGAGCTGGGTCCGCTTAAAATGCTGGAAGACTTGGATGTGCAGACATCATGTGATGGCTTTGAACGGCTCAGCCTGATCTTTCTGGGCAATAGTCGCTTATCCACAGACGGATCCAAACTGGGTGGAGAAAGCTCTGTAGGACCAAGAGTGGCATCACTCTTGTTCTCTTTAGACCCCTGACTGTGACTTGATGGTGAAGAGCTTTCTTCTTGTGGAGCTGTGCAGGCTCTGACCTTCCTCTTGAGTAGAAGAGTGCCAGACAAGTTCTCTGCATTCTGGCGGTTGCTTTTGTCCTGGGGCCCCTCATCCTTCCCTGACAACTTCAATCTCACTGCTCCGAAAGGACAGGGAGTCTGAGTAACAGGCAGTGGAGTTTGAGGGCGGTGGCTGGATGCCACCACCCTGGCAGAGATTGGTGCAGTGCTTGGAGGTTGTAAACACTCCCGGTTCAGTCTTCGGCCTTGAGGGGCTTTCACCAATTTTCCACCCTCTAGCTGAAGGGATTCTAGCTCAGACACATGGAGCTGACGGGCAGCGGAAAGCACATCCTGGGCTTCTTCTTGAGATAGTTCCATCTCTGAGGTATACAGGAAGTCTACCAGCTTCCTAAGTGTCCTGATCTTCAGGCCGCCCAGCTCCAGTACCACCTTACATCCCTGAGCTGGCCTCTCCTGCTCCAGGCGCTCTTTGAAGAAGGGGCTGCAGGCAGACAGGATACAGCAATGGGCTGGGACAACCTCACCTGGAAGGAAACCCAAACACTTGGTCACCTCACACAGACTGGTATGTTTATGAGCTACACACAGATACTACAACCCAAATGTACTACCCCTTCTCTCATTTTCCCTCCATGGAAATTCAAGGAGAAGGAAAAAATGTGTTACTTTTGCTTTCCTGGAACTTTCTGCTATTACCTAGCTAAACCAAGATGTAGTTGAGCAATCACTTCTTTCAGAAGGTCTTCCCCCACTGTATCCCATGTGTGGGTCAGGTGCTCTTGGGCACAGAGAGGTATTCTGTAGCTGTCACAGCATTTAGCTGTCTGTACTGTCCATCTTCACTAAAAGGACAGAATCCATGCCCTTCTTGCTCACTGAGGTTTACCCAGTGGTTGATACAGAGTAGGGGATCAAATACTCACTGAATAAATTTCTGCGAGTCACATGAGTGTAAAAAAATTTATACAGGTTGCTCATGATCTAATAGAAAGGCCATGAGCTTTGGATGTGGACAATTAGCTCAATTCTCTCCTGAGCCCTATCTACTGCCTACAGGCAGTGGTCCGTCCTGAACCACCTTCTTACTTTATGGGCACTTCTTGGATAGTCTCAGTGTCTCCCATGGCTTCAAATATGAAAAGCTTGCTGATGATTCCCAGGTTCTACCTCTGCCCAGGTATCTTTCTTGAGATACTGAAGATGCCACAGCCTGCATGCCTATATGGATGTCCCACAAGTACCTCCAATGCAACCTTTCTAGAAGTGAAGTCATCCCTCCTCACCTACCAACACTGTCCATTTCAAAATACAGTTATCATATTCACCCAGTTCAAACCTGAACACTAGAAGTTATCGTTGATTCTCCTTCACCTATTGCATCTTGTCTAAGTTTTAAAAAGCTACTACTTTTTGAGTCCTTATTAAGTGCCAGGTATTGTTCTAAGAGTTTTACCAGTATTCATTTAATCTTCACTGGACCCCTATGAAGTAGTTGTTATTACATATGAGTAAATTTTGGCATATTTAAGTAGTGTGCCCACAATTACGTGGTTAGTAAGCAGCAAAAAAAAGATGTGAACATGGGGTCTGGATACAGAGGCTATACTCAACTGCAAAAAGGTTTGTAAATTCTTTCTATATATGTATATATATTTACACTTATACATGTAAATATATATAGATATGTAACTTATTTTTATTGTAGTATTTTTTTCCATTACCGTTACCCTCCTTACACCCTCTTCCACCCACCCTCTCCCCCCCCCCCCCCCCCCCCCCCCCCCCCCCCCCCCCCCCCCCCCCCCCCCCCCCCCCCCCCCCGCTCCGGAATCACCATACTATTGTCCATGTCAATGAGTCCTTTTCTGTTTTTTGCTTGATCCCTCCATCCCCTAACCACCTTCCCTCCCTCCTGCTGAGCTGTCAGCCTGCTGTCTGTCTCTATGTTGCTTCTTGGTTCAGTTTGTTCATTATGTAAATTCTCTTTAACAGCTCAAAAGCCAGAAATTTCTCTCCGCTTGCAATGCATTAGTTCAGGCCACCATTTCCCCTCTTGTGGATTACAAAAGAGCCTCCTATCCTTGCCCACAAATAATCCAGTGATCCTTGTGCAGCCAGAGTCCTGTTTCTAAAAGTAGGTATCCGACCAAGCCCCTATATTTTGCTGACCAACTGTATGATTCCAGGAAGGGTAAGGGGGCATGCAGCAAGGTCTTGATTAGAATCATGATCTCCCCCAGGGAAGTGGTTATGTTGAAAATCAGGTCTGAATTCAAGAAAAAGTATGGCAAGTCCCTGTATTATTACATCCAGCAAGACACCAAGGGCGACTACCAGAAAGCGCTGCTATACCTGTGTGGTGGGGATGACTGAGGCCTGAGATGGCTCGAGTGTCCAGTAGTGGTGCTCTTGTGCTGCTGCTAGCAAATGATTCTAGAAAATCAGCATGTGACTGATAGTCCCCTGTGCCCATCCCTGTAAGGATAATGTTAGCATTGCTCCTGCCCCGACCTTATTTCAGCTGCCCAAGTACTGCCTGGCTTTCCCTTCTAGTTTCTCCTTTTAGCCAAAGAAATGAACATTCCAAAGAGGTGGAAGGGAAGTCTATGATGTGAAACACTTTGCCTCTTGTGTACTGTGTCATAAACAGATTAAAAAGTAGGTATCTGACCATGACCTTAAAACCTGTAATAAATACAATTACTAATGTTCTGAGATTAACACCTACTTCTTTTGCATAACATTATAGACCTTATGTGGCTGCTGCTAATTTCTCTAGCACTATCTCATCCATACACCTCATGTAGCCTGCACTCTAGTCATAATGAGCCACTCGCAAATCTCTGGTCACCTCTCCAGCTCTATATTGTTCTCTGTGTTTGGGAAAATCTTTCCTCACTTCCTTCTACTTTTGTTTGTTCTTCAGAACTCACCCTAAGGGGTTACTTCTTTCAAGAAAATCTCCCTAACCCCCACCCTCCAACCTCCTCAAGTCAGTAAAGGATGCTGCTATATCAGCCTATACTTACCCCAATATGTTATTTATCATACTTCAGTACTTGAATACACTGGCTATTTGAATGTCTCCCCTTACATGATTTTCTTACTAGAAAGGACTTTATTTTCATGTATACTGCGTGCCCATGCCAGTACAGTGTACTATCATAAAACAGATAATTGACACTTTTTGTTTATTCTGAATTAAGGAATGAATCTCAACTCTTCACTTACTAAGAGAACTAACAGGTGCAGAGAGTCACTTAACTCTCTGGACCTCAATTCATTCACCATATATATAACATCTCACAAGGCTGGTATATGAGACCTATTCTACAGTATATGTACTACGGAAACTTCACAATTAGTTTCATTTTTTAAGAGAAAAGGCATAGTCTAATTTTCACTCTTGCAAATATAACTGTCCTAGAAACAAACATCTCTTTACCAAATAGCTCAAAGGTGATGATAACTTTTCCCCCCCTGGTTTTGTCCTCCACTTCCTGGTCCTAAATTCATTTTACCTTATTCTGTGGTGAGTTTTCAACTGAGTCCCCACTACAATAAGTCCTCAATGTCATTGACAAGTTCTCAGAAACTGCAGCTTTAAGCTAAATAACTATAAAGAAACCAGTTTTACCATAGGCTAATTGATATAAACAAGTTCTTGCAGTATATTTCTCGTCACAAAAATGTCACCAAACTTCTAAATAACCACCAAAATACTTCAATATTAAACATTGAAATAAACGTAAGCTCTCCACACATGTAAGAAAGAGTAATATTAACAAGGCAAGTGATTCTTTTCCAGCCTGCTTATTCCAGTTCAGCGTTGTAAGTGGCCAAAGCCTGTAAGGCAGTTCACGGCTCAAGGCAGGAACCAACTCTGGACAGGCATACCTTCCACTGAAGGGTACACTCTCAAACACATTCCTATACCCATTCAGGCTGAGACAATTCAGACATGCCAATTCACCTACATGAACATCTCTGGGATGTGGAAGAAAACGAGGACATGGGGAGAAAGGCAAAATCCACACAGACAGTGGCCCCCAACTGGGAATCAATTTTTTCCCTCACTAATGTTATAACGAAACAATATTGAACAAAGTGATGTTATTCGAGGACTTGCTGTAGTCTCTTACCTTCTGCTTGCAGAAGAACATCACAGAACATCCCACTCTGTTGCTGGTGATAAAGCTGCAGAAAAGCCAACCGGAGGAACCGGGAATTCCTGTATATGATTTTGGGACTGGCAGGAGAACACATGTTGGTCTATTAACAAACCTAGGTTTTAACAGATCAGATTCCTGTGGGTAAGACAGAGTACACTTCAGAACCATGGTTATACCTAATTTTTCTTTTTTGTCTTTGAAATGGCAGGGAAATTTGTAAGTGAGAGATAACAGTGTGAGTTGAGGAACCATAAGCCCAGAAATTGCACTAAGGTTATTTCAAGGAAGACTATCATAGTTGTTTCACATGATAAGTCTAGATTTGAATTTCAAGTAAATGATGTAACCTCTGAGTCTCACTTTTCTCATCTATGAAATGGGAATGATAACAGTAGTTACGTCTTAGGGCTGTTTTAAAGATTAACTAAGTCAATGCAGGTAAAATTGCTTAACACTGTGAGTGCCTGGCATGTAACAACTATCACCCCCAAAATGGTAGCTGTTATCCTTGAACTTTCCTCATTCACTTTATTGCTGAGACTCATTTCCTACAGTGATGACTACCCATATTCTTCCTGAATGCCATACTTCCGTGAGTATAATCCTCAATTTAACACAAAAAACAATATGGAGTATAAAATTCTCTAGTAAGTGTACACACCTTTTCTCTGAGCTGACTCTATCACACTAGCCAGCAGAGGGTGCACAGTAAAGAAAAGAAGCTGCTGGAGTTGGTGGGAAGGTCCCGCACAGAAATAAGAACATTGCCACCCTTTGTTCAGATGTTCTTCACCAAAGCAAGCCTGACTCCACCTACAAATTGGCGAAGAAATTTGACCTTTAGGTTGGTCAGTTCTGTTGATCACCTGGCTAATTAATAATGGTAAAAGGACAATTAAGCATTCTACCCCAATCAAAACAATCTGGATAGTCTGACTTTAAGTTGACTACATTTCCAGCATTTTGCACTGAACCTGATATACACTCACTGCGCAGCTGATGTTCCTTTCCTGGCATGCAGTTTTCTGTCAGCTGGCACTGAGGATCAGAAGAGTTAACGTCAAACTATCAGGAAAGAGGAATGAAAATGTAAATTAATATAAGGTATGTTTATCAGGTCACATACAAGAATCAGCCAATGAGCCTAGCTGGTGTGGCTCAGTGGATGGTGTGCCGGCCTGCGAACCGAAGAGTCACTGGTTCAATGCCCAGTCAGGGCACATGTCTGGGTTGCAGGCCAAGTCCCCAGTAGGGGGCGCGAGAGAGGCAACCACACTGATGTTCCTCTCCCTCTCTTTCTCCCTCCCCCTCTCTCTAAAAAATAAATTAACTTAAAAAAAAAAAAGAATCGACCAGTGATTGCATAAATAAGTGGAATAACAAATAAATGTTTCTCTCCCTAAAATCAATAAATAAAAAGAAAAGGATAGGTTCAATTCCCATCCCAACCAGAGAGATGGGGATGGAAGTTCGTCGCTTGTTGCAAGGGCCCAGACCGAGGCCCTGGGAAAGCTTCCCAATCCACCAGCTGCCAACTTGCCCCCAGAACCAACCTGGACTAACTCTGCAGTAGTTGTGCCTGCCGACCTCTCTGTACTTGGGTCCTCCTACCCAGCCTACCTTGCTTCCTCCCAATGTCCTGCCTGGCAACAGGAGAATAACCAAAGAAAGTAGCACAGTTAGGTGAGTCACCTGAGGTTCCGGTTCCCATTCCTGTCTAGAACCAAGGGAATCGGAGATGACAGAGAAGCAGAGCTTCAGGGAAGGCCCCGCAAGCTCTGAGTGACCTGGCCCAATTTCTTTGACTCGATACTCCTTAGCGCGAAGGTTTCTGGGAATGGAGCGTGGGGATTCCGGAGGCCGGAAATCAGGGTTCACCCTCACCGCCAGCTCCAGCCGCAAGGGCTTTGCAGCCACTCTGTCTCTGATGCCCTCTCTTCGCTGCAGGCCCCAGAATCCTCATGCACTGGAAAGTGGTGGCAGGGAGGACTTGAAGCCACGCGGCTGGCGCCACACGGCTCGCGCCACTGCCCTCGCGCACTATACGTCGCAGGGCCGAGGTCCTCCCTCCTCCCCTGCTCTCGGATTACGTCTGCTGAGATATGTCATCCCATTGGCCAAAGGCTTCTGGGAGAGCCAATCACAGGAGGAGGAGCACTTTGGGCGGGAAGCTAATCTCGAGGGATTTGAGAGTTGAGGAAAGAAGGTCCGGCTGCGAGAGGTAGTGGGAGGCATTCTCTCGGCGGCCGCCTTCTCTCTCAGTTCGGGATGAAAACATTCCGAAAACAGGGTCCGGGCTCTCCAGTCAGGCTTCAGGGCGCTGGAGGGACACTTCCGGCTTCTCTTTGAACCGGCTGCAAATGGCGGCAGCATTGCTAAGAGCGCGCTAGGCTTAATGGAGGAAAAAGTTGCTGGAGGGATCTCCTTGCACCTCGTCCCCCAATCTCTCATCGAGATATCTTCTAAGGTCAGGGATATTCAGGAGCAAGGCCATTGGGCTAGTTTCTGAATTCAGGTTTTTCCCAGATTCCGCTCCAGCCCCAAATCTTGGAGAACTGGTGACTAGCAGGACATCCCGTCTGGAGTGGTCGCCAGTGCCTTTTCCATAGATGGTTCATTTAGCACACTCGCTGACTGGAAACAGCTGTCTTCAGGGGCGATGTGAAAAATTAAGTGATGATCTCAAGATTATAAACATTTTAGAGAGAATGCTAACCCACATTGTCAGTCCGGACGGCGGGTCTTCCCCCTGTGGGTTTTAGGCCCCAGTTCCTGGCTTTGGTGAGATGTCACCTGATATCCAGCACTGGAGGAAAGCAGCTGAATCCAAAGCCATTGATGACGAAGTGTGATGAATGGAAACAGAGCGGCCACCACCGAGGCCAAAAGCAGGTAGAAAAGGAAGACGCCTAAGGGAAGGGGAGCCTGCAAAGGGACGAGACGTGGAGGGGTGAGTAGTATGGTGCGCTCAATTGTGTCTTTATTGGCATCTAATATTTTTTTCAAAGAGGATTTGAGGTAGTTGACTAAGCAATTGGGGAGGGGGCGGGTGGAGTGTCAAGCATTTCCAAATCAGGTAATATTTTCTGTGGCTTGAGACCTCTACTCTTAAGATGGAAAAAGAAACGAGAACAGAAGACATTTTCGGTCGCAGTTGTCATATTTTGAAGAGGAAGCAATTCGTGAAAGGACATGAAACTTAACAGAAGGACAGATCGTAGATATTGTCTGCAGCGTGCAGATACACAAAAAAGCAAGCAAGCAAAAAAAAAAGACAGAACAATACTTGTTTGTGGCATCTGTTACTGTGGAATCAAGAAGGGACTACACAGTGGTGCACTGGTGCAGTTATAGATGATTCTGTGGAGTTCTGTAACAAAAATATAAATACCCTATCCCCTCATGAATATACTGTTACTAGATGAGCAGAGAGGACTCACTTCTTGGTGGTTGTTTTTTTTTAATCCAATACTATTTTAATTAAATCTTATATTGAATTTCTAAAGGGAATGTTAAATGGCCATCCTACCTAGGGCTTCAAAAATGACAAACTTGGGATGGTAATGTGTAGCCACCAGAGGGTAAAAAAGGATAAAAAATGTTTTGTTTTCCTCTGTATAGATAGCCAGTGTTTTTTTTTTTAAATTGATTTTTTAAAATACCTTCTTGGCATATATAGTTTCAGTCTATTTTATTTTTTAATCACCCTGAGCAGAGACTAAACCCACAACCCAGGCATGTGCCCTTGACCAAGAATGAAGCCGGCAACTTTTCACTTTGTGCATTGACCCCCAGCCAGTTGGGCCACACCAGTCAGGGCTAAAATGCAGTTTAATTTTCCAGTTCTCCCCGAATCTTTCACCATTTAATGGTATCTTGTCTTTCTTTGTGTGCAAGTAAATGGCAATGGTTGTGAGTGGGAAAGTTAAACTTTGAGAGTTGTAAACTGACTGCTGAATGTAATATTTCATGCATATAAAAAAGGCAAAAGAAAGAAAAAAGGAAGGAAAAAAAACAGAAACAAAAAACTACACTGTCTCTCTATGTCCTCAATCCACTGACTTCTCTCCGTTTTTACTGGTACCACTGTAGTGAACTGCCTGTCACCACCACTTGACCTTCAAACTAATGTCCTTGCTTTCACTTTTGTTTCACATTTGTCACATAAGTAGCCTGATCTTTTCAAAATGTGAGATCATACCTTTCTGCTCTCTAAAACCCTCACAGGCTTTCCCCTACCTAACAATAAAATAAAACTCCTTTCTTTAACCTATAAAACCCTTCATATTCCGATTCCTGCCTATTCCTCCCTCCCCATTTGCAAAGGCTCTGCTGGATCCAGTGTATTTCAGCTCCACGCTTCAGAGCTTTGGCATTAGTAGTTACCATTGCTCATATCTTCTCATGGTTGGCTGCTTCTTACCATTCAGATTTCAGCTTGAATGTCACCTCCCGGTGGTTTTGTCCCTGATAGCCAATCTAAAACAGACCACAAGTCATTCCCATTAGTCTGTTTTAAATCGCTGCATGGTCCTCCATCTGATATTTATTAATCTTTTCCCTCCCCCCACCTTAGAATTGAAGCTTTCTGAGAGTAGGAAATGTGTCTGTCTCATTATTCTTGACACTTACTAGCTCATAGTAGGTGCTCACACTAACCCAAGTGGAACTACCCTTTTTATTTTCTATTAATGGAGTGTAAACAGTTTTTCCCTGGTGCATATTAATCCCTGAGGTACTTTATCTGAAGGTAGCTCTTTCAGATAAATTTAAATTTTAACAACTTTTCCACCACTAAGTTGTTTTTTTATTTGTATATAAGTTTATTTTGAATATAATCTACAAATTCACTGGTGTTAAATTACTTGTCCAGGATTGCACAGTTAATAAGAGACTTTATTCACTCACTCATCTGTTGCTAAATATGAGACATAAGGCTGAGCTCTTGGGATATACTGGAACTAGAAAGACACTGTTCATGCCTTTATGGAACTTCTGGTGGGGGAGACAGAAACACACATACACACACATGAAAAAACCAAGGCAAAATACTTGTTTTTAGTTGGGTATGTTAGTGGTGGTATGTTAGTGGTGGTATGTTGGGTTGTTAGTGGTGGTATGAGGGAAACAAGACCAGTCCATCTCTAGAAAATCATTCAGTATTGAAAATATGGCTCTCATCAATGAACCAATGAGATCAGCAAATATTTTTGTGTTGTTTTACTTTGGTAATCATCTTTCGCTTTTGAACTTGCTGTGGAGGAACAGGAATAGATGGAAAGTAGAGGTAGAAGACATGATAAGTTAATAGGAGATGATTCTTAGATATAGAGAGTTTAAGGCTGTTCATTTCTCTGTTAAAGGTATTCATTTCCCACTCTAGTTTCTTTCAAGCTCATCAAACAAGTGCTGTGATGCCTGCTTGGTTTTCCAACACTTATGGGGGAGTCCTTTTTGGCCACTTTCGACCTAATAGGAGGGCTTGTGAGACTATAGACCAAATACGAGGGGGTAAATAATAACTAGATCAGCCTGATGAGAAGTGCACATTTATGCTGAGGAGGAGTGGAATTGGAAGTCCAGTTTAGAGAATAGGGAAAGGTCAGATTAGGGTTAATAATAAGTGTTACTTTAATGTTTTGAATGAATAAATGTGGCACCTTGAAAGCAGATGAGGAACTTGGCCTTTTTCCTGATTATAGTGTAAGGTGATGGAAAGAGCATGGGCTTTGGAGTCAGACTGTTGAGGGGTTCACTTCTTAGCCAGATGAGCTCAGGCAAGTTTCTTAGCCTTGTTAAGCCTTGATTTTCCCCTCTGTAAAATAGTGGTAATAGTCCTGGCTGGTATAGCTCAGTGAATTGAGTGTGGGCCTGCAAACCAAAAGGTTGAAGGTTTGATTCCCAGTCAGGGCACATGCCTGAGCTGTGGGCCAGGTCTCCAGTAGGGGGCACATGAGAGCTAACCACACAATGATGTTTCTCTGCCTCTCTCTCTCTCTTCCCCTTTCCCTAAAAAAATAAATAAATAAAATCTTTTTTTTTTAATTTTTTTAAAGATTTTATTTTAATTTATTTTTAGAGAGGCAAGGGAGGGAGATAGAGATAGAGGCAGAGAGATAGAGAGAAACATCAATGTGCGGTTGCTGGGGGTTATGGCCTGCAACCCAGGAATGTACCCTGGCTGGGAATCGAACCTGGGACACTTTGGTTCCCAGCCCGCGCTCAATCCACTGAGCTACGCCAGCCAGGGCTAATAAATAAAATCTTTTAAAAAATGGTGGTAATATTATCTCTATGGTGGTGTTTTAGAAGTTAATAGATAATGAGTGCAGAGTACCTCTTATCTGATAGATGCTCCATCACTGGTTGCTATTATTGGGCAATGGTGAGCCAATGAGTGTTTCTGGGCAGGGTAGATACTGATAATAGTAACAAATCAATCTTAGTGAGTTTATACTGTGTCATACATTGTTTTAAGAACTTCATGTGTATTTTAATTCTCACAAAAGTCCTGTGAGAGAGATATAACTGTGATCTGCCTTTTATAGTTAAGGAAACTGAGGCACTTAGAGCTAATATAATTTGTCCAAAGTCACATAGTAAGTACTATATTTACTTAAGTGACTGAATGTACTTAGAAGGTCTAAAGCCCGTCATTTTGACTGCAGAACATGTGTTCTTAACCACTGTTCTAGATTATAAAAACTTTATGATAATTCATTTGGCAGCAGTCTACAGGATAGACCTGATTTTTCAGTAAGATAGAAAAAGGAAAATTTCATCTCATCATTATCATCTTTGTTTAGTAACCCCTGAATGAACATGAAATAGTAGTCTTTGTCAAGCATGTAAAAAAAAAAATCCAGTCTCTGTTCTTCATGGCCTAATTTAAGAACATATTAAGATAACTCTTAACTCATAAAAAGAATACTTGTATAATCTTTATTTTTTTAGGACAAGTGTAAAAATATATGAACTAGATAATCCTAAGTTTGAAGTTCACAAAGAAAGCTAATTTTCTTGATGTGAGACTTTTCCTTACACATGCTGTTATCTCCCCTAAAATATTGTGTGTTTATTGCATTCCATTTATTCTGCCCCTCAAACCCACATTACTTTAATTTGGGGACAAATGGAAGGACAGTGATTTTCCTCAACAGCCCAGTGGATTCAGCTTCCTTCTTGTTGAGAGCATAGACATCAAGAACTGTTAAGTACAGGCATTTATTTTTTTAATTAGCTTGAATGCAGTTAAACCAAAACAATGATATCCTCTGTTATCCTTATCAACACATAATAGTCCTATTTTTAGGATTTCTCTTTTCCTCCCTTCCTATCTTCCTTTGGGAAAATGCTTTGGGATAGAAAGCAACACACCAAATAGCAGTAGGCAAATAAAATCAGTTCTTTTCTCTTTCCCCACCTGGAAAGGAAAGGAGAGGGAACAAGAACCCCACCATCAGGAGAACCGACTCTCCGGCATGTCATTCTAAAAAGCCCTGTTCCTTTGGGCCCCCTGGAGCTCTGCAGTAATTCCTCAGAGATTGTACCGTCTCCACTTTAAATATTAATATATATATAAAACTTCCCTCTGTCTTTCTCCTCCTCTCTCTCCTTTTTTTTTTTTTTTAATTTCCTATAATAAAGTTTCCTATTGGATAAAATCAGCTCCCTGATTTATGCCTGGCTCCTATTGGAAGTTCTCAGGGGCTGACATCACTTAGGAAAGCGAGGGGGTAGGGCTGCCAGATCAGTTTGTCACCACCCAGGCTCCCTAGCCTTTGGCTGGGTGCAACTTCCATTTTAGGTGTTGGATCTGAGAGAAAAAAAAGAGGGAGAGAGAGAAAGAAGACCAGGAAAGATCCTGAAAGGAGGAAGAGGTGGCGAAAAAATCAACTGCCTTGCTGGATTTGTCTTTCTCGACACATTGACGAAGCCTTGGGTTTCTTTCTGAAAGGACTGGTTTTTACAAGTCCACATTTGAGGTGTGTGCCTTTTAAAAAAATGTGTATATTCAGACGGGTAAAGGAGGATAAGCCAAGTCGAATTTTTGTCTTACGGTAACCAGAGGGAATTTAAAAATGAGAGAGACTGCTGTGCTGACGGGTGACTTTTAAGCAATTACTAATTTTCCTTTCTACTTACTTCGGGGAATTTTATTGTATTAAAAAAAGGTAAAATATTCAAGACCCAGAAACAAACTTCTAGATCTCTCTAACAGAGGGAGATGAATAGATTTAGAGGGGTAAGAGCAATTCCATAAATTTACGTTTTGGAGTGTTACTTGATTTTATACTTTTTTGTGTGTTAAACTAACAAACTTGTATTTTCAGAGCCCAAACCAAAGGTTGGGTTTTTTTTGGCATGTTGTGTGTGGGTTGGGAAAGGAATTTGTCCGGGTAGGAAGCTGGTTATACATATGGTTCTTAATGTGTTTCGAAACTTTTATCCCTCCTTTTATCATTAGATTTGTGGAAGTGGAAAGTTGCAGGGAGCTTTGCAGCTTAAATGGTGGTGTTTTTCCCCCTCAGAGAGTTTGAACCGCCCAGATGGCTTTCAGCCCTGCTATTCCTGGGTGGGTCCCTCTTTTACTTTCCAGGTGTGGTGGGTGGGAGCCTCATTCTCCTGCTAGACGTTGCCTCCCTGCTTTGCCTTATAAAAGAAAACAGATGGGTCCATGTTAGCTGAATTGTAATCTCCTTTTCTTCTAAAACTACCTTTGATGGCAGAGATTTGTGGAGTTGTATGTTCAGTCTGTAAATACGATAACGTTTGGTTTATGAAAGGGATAAGGAAATTCTAATCGTGCTGTTTAGTTCACCTGAGTAAAGTGGCAACACACCTGGAAAAATTTGCAGTTTTGTACTGTCTTAAAGGACCATGGATTAAATAAGGTTAGGCTAAGAGAAAACACTTATACAAACTTCAGTGTTCAGAATGCATTTGAGAAAGCAGAAGGGGAATTCTTATTTTAAACCAAACTGAAAGTTCTTTTTTGGAGGTGAGGTTTTTGTTTGCTGTGAAATCAGAAATCTGTAAGAGCTGAAGGCCCATGACTGTGCTTTCATTATCTTACATTTAATCTTAAGATCTGTGGTGTTCTTGCAAATACATTCTTGCAGAAATACCGATTCTAGATAATTATATAGCCAACTCATCAGTAGTTGAAAACTGGTATTCTCTTCCTTCTCCTTTTGAAAATGCGAATCAGTCTGAAAATTATAGCTGGATTAGATGCTGCCCTACTTGTAACAAGATGGGCCTTAATATGTAAGCTGCTTATTAGCTTTAAAGTGATATGTGTCTGTTATCTCTGACTTTTGTGCTTCCCCCACTCAATTCTTTTCAGACTAGAACACTTCCTTGTATTTCTTTTCTAGAAGTGAGAGTGTACGTTTTGCAGGATGATTTCATCCTTATGAGGTTGTGGCTTCATAGGAAACAACTTTGTTTCTCCTTTTAATACAATCTGTGCAAGGGCTGCAGTAAGATTTTTAATGTCTGGATGTCATGATTATAGCAAGTGCAGTTAAAAAGAAAAGAGACAATGTGTACTGCAGTCTGTTGAGCGGTAGTTCTTATTTAATGTTTTCCAATTTTTCTTTCAAATGCTCTTTCTGTCTTGACTCCAGCCTAAGAAGGTTTCTTGGTGCATCTTTGAAGGGTTGGTCATGTTGCTGCCAGAGTGTCGGTTTTCCATTCAACCTTTAGGGGGAGGGATGAGGGAATCTGAAGGAGTACAAAGGCAGTTTGAAAATAGGTTCTGGATGACTGGATGGTGGTGAGTTGGGTCCAGATTTAAATACTGGGCTTTGTGTAGCTGCAGCGAGCATCCTAGTCCAGGACTGTTTCCACGAACCGAAGCATTGTTTTGACTGGTATGTACTATAGAGCCTTTCGGATGATCAAATGGAAGATTGTCTTTTACCTCACCTCTGCTAGCTCTAGTTCAGGAAATATAAGGGGTGCATATAAGTAAATCTCTTAATTTTTGTTTTACTCCTCATTTTGGTTTTAGGATAAAAAAAATGACAAGCAAGTATAAGTTGTGCAGATTTTTCTCTCCTTGTTTGACTCCGGTATACTGTTGGTTTCTTTGTTGTATGACTAAGGTATGGTCCGTGCTCCAGGTGGGGGTCTCTTGTGGGTGGTTAGAGTTCCAGTGCTTTTCTTAGGGTTTTCAATTATGGGAAGTCAAGAGGGGCTAGAACATATTCTTTCAGCTAGTATAAAAATTGAGACCGTTGGAAATTAAAAAAAAAAAGCTCCCAGTAATTGAAATTCACCCTTAGGTTTATGAGGTAGTTGCTCTCTATGGATGGATGCAAATAAATTAAGCAAACATCACTATTCAAATGAATAACACAATGATTAACTCTGTGTAATTTATTGCTTTCTATTTTGGTACCTGATGGTCCTGTTACTAACTGCCAGCCCCTTTCCCTCTTTTTTTCCCCCTCCGTGTGCTACTTAATTTCCCACAACAACTGGGTTTTTTTGTTTTGTTTTTATGTGTTTTAAGGAATTTGAGCTTCAGAGAAGCTGAGGTTTGTTGAAAATCTCACTGTCTGTAAGTGGCCAAGGCCAGAATTAAACACTGGGCTGACTTTCTACAAAGTCTATGGGCTTAATCACTAATACACTTCCATTTTCCAGAGAGAATAGAAAAAAGAGCCAAAACTAAAATAAGCCCTTGCTAGAAGGAAAGGTGTTTTATCTTGCAGAGGGTCAGTCCTTGCTTTTGATTACCAGTGAAATTACTTCTTCTAGAGAATTTTCAGGCATGTGGTTTAAAATGATAATGCCAATTTTCAGGGCAGAGGGCCATAGCAATTAGTTCAAATGTTTATCACACTGTATTAAAATTGTTTATTTGTGTCTTCCCCTCTAGACTGTGAGCTGCTTGAGTGTAGGTACTAGTTTATTTCTGTATTCTCTTCTTCACAACTATCTGAGTGTCTGATATATACTGAGGTGCTGCTCAGTAAGCCTTGTTTAAATAGGCACTTGATGGAATGCTTGAGGGACCTTTCTGGGGGAGGCTGAAAGGAAGTTGAGATAGGAAGCAATACCACCTAGATTAATAAAATTGCAATGTAATTTTGAAACTTTTACTGTAGTCTATAGTTTCCACCTTTGACACTTTAAGGAAGTTTTGACGCATTTTTAAGTAAAGTTTCTTGACATACTGAAGACTTAAAATTTTAATTTTTCTTTAATCCTATTTACTTTCTGGGCAAGCATTTCAAAGAATAGTATAAAAAAAGTAAGGGTCCTCATCAGTTCATTTCATAACATAGGCAGCTGTTAACTTCAACCACTGAGTGGAGAGGAACTAGGGGAGAGGAACTTATTATCCAGAACATTTTAGGGTGGCACCAGGGAAGTATTGCTTTGAGCCATGTCAGAAGTGAATGGTTTTTATACTTGTTAATAAAAACATAAAAACCTTGGGGTAATAGTTTGAACATCAGTGTTTGAACAAAAGTGTGTTCGGATATCATTATTTTTTGTCACTGCTTCCACCGTGAACCTTAAGGAGATTTTGTTCACAAATTGTATTGGGAAGTTTTATGAGTTTAAGAACCCACATTTTCATGGATAATTTAGAATAATAACAAGGAACTTGCGTAAAGGAATGAATTGTAGATACTCAGTATGTGATTTTATGTTCTCTTCCCTCTCAAAAGGGGTTAAATGCCATTAGGAGCTGAAATAGGGATTGCTCTGCCTAAATGCACCTGCCTTCAAGGTTTGCAGTAGAGAACAGAGATGTAGCCTGGCAGGGAGATTGTACGGACAGAAAAACAGCTGTTCTGGTTAGAGCTAATAAGGGGAGAAAGAAGAGTATTGATTGATTTGTATTTATTCACATTGTATAATGTACTTTTGGAAGTAATTTCCCCCCCTAATTCAACTTGGAATTGCATGTTGTTGACTATAACATACTAATCATTGAGAACACGGCCCACATTTGCAATTGCGGTTCAGGTACAGTGTTCCCCATTTTTAGGGCCACTTCTCCAGTGAGTGCTTCAGTCTGACTCCAGAGGTGTGGGCAGTTTAGATCAGGCATGTAGTGGGGACACTAAGGATCCAGAGTTTTCTTTTTCTAAAGCTGCCGTTGCTGGCCAACAGGTAATGTGGTCACTACTTTCACGAAACATGTCTCATGATATAATGATAAAAGCAACTTCTAACTTTTTATTTTGAAAAGAATTTCAAACTTACAGGAAAGTTGCAAGAATAGCACATAACTCCTATACACTCTTACTCACGTAGACACCAATTGTTAACATTTGCCACAAATGCTTTATTCTTTATTTTTTGATCAATATGCTGACCAAACAGGAACTTTCCAATCTGGGAGTTCCATAAATGTGGAGAGGCAAGGCAGCATAGTACAGTGGTTAAGAGCATGGATGCTGGAGCCAGACTGCTGGTGTTCAAATCTTGCTCTGCCACTCACAAGCTGTGTAACCTTGTGTAAGTTGTTTAACTGCTCTAGGCCTTAGTCTCCTTGTCTGTAAAATGAAGACAATAATTTTAACCATTTCATAGGATTGTTGCGACAAGTATGTGATAGAATAAATGGGCTTCCTGGATAGATAAGCTAACTTTTTTTAATGGGGAAAAAGTATCTTTAGTAATAGGTACGTTTGGGGAGTTGCGTGGGTGTGGTTACCCAGAAGAAGGGTGCTGTGGGAATGGATGGATAACCTTTAATAAAGTAAAGTGAGATGTGAGTGGGGCAAGAGAAATTGGTGGCAAAGCTTGAGTATCTTACAGTAATTTCTTGAGAGGCTTAGATGCTTTAGGAAAGAAAAAACAATACAAGTTTCCCTCATTTTTTTGTATCTATAAGAGACAGAACTGTAGCATCCCTGGGTAAACTTTAATTTTGGCAGAGAATTGATTGAAAAAGCTTAGTTTAGGTTTATTACTTCCGACTTCGAACCAGATTTTTTAGCTCTAAGTCTCACTTGTCCAACCAGGATTTTGTAGGATAACATTCCATTATGAGTGGTTGTACAGGAAACAATTATACAGAAATGAAGACAGGCTTTCACTATTCCTTTTCTTGAAATAAACCTTCCTCTTTTATGTTCAGGAAACATTCTCTGTTTCAATCCTTGTTTGTGGACATTTGCAAAACCGAGACATATAGAAATTTTGAGTTCGTCAATGCTTCCTGTGAGAAGTGTGCTTCTAAGAAAGAGGTCTGCTTTTATGTATGGAAAAGTCAAACATGACCTGTGGGAAATACATATGTGTTAGATGCACCCTTGCTTGGAAACTTCTAGGTTTCTTCCATCCCTTCTGTTTTTCCTTTCCCGTATACTAAGTAACTCATGAAATTAGTGTTTTGAATAGTATTTAAACTAATTTCTGTTGGTACTTCATAGCTTCCTGTCATAACTCCCTCACCCAGCTCTCCACATTTTAAAACCCACATAGTCTCTCTATTGAGTTTCCTACATTTTCTGTTTCTGTTTGCTTTTCTGTTCTCTGGTGTCTCCCTTTGCCTGCCCTATCTTTTTTTCCCCTTTAGGCTATTGGTCTTTTAACTGTTGCTTTGCCTCACTAACGATATGGAAAAAGTTTCTGACTTTTACTATAGAATAAATTGTACTCATGTGCTAAAGGTACAAGTGTTGGGATACCGCTTCTGGTTTATTTCAGTTAGATCTAAATTAGGATTAATTGTTGTGATCCAAGAAAATTGATCCCTTTTAATAATTCAGATTTTGATCTTTTTGATTTTCAGATCTCATCCACATTTGCTAATTAATTACTCATTTTGGTTCATTTAACAGTAGAACAAGTGAAATTTACTTTTCCCACAATAAATATCAGTTTTGTGTGTGTTTCCCATGTTGTTCTATATTGCAGTACAGTAGCACATTGAAAGTTCTTTTTGAGGAGTGGAAAGATTTTTGTTTTAGGGAGCATATATTTTAAGAAACCAAAATATATTCTGATGGTTTTGGACATAGGACATTGTTATAGAAACTAGGTCAACTTTTCAATACCTTTATCAAAGCACCTACAGTTCATTGCAAGTGAACTAAATCTCATTGAAATAAAGTAACTGGTGTATATTCAGCACACTTTTAAAATAGAGTAGTCTATTTTAAAGGAGAAGTTGGTGCCAATCTGATTTCTTTCCACTGTTTCTTTGTTGGAATGGGAGTTCTATAACCCTTCTGCTCTTCTCTCTCCATGGACTACTTTGTTAAATCAGGGCAGAGTTGGCTGTTTGAATGTCTGTGCTCCTGAAGGTCAGCCAAACCTGCAGGTGAGGCTACAGGAGACCCTAATTGATGGGCCTAAGAAAAACAAAAGTATAAAAACAAAAATGAAGCAAAATTTATTTGTTTTTCTAAAATTTAACTTTTTGTTTTCATTGAAAAAGTAAAACCTCTTCGTTCATTCAAAAGAAATTTGAGAGTCTGCTGTATGCCATGCACTGGATATAAATGGTATATACCAAATAGACCTCACAGAGCTTACATTCTAGTTGAAAGAAACAGATAAATAAATAAGCAATAAGTACATAATATGTTAGAGTGTGATAATACTATTGAGAGAAATAAAGCAGAATACATAGGATGGTGAATAAGTGCAAAGAGGGGAGGTGAGGTTTTTTTAATAGAGTGGTCAGGGAAGGTTTCACTTAAAGGTGTATTTGAGAGAGACCTCAAAGAAATTAGGGTGGAGTCATGTAGATGTGAATAGAAAATGCAAAGGCCCTGAGGCTGGTGGTTACCAGTGAACAAGAGAGATGTGGGAAGTGGACCTTTTCAGAGAGATCCAATGGATGTGTGTTGGGGAGAAGGGGAGGATAATGTAGGAACTCGTCATGTACTGTACAGTACAAAGAAATGATGACCTTGTCTCATCACTTCAGACCCCATAGACGATAGCTATTAACAATTTTCGTGTATTTGTAAGGAGTTAACACCTGACCTAGCCTCCATCTTGGTTTCACTGCAGAAGTTCTTGTGAATATAGTCAGCAAATAATTTACAGAGTAGCAGAGTTTACATGGGTTAATGACCCTTGTCTTGGAGAATAATAGTAGGGCAATTACTTAGAATAAGTTTGTATGTATTTGGGAAGTGAGATCAAAATTTTCTTCCCTAAAGAAATGTATTTCTCCATCTTCTTATCTACATGGTCAGTCTTCTGTGAACAGGAGAAGTAACAATCTACACCTGGTACAGTTTCCTTTTGAGTGTACTTGTTGGTTTGGTTTATGTGCTTTTGACCAAATACTGTGCTTGCCTTACTCATATGCTGCTTTTTCTTTGCTTATTTGACAAAAATTCCTGGTTCCCCAAAGCTCTAATCATTGGGATTTAATGGCTTTCAGGGACTACTTTATAGGTCACCATATCCATATTTCTGTCTTGAACATTGGGGGAGATAATCATTCTTGGTAGCTAACTGTATATCTGCTTTCTTTTTACATGTGTATATTTAATCAGTAAGGGTTATTAAAGCATGTACTGAAGTACTTGGCCTCATTGACTTTGGTAGGATTGAGGAAGAAGCACCAACTAGTAATGTTCTGTGGTAACCCCATATGGAAAATTAAAGATTTTTGATTAACAGAGTACTTATGTCTTGAATCATCCATTCTTACTTTCCCCTCTCTGGATTTCTGGTATAGCTAGTCTGTCCCTCAGTGAAGGAGTGAAGGAGTTGTCTGTCTGTCTGCCTGTCTCTCTCTCATTGGGAGTTTAGCCCTGGAACTTGACTTGGTTATCCTCTTCCTTTTAATTATACCTATCTAGTTGTCATCTTGTTGCTTAATATCATCCTTTGGAGATGACTTCAGTCATGTAACTCTTTTCCCCTTTGCCATTTCCTTTTCCTTTGGTCAGGTAACTGTATCAGCTTTCATAGGAAATATTCTAGGCAATCACAGATTCTCTCACATTTTGAAGTTGCTTTAAAATAACTGCTCGAGCCAAGGCTGGTGTGGCTCAGTGGATTGAGCGCTGGCCTGAGAATCAAAGGGTTGCTGGTTTGATTCCCATTCAGGGCACATGCCTGGGTTGCGGCCAGGTCCCCAGTGGGGGGTGCACAAGAGACAACCACACATTGGTATTTTTTCCCCTCTCTTTCTCCCTTCCTTCCCATTTCTAAAAATAAATAAATAAATTCTTTAAACAAATAAAATAACTGCTTCATATGTATTACCTTAACAGTTATAGATGTTTGTAGTTGTCTTGAAGATATCTCTTCCAATGCCATTCTTCTTTTCTAAATCTTTAGTGACTACATGCTACCTTGTGGAAATATTTCTCTTTATGTTTTTTCTAAAAACAGTTTGCTACTCTTCCTCTTACTTAAACCAGAATTTAAAGTGACTTGCTTGGATATGCGTCAGAGGTAACACTTGGATTCAGAGATTTTGGTTATTTCTGTTATATTGCCAACTGGGCTAGAGTTTTCTAGGGATTTAGGACTTTGGCACTTCTTTTGGGATGGAGTACCAGACCAGTCTTTGAAAACGTGGGATAGCTCTTTGTTCCCTGCAGGAAAGTTAAAATGAATTGTTTTAAAAATAAGCCTGTTGTCCAATCTGCACTGTAAATAAGGATATCCTCCAGTGTAGCAACTCGGGATTCCAAGGAAGGGAGACAGTTCTTTCTAGATTCTGAGTCTAGAATATAAGGATTTAGGATTGTGTCATTCCATCTATCCTTATATTTAAATCCATGCTTTCAAAGTGCCTCTGAATGATTGTTCAATCATTCAGATTGAATAATGACGTGAGCTGTCTGGTGAACAGTAAAGCAGACCTAAGTAATATATTTTATAACTACTGCCTTTAAAAAAAAAAGATTTTATTTATTTATTTTTAGAGAGAGGGGGAGGGAAGAAGAAAGAGAAAAACATCAATGTGAGAGAGAAGCCTTGATCAGTTGCCTCTCGTATGCGCCTGGACTGGGGACTGAACACAAACCCAGGCACGTGCCCAGACTGGGAATTGAACCAGCAACTTTTTGCTTTGTGGGATGACACCCAACCGATTGAGCCGCACTGGTCAGGGCTCTGTGTCCTTTTTGCAAGAGGAATGTGGTCAGAGGGTTGTCAGAGATAGGCCAATACAGTGGTTCCCAACATTTACATCAGGACCACTTTGGTAACATTTTAAAAATATGAATTTCTAGGCATTCTCTCCAAAAATTGATGTATGGGGGATGGAGAGGTAGATTTGGGAGACTATGTTTTAAAAAAAGTTTTCCAGGTGAGCCTGATCATTCAGATTTGAGGACTACAAAACCTGAACGTTTGAGTTAAGTTACATATTATGTAGTTTCTCAGGTGGATGGTCATTTAATTAGTATGCGAAGTAGTGAAGACTGGCTCATGGTAGTGGGCATGGTGAACAACAGATGGGTAATTTCAAGTTTTCTGTCATGGTATCGTGTATTGTTTTGTAATCACAGATCACACCTGATTTGGGGGTTATGCTAGCAATTAGCATGTTATGGAGGACTTGCCCCCTCCATTTTGAAATTGTGGAATAAATTCAGGAGAGGATGTTAACATTGAAACTCAACCGGACGATTTGTTTAAAACTTGGCAGGAAGGGCTAATGTTACTTCCTGTCTGAAAAGGAAGTGCTGGCTTCCTTCCCTTCCTCCTTGGCTAACTCTGGTCAACTTAGAATATGGATGGGGGAGGGGCTGATCATGTTAATACTTTTAATGGCCACCCATGCCTTGAGAAATCAGGTTACTAGTGCGGAAATGTAATGTTCCCTCCCTTCTTTCCTTACTTGAAATGCGGAGAAGGGTGCTGTGTGGGCTCCCGTCTCCTTGCCCTCACAGTCCAGGAAGCCTTCCAATCTACCAGATATTTTATATTCAATCTTACACCTCCCCTGTATTTTCTGACATTTGAAAATAGATCAAGGAGTTGTAGAGAAGAAACTGAAATCCTTTTGACACTGAGGGGTAGGTAGTGGAAAGGAGAACATAATTGAGCAGAGGGGAGTGGATGACAAAGGTTTCTTATTTTTAAATTGAGCCAAGAAAGCATTCCTTCTAAGTGGGACCAGTTGGCACTCTTCCTGCTATTTTAGTCCAGGCTTCTCCTTCCTACTGGCCTGTCAATTGTATTAAGTGTTTGATGTGAGTTTGAACTGTGTTCTCTGGAGTTGGGGGGAGGGAGAGTGGTGGAAACAGCTGGTGCCTTCATCAAGCTATCTCAATTACGCTTCTTTTCAGAGTGTGGCTTTTTCAGAGTGTGGCGGGTGGGGGATGGTGGGTGGCAGAGGGACTGGATGTGTGTTAGCCGAGTTCCAGCAACTGTCACGCGGTGGGGTTGGATTCTCAGGCACTCTTAAGTCTATGCGGGATGTTGTCTAGTGGAATGTAGCTAAACCTTTCCCAAACACATTCATTTCTCTGCCTCCCCTTCCCTCCGTTCTTTCAGCTTTGGATATGATTTGGTGAGAAAGGGGTATGTGGGAAGTTAAATAGCAAAACAGATTCATGCTTTTCCAGCCATTGAGTATTCATTCAGCTTAAGTCTTTGGGCCCCTCCATTGACTTTCTTGTTACCCATTCATCATTATTGTACTTTGGTGGGTTTTCCAAATATGTCTGCAAACACCTAGAGATAAAATTAGAACCAGAACCTCTGGTGAAGTCATGCTGAATTGTAATCAGTTGGCTATACTGGTCTCCTACCTTCTCTCCTCCCCTGGGGTCACTATATTTCTGAGTCAGCACTCCCTTTTACCTCTCTCCTTCTCGAGTTGAGACAAAGAATCTATCAAGCATCCTTTTGGAGCAGTAGCATTGATTTAGGTGTGTCCAGTTCTTTGTCTTCTGGGGTGTGTCTTTTACATCTGTCTTTTTAAGTACCTCAGAAAGCTCTCCCACTAGACTCTACTATTTTTGTCTGGTTTTCTGTATCCACCTCCCACTATAGTACTTAATTGACTGATTTATTTGGCCTGGGCAATGAATGAGGGAGAATCTGATAAGAATACTAACAATTATAACTAATTTTTCAGTTGTTCTTGAGAGAAAAACAGTCTGATTCAATGCTACGTAAGATCTTAAAACTGTTGTTGTGTGCTTCAGTGATAAAGTTTGTGGCGGCTAGGTCCTACGGTTGAAGTTTGGTTCTAAAACACAGTGTGGCTAAATATTTTGTATCTAGCCCTAGAATGGCTGACTGTTGTGTGTATTCCAGCTCTACCTCTTTCCACCTAGTTATGTCGGATACAGACATGGACTAATTTCTTCTAAGTTGTGCTGTTTTAGTTCAGTTCCTTTTGCATCATGTACTATCTAAATCAGGGTTTAGCTCAGAGTACTTCTGGTAGATCCAAGAAGGGGGAAGGAGTCTAGGAGGAAAAAAAGATAGTAGCATATTACTGGTTAGTTGCCTGGAATATCCCTCTGGTCTGAGAACACTCTGGTGCTGAGCCTTGTCCTGTGTGGAGGGAGCCTTTATACAAGGAAAATTGAGCCCTTTGGGCAAACAGTGTTATTTTGGATTTCAAGAATCCCTGGCTAACAGCGCTTGACTTCTGTTTGCATCTTTGCTTCTGGGCTTTAGGGCTAAGTCCATTGGGCTTGTACAAGACAATAGAAAAATGTATCATTTATCCCATTCTTGGAAGCAGCTGAGAACCCTTACTAGGAAGAGAGGCTTTCTTTTCTGAGGAGGCTCCAAATCGACAGCTTCTGACCATTGTGGGGGAGTGGTAAGCAAAAAAAGCTGAGGTTGTTGTCTTGACTTCTTTGTTGCTGGAGCTACTGTGCAATTCATAGTGGTTCTCTTCTCAGTCCCTAGCAGAGTAGGGAACTTTGTACCTCGCACCTGCTAGTGCCTATATCCTGCCTCTTTGTAGGGTGGAGTCTGCTGCCTTTGTTTGCTCTCTGTGGGGCCTCTTTGGAACCAACTTTATGCTTGTGGGGAAAAGTGTTTGAAAGACTTTGGAATCAGTGGAAATGGGTGATCGAGAAGGTGACAGAGGTTGTGCCCTAAAGTGGTTCTCCAGGAGGGAATATTCCATTGACTGATTCGGGTTGGAGATCAGATTGTCATGATGGAGCTTTCTTTGGGATGCATTTATTACATGTAGCTGACTTGAGTGTATTATCAGCGGTAGCTTTAAAATCCCCAATGCAGTGCCTCCAGAGTGAAGAAACTTGCCAAGTAGAAATCTGAAAAATTCCCTCACCCCCTCCGAACCCTTAGATCCACACACAATATCTTTCTGCTGATTCTTAAAGGCTTGAGCTTTGTCCTATGCAGTGTTGGCTTGGGGCAGGGAGGAGGGTTGTTTTCCCGAACATGATAAGGAACTGAACAGGGCAAAGTGGGAGCTCTGGCTGGTGATTGGTAGACAGGATGCCCTGGAATGCGGTTGGCCTGCAGCCCAGAATCCAGCACTTTGTATTTGTTTGTTTCTGGGAGACTGTGGTCTGGTGCTACTGTGACAGGAAGTGAGAAAGCTGGGAGTGGGGAAACGGAGAGGGGCGATGTCTTTGTGGTTCTCCTGTGAAATCTCTTTGTCCCTGGAGAGCAGCTCTGCTGCAGGACTCTACTGAGAAGAGAGCAGCCTTTGTGTGTCTAATGGGTCTCAGAGCATCTAGCTACTCTGAGGGATTAGGGAGTGTGAATTCTGACTGTGGCATTTTGCATTTTAGCACTGAGTTATATAAATGAACTCAATCTCTTAACATTGGGGATCTCCCTGAATTTTTGCACGTATTACTATTATTTATAGACCTCTAGGAATTAATTATGAAAGGAATTCTAGAAGGAGATAGATGTTAATTTGTATATTTTTAAAAACTATATATTGCAGATACCTTGTTGGTTCTGAAAGGCATTACTGAGGCTCTACATTCTAGGTATCATCCTTTGAGTTAGCACTCTATTACATCCAGAGCTGGAGAAACCTACCCATTCTTTGATTTCAGTATTTAGAGATACTGGCGAGTCTCTGTTTGCACATAACTAAGGAATGAATGTTGGTAGTTTTTCTGGGATTCTGCCCCCGCCCCTCCTTTGTCTAGACTGAAATAGCACCTGTAGCACTTCTCTGTTCCCCTCTGCCCCCAACCCCCCATTGTTTTGTCTTTTCCCTGCCCTCCATTCCAGCTGTGAAACGGGCATCTCTTCTCACTTTGTGGATTGGGTGGCTGAGTCCTTAAACTTCTTGCCAAGCTGGCTAGCCCCTGAGCGCACACACACAAACCAGCCTTTTATTTCTGGGAAGGACAGCTGCCCTAGAGGCAGATTGCTAACATACCTCTAGAACAATCCCTCCCCTCTGTTCCGATACTGGCTAGCACAATCTTTCCTGCTTCTAGTTCCTTCTGTTTTCCACCCCCAGCTCTGATCTCTGAGTTTGGTTTAGTGAGATGTCATATTAAATATGAGAGTAGAGATATTTGTGATTAGCTTTTCTTTCTTGACGTGGGAGTGATTAGAGAACATGGCACGTAGCTAGATTTCTAGAATAGCCCTTCTAGTAAAAAGTTAAGTGATTTTGTACAAAGTAGTACTACTTTTGTCTCTTGTACCATCCCTCCTTAGTTCTTGTTTCTTGTAAAGTGTGAAATCTGATGTAGATTGCAAGCTCTTCTTCCCCAGAATTGAAAAAGGTCTTGTTCTTAAAGTGAAGGGGAGACCAAAGGTTTAGCTGCCTCCACCTCATCCTTACTCACCTCCCTCTCCTCTCCCAGGTTTACTTTTGGTCAACTCTATTGGTATTAGAATGACTTTTAACCACAAGAAGCATAGACAGTTCATGCTCCTTTCATTCTGTCCAGGAGAAGGAACATGGACTTGGAGTACAACAGATGCTTTTCCAACACTTAACTAGTATATCGCCTTGGGCAGGGTACTGAATGCTTCTGATACAATTCAGGGGTGTCAAACTTATTTTCACTGGGGGCCACATCAGCCTCGAGGTTTGCCTTTGAAGGGCCAAAATAATTTTAGGACTGTATAAATGTAACTACTCCTTAACTGTTAAGAAGTTGAAATTACATTAGGCCCTTTGAAGGCAACAGCGAGGCTGATGTTGCCCCTGGTGAAAATGAGCTTGACACCCCTGAGGTTTTTTTTTTTTTTTAAGATTTTAATTTGTTTATTTTTAGAGAGGGGGGAAGGAAAGGAGAAAGGGAGCGAGAGAAACATCAATGTGTGGTTGCCTCTTGCCCACCTCCCACTGGGGACCTGGCCTGCAACCCAGGCATGTGCCCTGACTGGGAATCAAACTAGTGACCCTTTGGTTCTCAGGCCACCGCTCAATCCACTAAGCTGCACCAGCCAGGGTGACACCCCTGAGTTTTAAACTATGTATCAGATACATAGTTTAGAAAGGGGCAAATAAAAAAAAAGGGGGGGCCAATATTAACTCAGAGGTTGTTTAGAAGATTATGTGATAATTTATAGGGGGAGATGAATAATTAACAACTCACAACTTTTCTTCCCTGTATGGTCAGATTTTCTTTTATATAGGGAGAAACATTTCCTTTAGCTCTCTATTCTATAGATGAAATAGGACCTTCACATTTGCTCTGATTTCCTCATAGACTCACGCCGTCTCTCTCTTTGTTGCTTGTCTCCGAAGGGAGCTGTATTCTAAACTTGTTGGAACAGATGTCTTTTAAAAAAATTTTATTTACTAATTTTAGAGAAGAAGGTGAGGGGGGAGAGAAACATTGATTTTGTTGTTCCACTTATTTATGCATTCATCAGTTGCTTCTTGTATGTGTTCTATGAGGATTGAACCTGCAACCTCTCGGTGTATTGGGGTGATGCTCTGACCAATTGAATTAACCTAGCCAGGGCTGGAGGGGATGTCTTGTTCTTTTTAAAGAGGTTTGAGGAAGCAGGACTGTGTAAATATGACTCACTTATATGCTTCCAACATTTCTAAGTGATCTTCAAAGAGCGGGAAAGAGATGGTAGGAATGCCATTGACAGAAAGTAAGGGGGCTGGTGAGAAGCTGCCTCTTGAAAAAGAAGAATGTGAGCTCAGGTGGGTAATCTCTAGTAAGGTTAAGGTTAAGGTTTTTTCCCCATGAAAATGTTTTTTCTCCCTTAGGGTGAAGAAGAGTAAGATATCCTAGTTAATTTTAGGATTTCTCTTTTATGACATGAGTTAAATAAATACCTTTCTATTTTGATTAGACTTTTTCTTATTGTCCATTGTATACCTGACTCCCTCTCTTCTTCTCCTTTTTGTAAGAAGGGGAAAGGCAATTGGTCTCTCCCCTTCCTCCAGTCTGACACCTCCCTCTGTTTTTGCCCCTCCCTCTTATCTTTGTTTTCTTTTCGGCCTCTCCTAAAGCTTTGCTTTCTCCTTATAAGGCTAAGTGAGGCGCCTTTGGCAGGGTTGCAGCAAGGATGCAGGTAAGTAATTTAGTGTGTCTCAGACTCTCAGATTCAGAGGAAATTTTGTATCATCTGTCCCAGTGGAGGGCCTTGGAGAGGCCCTGGGTGCTGGGGGAGGAGAAGGAGGAGGCCTGGCCTGAGAGATCAGAAGGACTTGTTAGACCAGTCCTGTGTGTGTGTCATACATGCTCTAGAGAGAAGCAGGTTTTGTTTCTTCACGTACCCTTTCAGTCCTAGTCCCCCTCACTAGTTGAGAGCCACACCCTTCCTTTGCTTCAAAGCCAGTCCAGTCTTTAGCCATTTCAGTATGTTACCGTTTGTGGGGGGGAGGGGTCCCAGAATACTTGGGAGGGCAAAAGAGAGCAAGAAAAATGTTCCATCTGGTTTCTGAATTTAACGTTAAGATGGTGGAGGTGTGTTTTTTTTCTTCTTCCTTTTTAAAGTCACAATAAAATTTTAAATCCTGACAGGTAACTTTGGGCCAGGTCAACCTCTTTTTAACAAGAATATTTTTAAAATTTTTATGTATTTATTTTCTTCCTTTTCTTTGAAACTCCAATCGGATAGAATACATCACTCTTTGCCAGAATTCCTTCATTCATCAAAGAGATTTATGGTGGGCACAGCGAGATCTTTGTAAGAGTGAAAAATCCTTCAGTCAACCGTTTCGTCGACTGGGAGAAGGGGGAAAGGTGGGCCTGGTATAAAAGATCCACAGAGAAGTACGGAAATCGCTAACACCTAAACAAAGCCTTTTTTTGGGATATCCGTTTATTAGCTCTGAAAGTGCTCAGTTGAGATGAGATTGTGAAGTGAACCGAGTTCTCTTTGGCCCTGATGCAGCTCATGTCAGGTTCTTAGGCTTAGTGCAGGAGTGAGACTTCCCAGCCAAGGGAGAAATACTAGAATTGTCTGAGCTTCTAATGGTAGAACATCAGATGATGGCGTTAACCTAGGCTTTGGACCTCTGCTAGTAAACACTCTTTGTGATAAGAAGCCATGGAAAACTATTGACAAAATATCTTCTTTTATTTTAAAAGTAAAATGGCAATTTTCTGTGCATGGATGAACAAGTGAAATAATTGCTTTGAATTTTGGGGCAAATGCCAGTTATGGCAAATGAATAATACCTTTTAGGTATCTAGAAGACCTACCTTTCTTGGCTTGAATGTTTGTAATACAGTTTAATAGTGTTACAGGTGCTATATTTTATTGGTCAGTATTCTTTAATAGGAGGGGGCTCAGTGTGCTTTAACAAGAAGCCATTTAAAATGGCTGGGATGACATGGAAGAGTTTTGCTTATCATTGATTTTAGAGGAAGAACATTTCTTTGTGACACTGGTTTTGATTTCATAATGAGTAAGTAGGAAGAAAGAAAAAACTGATTTTAGGGCTGGCTACAGAAGGTAAATTTTTTTTCCTAACAACCCAAAGACTATTTTGGGGGTTTAGAATTTTCAGGACAAGTAATTTTCCCTTTTTCTGCAGAGGTTTGCTTGCCCAATTCTGGTCATGTCTTTACACATACTTAACTGAATTGCATGGAGGTACGATTGAGGTTTACAGTCACCCAGGCTAAAGTTTTACGTATATTAGCCCATTAAAGCTAAACTCTGAAAAGTAGTAGAAATTGAAGCTTACAGGGGTTATACCTTCTCTAAGATCTTACAACTAGTTTTTGGCAGAGTGAGGACTTGAAGAACTCCAGGTCTTTTGACCCCTAGTCTGGAGTTTGATATTGTTTTCCCCTTTGAGAATGTAAAGAATTCCTGTAGTTTACAGGGCTACTGTAGATGGGACAAAGTAACATGTGGAGACATGTGTGGTTTATTCAAAAGCCCTACCAACAACACCAAACCTCTAGTCCCTTGTGTTGCTATTTCTTGTAGTATTTGTATTAGCAATAACAGCTTTCTGTGCGTCAAGACATTTTTCTTAGCACTTTATGTGGTTTGTCTCATTTAGTCCTTACAGCTACTCTGTATTCTATTTCTCCCATTTTACAAAAAAGGACCCTGAAGTTTGTAGAGAGATTGTGGTACTTTGCCCAAAGTTATATAGGTAAGAAGCAATGAGGTTGGGATTTGAACCCAGTCAGTTTGATTCCAAAGTCTATATTCTTAATTGCTAAGAATTGTAACTCCAAATTATATTTCTACAGCCACTTCATAGCAGAACAAATCATTCTAGGGACTGTGCTATTGGCAAGTGATTTTTGCCCTGCTGTCTGTTTGGCATTATCCATCTGTTTGGTCCTTCTGGCTATTTGATTGAATTTAACTTTTTGTTTGGTATTCTTACGTAGGAGACTGAATTTTTACCATTGTCATTGCTTGAATGCTGAGCCTTGTAGCAGACTCATAGGACCTATGACTTGTTAAGAATAAAACTAGTTATTCTCAAAAAAATCTAGTCTTAGGGGAATAGCAAGGTTCACTTATATGTATCCCCCCCTTCACTTTGGGAGTTCCTTGATGGTATTTTTTTTTTAAGTGAGAGCAAATATAATTCATTTGAAAATATTAAGTGGCAAACCTGGAAAGGTGTTGTGTTGGCTTAGACTCATAAGACCTTCCTGACTCTTAACGACCGAAGTCAGTTAAGCCCTGGTTGGTGTCAGTGGGTTGAGTGCTGGCCTGAGAACCAAAAGGGTTGCTGGTTCAATTCCCTGTCAGGGCACATGCCTGTGTTGCAGGCCAGGTTCCCAGTAGCAGATAAGCGAAAGGCAACTACTCATTGGTGTTTCTTTCCCCCTCTCCCTCCCTTCCAATCTCTAAAAATAAATAAAGTCTTTAAAAAAAAGTCAGTTAATGGTTTGCAGATTCTGGTCTATTGCATGTGTGTATGTGTGTGTTTATTTATATTTATATTTGATGTATATGGCATGGAGAAGGATCTTTCCTTAAGTGTCTGAGTTATGCAGCAGTATACTGTAGCTTGCCTTCATTCTCTTCCCCCAAGTATGCTTTCTTTTTCCTCCCATTTATTTTTGTTCTCCCACTTGTCTTCTGTGTAAACATGTGGATGAACCTTTTTTTTTAAAAAAAAAAAAAGATTTTATTTATTTATTTAGAGAGAGGGGAAGGGAGGGAGAGAGGGAGAGAAACATTGATGTGTTTGCCTCTTACATGCCCCCAACTGGGGACTTGGCCCACAATCCAGGCATGTGCCCTAACTAGGAATCTAACCAGTGACCTTTTGGTTTGCAGGCTGGCACTCAGTCCACTGAGCCACACCAGCCAGGGCTGGATGACCCTTTAACCTGAAGATAAATGGAAACTTTTTCTTTTCCCTTTTTTCCTGTGATATAGGGGGAAAATGCTGACAAGGGTTGTAGGGAAGAGGGGCTGGACCATCCATCTTATACTGGACTTGTATTTTTTGGACTTGAAAGTGTGCAGTAGAAAGAGAACACAGTCTTTGGAATGCCATAGATCTGGGAATAACTTCGAAATTTACTATTAACTGAGACCTTGGGTAATTTCTTCACCTAGAACCTGTTTTCTGGTTTGCCATAAAACTTCCGTAGGGTAGTGGTAAGGATTGCCAGGATAATAAATGTAAAACATTCAGTAATTGTTAGTTCTGTTCACATTAACTTTCTCCTTGGTAATAACCTGCAAAGGCCTCGAATAAGGAATCAAGAACTCATAGCAGAAGTGTAATGCGATGACTGCCAGGCCCTAGAGAAGCACCCTGTGTTCCAGAAACACTGGTCTAGGTGGGACCTCCTAGTAGATAGAATTGAAGTAGGCAAACCAGCTTATCCAGTCCCTAGAACCCAGTTATGCTCTTGATTCAGTTAATTTCATCTACTAGTTCACAAAATAGTTTTGGGCTGAAGCATTACCATTAAGTAATGTAATTGGAAGATAGAAACTAGCTCTTGAAATAACTTAATACCTCATATTTGTATAACATACATTATCTCACCTGATCCTTATGGTACCTCTTGAGTTAGACTGGGCTGGTGGTATTGGCATCTTACAGATGAGAGCATGGCAGCGACTTACTGCCATTGTGGGCAAGTGGCCGAGCGAGGACTGGGACCTGACTTCTGAGTCCTATTCTGTTTCTACACAGCCTCTTCTACCCTCTTTCAGGCAGAAAAAATCTACCCATGTTTTTAGGCCTAAGAATGTGATTTCTTTCTACTTAACAGTGCTGTCTTCAAATTAGAGCCAGGTGGTCAGCTTTTAAAGCCGTGAAGACGGGCAAAGATATTGTTTCCTGACTTAGAGCCCTGGGTAGTTTCCCTCTATCCTTCCTAACTCCCTTGTTGAATTAAAGTCATGAGGGCAAAAAATGGCTGTTTATGTCAGGGTGACAGACAATTTCTGTGCACCAGGGAGTGTTGTCACTGTATGCCCCATAGTAGTGGTAGTTTGAGCTTTTATTAGCAAAGGAAATTACAGGGTGGAGGCTGCTAGAGTGGTAACTGCAGTTCAGGCCCTGTTGAAACCCAGAACTGGAAGAATGTCTTGTGAACTTAGAGTCCTCTTGGTGTGGAAGGTTCATAGGTCATTATACATAGCGGACAGGGCAAGTGCTTAAAATGAAGAAATAGAGATGAGAAGACAGCAACATTTTAACAAAATAAGGGTACTTATTAAAGACATTTGAGTGGCCTGTTGGAATGTAGGGTAGGAGTATGAGAAAGTAACAATGGGCTTTGGACTGAAAGAAAGAACATAAGTTGATGAGTGATTATGGCAGGCCAGGGCGTCAGGAAGTAGGAGGAATTTATCTTTTTCTTTTTTTTAAATCCTCACCTGAGGATGTGTTTATTGATTTTAGAGAGGGAGGAAGTAGGGCAGAGAGAAAGAGAAAGAAACAAGGATTGAGGAAGAAACATTGATTAGTTGCCTCCTTTATACACCCCAACCAGAGATTGAACCTGCAACCTTTTGGTGTATGGAATGATGCTCTAACCAACCGAGCCACCCAGCCAGGTCTGGAGGTAGTAGGAATTTAGGAAAGGGTTGCCACATTCTTGGCTTTAGGGACTGGATTCACTGGAAGGAGTCTTAGTGATGGAAAGTTAATTAAGGAGTTTATTGGGTATCTGTTTATCAGTTACTCTGGGTACTCTTGCTTGCTGAATGCTGCATATACAGGCATACCTCGTCTTACTGTACTTCACAGATGTTGTATTTTTTCACAAATCGAAGGCAAGACCCTTCACCAGCAAAAAGATTACAGCTCACTTTATAGCAGTGATCTGGAACTGAACTACAGTGTCTCTGAGGTATGCCTGTACTCTAAGGCAGAGAGGCCCAAGTGTGCTTGGTGGGGCTCTGGAGAGCGTGGGAAAGGGAACTGAAGCAAAGCCTAGGCTAGTCTCCACATGTCTTCCCCACTACACTATTGCACTGGTTTCTCAATGTCTTTGTGGGCATGCTGGGACTGGGCTTTGAGGTTTCTGCCTTGGGGGCGGGAAGGAGGGGGAAGGGCATTCCAACAGCATTTTTTTTCTTTCTAATTTGGTTGCTTGCAAGAGGGGGTGGTAAATGAATTTTTATTCATGTTATGATCTCCTGGTTCTGTATATAAGTACAAGTAGAGGAACCTCTGATATGACAACTACACCCAAGGTCCAGGCATCTGAAAACAAAGTCCAAAGGGCATTTGTCACATTAAGCAATTCCAAGTCATCTTTTCAGTTACTCCCTTCCATTCCCAGATTGTCTTTCTCCCAATATCTGCCCTTGCTCTTATTTTTTAATGTATTGGGTATATTTTATTTTCCTCTCATTTCCGTTTTTCCTCCAAATATTTCTGCAGCTCTCTCCTTCCTGCTTCCTCCTTGCTGTGGTGGCTGGGATGCTTCTCCCATGATTTTCTGAATCTAAACTGGGCTCTCTGTTAAAACAGTCACTTACGAACTTCTCTTAACAGGTGTGTATGAAAATCTTTATTAAGAATAAAAACATTTTAAGTGGATTTTTTCTTGAGGGATTAATGAGAGGGTGGGGGAGAAGGTTTATTCTAAAACCTGCCTTTCAACATGGTGTATTTTGGACTGGCTGTAAAGTCTGCTGTAGCCAGGATGCAAGAGCAAAACCCCATTAAGTCCAACAGTATGGCTATAAATGCCCCTCCATTCACTAGCCAACTTGCAGTTTATGTAATGTGGTATGGGGAACTCTTAATTTCTATTTAACTATCATTTATTGTATAAATACTACATATAAACCTAGATATTTTGATATTACGCCGAGTTAGAATAAGTAAAGAGGTAAAATATAGTCTGTTTAGAGCTTCTGTAGGATAACAGGTGTAGGAAGTGCTAGGCATTGATTTAAAGGGGTTACAATATGAAATAGTCTGAGGGACAGTTTCATAGTTTGAGTCTAATGTTCCTCTTTCTACTCCACAAAGAGCTGAAGGTCACTGAAAATTGTGCCTTCTTACACATAGTTGTTTTGGAATTCTGTTGCTTTCTTGTCTCTGTTAGCCAACACGCACGCTTGCCCCCAATACTGTAGTATGGTTTTGAAACATAGAAAGGCCCCCTCATAAAGATACTAAATAGAGGGCCTTAGTTGTGTTTCCTGCCTTCATTGGTAGGAAGTATTTTTCTACTTCCACTTCTTACTGGTATTTTAATTAGCATATTCTTTTAGTATGTTCAGATTTGGGAGAGATTTTAAGTGAAGATCTGTAACTGACCCTTTATCTGTAGAACTGGCCTGCTCCTCCTGCAGGACAGCTTTTATCAAGTTTGTACAGCTTTAATAAAGTTAATGTCAGCAAAATTTTCCAGGGAGAAGGAATATAACTTTAACCTCATGTCATGACTACAACCTTTAGCCAAATTCTCCCTCTCCTGCCTACAGTGCAGAGACTTGGACCGAGTACTTTCCCTTTCAGTGGGTACTTCTGGAGGGGTGTTAAAGAAGGGAGTGGGCAAAGGCTCCTGCTTGAGCAGACACTGGTGATGGGCTCTCAGGCTTGGTGGTGGCTCGCTTTCTGCACTGCAGTAAAACCACAAGAGGGCATCTTTGGCTCTGGGGTGAATAATTCATCTGTCTCCTCTGACCTGTGACCTTTTCTCTCCTCTCTCTTACCTTCTCCCGGTAGTGTGAAGTGAGGGGGGCCTTCTCCCTCCTTCCTCCTCCTTCTGTGATCCACCTTCCTTTTTACCCTGCCCTGCGGCGGCTCTGCCCCTTACCTTCATGGACGACTCAGAGGTGGAGTCGACCGCCAGCATCTTGGCCTCTGTGAAGGAACAAGAGGCCCAGTTTGAGAAGCTGACCCGGGCGCTGGAGGAGGAACGGCGCCATGTCTCGGCGCAGCTGGAACGCGTCCGGGTCTCTCCACAAGATGCCAACCCACTCATGGCCAACGGCACCCTCACACGCCGGCACCAGGTAACCCCTCCCTCCATCAGACCTGCAGGTAGGACTTTGGCGTGGTCATAGAGAGGCTATGATTCTTCTTTGTCAACTGCTGCCCTCGTGGTGATGGGCTGTCCAGAGCCCATGCTTTATGACGAACCTTTACAAGGGTAATAAATACTGACTGAGAGATAGGTAATGTTGCTGCTGTGCTGAGTTGAGTGGACTTATCTCTAAAAGTGTCCACCTGACTTCCTGTTGCTGGAGTGGGGTTCCTTGGTTGGCGTGCAGTTCAGGTAATGGTATATGATATAGTTTGGAGCTGTACTCAGGTTACTTCAGTTTTCTACCCCCCCCCCCCCTTGATATCAGAAATTCAAGAAAGTAAATGCTTTCCTGAATTTAAATGAAGTGCTTTCCTGAAAGTGAATGCTTGTGGTTGGGGAAGTTGGGCACCTTGCACTCCTATCTCCGGTTCAGTCTCCTTCAGGGAACAGTCTGTACTCAGAAAGTGTGGCAGTGTCCATGAATTGTGTATTCCTGCTCCATATTGTTCCTATGTGCTCTTTTTGTTGGCTGTGCAAATCGTGTCTTGGAGGAAGGGGTCATTGTTAATTTTGTTGGTTAGAATTGGAGAGGGAGCATCATTCTGCTATTTAACCCAAATAACCACAGGAGCCAGTGGTCTCTGGGTTGGCTGACTCGGTGATGTGACTTGGGACAGCTGGTGTTAGAAATAAGAAGTATCTTATGTTTCCTATGGTTTCTCTAGTCTGACTTTGCTATGATGTAATCTGTCTGAGGTTTTATGTATTTGTATGTGGGTGTGATAGGCATTGCCTGATAGATTGCATCTGAAGAGATCTCTGGTGGGAACTGAGAATAGTGCTCATGCTTCAGTAGCCCTTTTTTACTGATTATTTAATTATTTTTAAGGCAGAGAAGGTCCCTCATGATGAGGAACCTGTTGAGTGAGAGGACAGAATCCTGATTGGTGGATGCTTGGGCATTTGGAGGCAGTGTGTTTGAAGTGTTCTAGGATTTTTATCAGAACCAGAAAAGAGGATTAGGGATAAGAGGAATATACTGAAAGGTGAGAGCAGGACTGCTTAGGCTTGGAGGTGGTGGGGAATTCCAGGGTTTGTAAATGCATGGTCTCTCCCTTTTATTTTTAACTTCTGCTCAGCAATGAAACCACACCCGTCCTTCTTCCTGAAAATGTTTAATTTCCTCTCCCTGCAGCCTTATACGCTATGTAATGGGAGTAGGGTGAGGGAGGAATCTTCCAAGGTGGATCTCACTGTATTCTATTGGAAGAGGGGCCGTTAAATGTATTTTTATATAGCATAATGTCAATAGATTATTTCCTGCTGTTTAAGACAGAACAACTTAAGGGTGACATTTGTGTTTTCTGGCTTTAATAATTGGTGATGAAGATATTGAGACATCTGTTTGCTTGAGGGGAGTTGGGGGTACTTGTGTTCTTCCTACTTGGAAAGAGAGACTCACAGTTCTTGCTTCTTTCTTTAAAAAGCCGCCTGGTATGGGAGTTTCCAGTGGTAGTAGAGCCTGAAGATGTGTGGAGCAATAGAGAGCGCTTTTGGAAACTCCCCAACCTAGCCTCCCCAATTTTCCTTATATTCTTGTGGCTTCCCAAACAGATTGTGTGCTGTGAAACGGTCTGAATCTTTGCTGTTTACTCAGCAAGTAGTTTTTGAGTGCCCATTATGTGCCAGGCACTGTTTAAGGCACAAAGGGATGCATCATTGGACCAAACTGCCCCCCCGCCCCCCCCAAAACCGTCTGCCTTCATGGAGCTTACATTCTTATGTTCCAGAAACCCAGTTAGTTACCTTGGTTCCAGGTCTGATTCCGATTTTGAGAAAATGCTAAGACTAGGGAGTAATGTGGTTCTTTTATGAGTACTGACAGAAGGACTCCAGGCCACAAACATCTTCTTGAAAGCCCTTTTCCTGTTTGGAAAAAAAGATCATTTGTGTTTGATAGAGCAAACGAAGGCCACAAAATGAATTGTCTTCTTGTGGGCTATGTTTCAGAACGGCCGGTTTGTAGGCGATGCTGACCTTGAGCGACAGAAATTTTCAGATCTGAAACTCAACGGACCACAGGTAATTATTTTGGCTCAAGGTCTAGGCTGCTTCATTCATATCTTCTTACTTCCCCAGCCCATAAGAGCATATTGGTGTCTTGTAAAGTGCCTGGCACATTGTAAGCACCCATTAGTTAGTTTCTTTTATTTTGGAATGAAAAAATTTTTTCTTAATTGTCACCCAAGGATATTTTCTCATTGCTTCTAGAGAGACACAGGGAGAGAGGGACAGAGGAAAGGACTGAAGGAAGGGGGGTTTAGAGGGAGGAAGGGAGGAGGTTGGGGGAGAGAGAGAGAGAATGCGAGCGAGTGAGGGAGAGAAACATTAAGAGGTTGCTTTCTTGTATTGGAAACCTGGGTATGTGCCCTGATTGGATATTGAATCCACGACCTTTCCAGTCTATAGGATGCTGCTCCAAGCAACTGAGCCATGCTGGACAGGACTTGGAATGAATTTTGATGACTGTTGATCCAGTTTTGATCCCTCAATTACTGTATCCCCTTTATAAGAATGGGTGTGTGTCTACGTTGTAGAAAATCCTGATCTTGAGCTTTAGGCAGTACCTGAAGGGTAACACAGCTAATCAAAAGATGACTCTTACTGGGATTTTAAAAAGGTGTTTTAAGTTTATTTTTAGAGAGAGATAAGGGAGGGAGAAAGAGAGGAAGAGAAACATTGAAAGGTACTTCCCGCACATCCTCCAACCGGGAATGTGGCCTGCAACTCAGGCATGTGCCCTGACTGGGAATCAAACTGGTGACTTTTCAGTTTACAGGCTGGTGCTCATTCCATTGAGCCACAGCAGCCAGGGCGTCTTATTGGGATTTTCTGGTTCATCTTAAAAGTTCTGTTTTGGGTGAACTTTTTAATATCATGCAGATGTAGATGTAGCTGCACTTAACATGGTTCATGTTCACTTATGTAACCAGAAATGGGAAATTAAATCTGCTGTCTCTGTTCTTAGAACTGGGAAATTACTTCTGCCTTTTTGTACAAGTTCAAAAGATGGATACAGCTACCCCTCTAAAATTGTGGGCCTCATTGAAGATATAAGAGGGGTCTCTGTCTTCAGGGAGACAGTGCTCCTCATGGGAATGGATCGTTAATATATATGGCTTTAATAGTAACTCCTTTTTCTATTCTCCATTTAGGATCACAGTCACCTTCTCTATAGCACCATCCCCAGGATGCAGGAGCCAGGGCAGATTGTGGAGACTTACACGGAGGAAGACCCTGAGGGAGCCATGTCTGTTGTCTCTGTGGAGACCTCAGACGATGGTACCACTAGGCGGACAGAGACCACAGTAAGCTAAGATTTGTATAAGGTCCAGCCTGATGGGAGGAAGTCTTCCAATGATCTGCATTACAGGAGGGGTTAAGCATTTAATTAAGGTGGGAGAAGGGCCACTGATGTGTAATGAAAGTATAAAGAAAGTGATCTCTGTTCGGACAGAGAAGGTAGACATATTGGAAGATGGAATGGAATGGAGAGGAGAGACGGTCTACAGTAGCTCTTCTTATAGACATACTTACTGCCGGGGTGGTTTGTTTGCCTGGGAATTCCCTGTAAGTTGGAGAAAAGGTAGATAGTAGGTTGTAAGGCATTTCTAAGTAAGGTGAGATGGAGGTAGGGGTTTGTTTCTTTTCTTTTAAGATTTTATTTATGCCCTGGCTGGTGTGGCTTGGTGGACTGAGTACTGGCCTGTGAACCAAAAGGTCGCTGGTTTGATTCCTAGTCGGGGCACGTGCCTAGATTGCGGGCCAGGTCCCCAATTGGGGGCATATGAGAGGCAACTGATTGATGTTTCTCTCCCTGTCTTTCTCTCTTTCCCTTCCCATCTCTCTAAAAATAAATAGATAAAATCTTTTAAAAAACCCACAAAACACAGATTCCAAAGCTCTGTCTCTGGGGACTGTGTTTTAGGGGATCTGAGTGAGTCCAGGGAATCCCCATTAAAAAGACCTTTTTTTAAAAGATTTTATTTATGTATTGTGAAAGAGAGGGGAAAGGAGGGAGAAAAAGAGGGAGAGAAACATTAATTGGTTGCCTCTCGTGTGCTTCCATCCAGGGACCTGGCTCATAACCCAGGCATGTACTCTGGTTGGGAATTGAACCAGCAACCTTTTGATTGGTAGGCAGGTGTTCAATCCACTGAGCCATACCAGCCAGGGCAGGGTTTGTTTCTTAGAGTGGTCTCTAATTTAAGCTTATATTGTTCATTTCATTAATTTTTCTTTTCTTTTTTCCTTACTCCGAGGTCAAGAAAGTAGTGAAGACTGTGACAACACGGACAGTACAGCCAGTCCCTATTGGGCCAGACGGACTGCCTGTGGATGCCTCATCAGTTTCTAACAACTACATCCAGACTCTGGGTCGTGACTTCCGTAAGAATGGCAATGGGGGACCTGGTCCCTATGTGGGGCAAGCAGGCACTGCTACCCTTCCCAGGAACTTCCACTACCCTCCTGATGGATATAGCCGCCACTATGAAGATGGTTATCCAAGTAGCAGCGACAACTACGGCAGTCTGTCCCGGGTGACCCGCATTGATGAGCGGTATAGGCCCAGCATGGAAGGTTACCGGGCACCTAGTAGACAGGATGTCTATGGGCCACAGCCCCAGGTTCGGGTAGGTGGGAGCAGCGTGGATCTGCATCGCTTTCATCCAGAGCCATATGGTCTAGAGGATGACCAACGTAGCATGGGCTATGATGACCTGGATTACGGCATGATGTCTGATTATGGCACTGCCCGTCGGACCGGGACACCATCTGATCCTCGCCGACGCCTCAGGTAGGCAAGAAAAAGGGGAAGGAGAGAAGTCTTGCAAGATACTGTTAAGGGGTAGCTCTTTCCTTTCCTTCCAAGTGCTTTTTAGGATCAAAGAGACTTATGGCCTTCTCTCCCTTACCTTTTTTTGTGGAAGTCCACCCTGTTCTCCCCTTTTCTGATTTTACTAAGTATCAACTTTTTTGTCTTTTTTATTTGTAAAAGTCATATATTCTAATTATAGAAAATGACTTGTCATGGTCATTGGTCTGTGTCCTAAAGATTGGCCTTTGCTTCTTGTTGAGATTTTCTTGTTATTTCTGCCTAACCTCTGACCCCCTTTCAGTGATGGAGAGCACCACAAAGAAGCCTGGTGTCGGGGACTCGGGAGTACTCATTAGTTCCTGTGAATTTCTTCAGCTTCTGGTTTCGTATTAGGAAAAGAGTTAAGTGTTTCAGGCTTTCAGGGTCAGAATAGACAGATATAGAACCTCCCTGTCCTTAATCTCAAGTTAAAAACAAACCTTGATCTAACAAAAGGCCTGATACTTTACACCCAGATTCTTATATTTGCTTATAAAGTGAAACCACGGTAGCATCTTTAGAGGGTGGTACATTAATGACACTCGGAGAGGTCAGGAAGCAGGTGTCTATTCTGACTTTCCTGCTCATCCCTGGGATTCTTTGGTGAAGTGAAAAAGGGGAGTGATTGATTTGGGACTGGTGGATAGATGGTTTGCCTTGAAGAATGTTTGAGAATGGGGGTTGGCAAACCTTTTCTGTGAAGGACCAGATAGATAGAACTATTTTAGCTTTTGCAGGTCTTGTATAATATTGGTTGTATATTGTTATTGCGTTGTTCTTGCGTTTTATGACCTTTTAAAAATATAAAAAATACTTAAAAAATAGATTTATATTTATATAAATATATAAATAGATTTATATTTAAAAATATAAAATATTAGTAGCCTGCTTTAGTTTATGCTTTTGGAGCTGTACAAAAACAGGTTTGGCCCATGGGCTGTCAATACTGCTTTATAGTACATCAGAGACAGTGTTTTCCAGTTAAGGAGAAACAAGAAGGTAGATTCATGGATGTCTTGATGGTAAGGATAGCCTAGCAGTTGTTGCTGAATTTCTGTGTGAGGTCATGTCCTTCGAAAGAAAACGTGTTGGTGCTCACTTTCCTCATACGAGGTAGCTTTGGCTCACAGTGAACTGGGTTGGGCCCCGGGGTATAGGCCCCATTATCTGAGCCTGAGTCACTTGCCTTTCAGGTAACTTTTGGACAGCTAATCCAACTCCCATGTGACTCACCTTTTATTCCTGGGGGTGGGGGTGGGGCACCTGGCCTCAGCTGGTACAACTTGGAGCATTGGTAGATAACAGCTATCACCTAAGGAGTCTGTCTGTCCAGGGTGTTGGCTCCTTATGCTTACTGACAAGTCTGCTTTTTCTGACTTCCTCATTAGTAGAGTGATCGGTGGGTGTGGGTGGCCAGGTCATTCTCTGCTGTCCCTGGCTGAGGCACTTGACATAAGAGTTTGGGCCTGGTTTTTGGGTTTGTTCCAGGGTGGCACTGGACTTGGAAACCTGCTTGACTAGAAAGAACATTTGTGGCTTCCTGTTCAGGGCCTAGGAGAGTAATACAAGGTCAGATGAAAACAGTAAGGCATAATGATTAGTGGAAAAAGCACTGAACCAGAAGACCTTAGTTCTAGTTGTGCCTTTGCCACAGGCTTTCTTTGTAGCCTCAAGTGAGTCATTTAATCTTTCTGGGCATAGCTTTGTTACTTGCAAACCAAGGGAGAGAATGTTACCATCCTCTGATTGTAAAGAAGGAAATACTCCTTGATTAACCAAAATCTTGGTTATTGTAATTGTTTATATTAAAATGATAAAAGTTAAACATGCTCACTCCAAAATGAGAACCCAGCAAAGCCCATCTGTTAATGAAGAACTCTAGTTAACACTTTTTAAAAAAAGATTTTTATTTATTTAATTTTAGAGAGAGGGGAAGGGAAGGAGAAAGAGAGGGAGAGAAACATCAATGTGTGATTTCCTCTCATGTGCTCCAACTGGGGACCGAACCAGCAACCCTTTGGTTCCACTGAGCCACACCAGCCAGGGTTAGATAGTTAACACTTTGAGTTCTTTTTCCTATGTGTGTAAACATACTCTGACTTTATTTTTCCCCAACTAAAATGGAATTTTACTTACATACTATTTAGTAGCCTGCTTTCTAAATTTAGCCATATAATCTATTCCTTTTGTTGCGTTGATATGAAAAACTAGTGATTTTTACTAAATGCTTTGTTCATCTGAATCACTGCTGGGCAGCTGATACGCTCAGATAGGAGGCGGCCCCGCAGCTTAGGCTAACCTTGAGGATTTGGTGATAGTGGGAGTGGTTCTGTGGAACAAACAACAGGCTTATTTGGAGAGTTCCGTACAATAGATTCTCCTGTCTCCTGTGGGAGGCACAGAGTGAGATGAGCTCTCAGATAATGGATCTCTTCCTTTCTCGTGGTTATGAATAAATAATTGTGTGACAGACTCACCCTCTAGTGGTTGTTGGTAGTACTGAAATAGGGATAATAGTCTCCTTCCCCTCAATTGCTTTGTCTGTGTTCCTTTTCTTAGTGACTGGGTATCTAAAATGGGCTAGTGATCAGTAGTCTTTATTTTGACAGAATTGGAGGTATTGTCTTCAGAAATTGGGGGCTAGACATCTATCTTCAACACATTTGTTGAATAGCAAAGATGACCTTGGGATGAACTGTGAAAATTAGTGTTCAGATTTATACTTCATTGGTACTATAGCCAGGTCCTCAGATGATACAGGAAGTTCTGTACTGTTTTTACTCCATCACCTCTTCTTTTATTACTTCAAAACAGGGTAAGGAGAGGCTTAAATATGAAGTGTCTTTAAGGGTCTTATCCCACCAGCTGTTTCCTGTGTGTAAATGTCTTGTTTCCTGTTTAGCTAATAAGGGCTTGTAAGAACTGTTCACAGACATTGTTTGCTGACTTCTCTGTGGCACTGAGTCAGTTGCTTAGGTTAACTCTGCTGCCTGAAGGTTTATTTGGATTTCTGTGCAGCGAAGTGAATAGCTGTCAGGTGTCATTAACTGCTAAGCAAAATTTAGTTCTTTTTTAGTAATTAACGTAACAAACATTTTAGAATGTTTGTGATTCTTTTCCAAGGTAGTAAACTTTTCAGAACAGAAAGGTAGTTTTAATCTAGTTGCAGATGCCTTTAAAATTATTTCTTTATCTCCTTAAGAAAAATTGATCAGTATATCATTTATGTAAAGCAAAAATAAGATCTAGTATAATAGGACTGGGGTTAAGTGGGTAATGGGAGCTCTCCAGGAAACACAACTTGGTATATTTCTCTTTCCTCTTGGTTCTCTCAACACTGCAGGAGCTATGAAGACATGATTGGGGAGGAGGTGCCATCAGACCAGTACTATTGGGCTCCTTTGGCCCAGCATGAACGGGGAAGTTTAGCAAGCTTGGATAGCCTGCGCAAGGGAGGGCCCCCACCCCCCAATTGGAGACAACCAGAGCTGCCAGAGGTGATAGCCATGCTAGGATTCCGCTTGGATGCCGTCAAGTCCAATGCAGCTGCATACCTGCAACATTTGTGCTACCGCAATGACAAGGTGAAGACTGATGTCCGGAAGCTCAAGGGCATCCCAGTACTGGTGGGGTTGTTAGACCACCCCAAAAAGGAAGTGCACCTTGGCGCCTGTGGAGCTCTCAAGAATATCTCCTTTGGGCGGGACCAGGATAACAAGATTGCCATAAAAAACTGTGATGGTGTTCCTGCCCTTGTGCGATTGCTCCGAAAGGCTCGTGATGTGGACCTCACGGAAGTCATTACTGGTAAGCTCTAGGTATAAGGGAAACTGAGAGGTTACAGTCATGTTATCTCTGGAGATGCTGAGAGCCAGAAGGCTTTCTAATCCTTTTACTTTGGATTAAAGATTGTGAACTGGTGGCCTTTGGGCCAAATCTACTTTGAAGGTTTGTTTGGATCATGCAGGGTTGTCAACATTGTAAAGAATTTGTTGCGCTGTTTAAAATTCTGGATATTTCTCTTAAAAATCCCAGATTCTAGGCTTCTATTAAAAATGTGTGAGGTCTATCGTATCAATGGATCTCTTTTGCTACTTGACAGTAGTTGGTTTGAGTTGATTGAGGTATGTGTTCTCCAGTTGGCAATAATCTCCAACACATTCTGTTGTTTTGACCACCACTGCCTTATAGAAAGCTGTCACACAGATACTGAAGCTGAGTGTCACTGCCATTTATCCATGTTCTCACAATGTCTTTTAAATATCTGCTTGTCCTGACTCATCTTCTTGGCACATGTAGACATTTGAGCTTGTGATCCTTTCTTCAGAAGAGTGGTTTTTTTTTTTTCAGGTTGTGGGTTGTGAGCCATTGGTGTGTTTTGAACACAATTTTGTGGATTACAGTCAGCATTCCAAGAGAAACTAAGGAAAGAAGGAAGGAAATTGCAACAATGATTGCTTTTCAGTTGGGGGCAATTTTATGCCCTACAGGATGTTTTTGGTTGTCGTAATTGGTAGTGGGGTGGAGGTGGGGAGTACCAATGAGCAGTGGCCAGAGATACTGTTAATTACCTAACAATGGACAAGACAGCGGCCCCCAAATCGGAGATACAGAGGTTGAGAAACTCGGGTGTACATAGCTCAGAGAGCATGGCTAATAATAAGCATTATTTTATTTAACTGTTTCAGGATATGTATGTTTATATTGAGCCATAATGTAAACTATAGTTGTTATTGTGGGTCAGAAACAAAAGCTTGAATATCATTCATTACAAGATACTTAGTCATTGCGGAATACCGAGAAGTGATGGAAGAGGAGACTGTCTTTGGCATTCTTCAAACATAATCTTGGGTGCCGAAAGAGCTGTCTGACGAGTTTTCTCTGCCAGGAACCCTGTGGAATCTCTCATCCCATGACTCAATCAAAATGGAGATTGTGGACCATGCACTGCACGCCTTGACAGATGAAGTGATTATTCCACATTCTGGCTGGGAGCGGGAACCTAATGAAGATTGTAAGCCACGCCACATTGAGTGGGAGTCAGTGCTCACCAACACAGCTGGCTGCCTTAGGTAACATAAGGGCTTTGAGAGTATGAAGATTAAATTTTGAATTTAAATTTAAATTTCTTTAAAAAGAAAGTTTAAATTCTGTAGCCTGTGATTCAGCCTCCATTCTATCTATCTTGCAGGCTGTGACTCCAACCTGTCTTTCTACTTTAGTCGCTACTTCTTGTGTTACACATACGCCCATGATGTCGGTTCACTTGCTGTTCCCCACATGTCCTCTTCGCTCTGTGCCTCTTTGACTTTGTTCGTTTAATTTGGTAAACATTTGTTCAGCACCTACCACGTGTAAGGCACTTGTCTAGTCCCGGGTGTGTGTCCCTGCTTACAATCATCTGTATTTCAGTCAGGCCAAGATCAGCGCACAAAAAAGAATACAGAGTTGTAGAAGGGTAGGGGTGGGGCGAGGAAGGTCTGTTTTTCCTGTCTGTAATGGTCTTCTTTCCTTATTTATCTTTTGAGGCTAAACTCAAGTGCCTTTATTTCAGGAAGGTTTTTCTCATTTTTTCTTACATCCTGTAATTGTTATAATATATTCTTTCTCTCTTTGGGATATGCATCTGTGTGCTCTGCCCCATTCCTTATTGGCACTTCTATACAAGAAATACCTATTTCGTCTTGAATTATTGTGGTGTTTATACTTTATTTATGCTTCCTCATCCCCTGCCCCTGGCTTGGTTGTAAATGTCCTGAAGTCAGGGACTGTCTTACTCCATTTTCAGTTGCAGTGCCTTGCTTATTACGGGTATAGTGAATAAAAAAAGCTAGTTAAGGAGGCTTATAGATGTTAAGGGACCTTGAAGGGAGGATTTCTGGGTTCAAATCATCTTGACACCTCTCCCTTTCTCCTCAGGAACGTCAGCTCGGAGAGGAGTGAGGCTCGCCGGAAGCTTCGGGAATGTGATGGTTTAGTGGATGCCCTCATTTTCATTGTTCAGGCCGAGATTGGGCAGAAGGATTCAGACAGCAAGGTAAGCTAATGACCGAGTGAACTCTGTTTACAACAACCATGAGCGTATCTGTAGTACAGAGCTGTTCTCCCAGGCTTTGAAATAACATTAGATATCCGTACCAGCCCCTACTCCCTTAAGTGGTGGGTATTCACTTTAGAAGAGAATTGTTTTCTTTAGAATTGTTTTCTTTAGAATTTCCTTCACCTCTGTATTTTAAAGCTCTTTAACTGTTCTTCCAAGGTTGCATGTTTTTCTAAGTAGGAAAAAGTAAAAAAAAACTTAAGGAAAAAGACCCTAAGTTTTTTTTTTTTTTTTTTTTTTTAAATCCTCACCCGAGGACATGCTTATTGATTTTAGAGAGAGGCGGAGAGAGGGAGAAGGAAACATCCATGTGAGAGAGAAACACCGACCTGTTGCCTCTCGTTTGTGCCCCTGACTGAGGACTGAACTTGCAACCTAGGCACGTGCTCTGACTGGGATAACTGTGACGTTGGTTTACAGGACGATGCTCCAGCCAACTGAGCCACATTGGCCAGGGCAAGACCCCAAGTTTTGTGTTCCCCAGGTTTTGTGTTATGTACCAAATGTGGCAAAAAAAATCCCCCAAAAAACCTTGCATTAGCCTGGGCTACAAGGATTTTGAGAAGCTTGGGGCACTTGGAGGCACTGTGAGAGATGATGGAGTGGATTGTGCTTTTTGGATCAGTATTGTGATATCTGAATTGTGGAAATCTGTACTTGCTGGGAAATCACTATACACATTCTCTTCTCTCATCAAGCCTTTTCTCTTATGTTCCCAAGCTTGTGGAGAACTGTGTTTGCCTTCTTCGGAACTTGTCATACCAAGTCCATCGGGAGATCCCACAGGCAGAGCGTTACCAAGAGGCACCTCCCAATGTTGCCAACAATACTGGGCCGCATGCTGCCAGTTGCTTTGGGGCCAAGAAGGGCAAAGGTGAGTCTTAGTTCCTTGTTCCTTGCTCTTTAAGGTATGACCTGGAAAGGAAGGAACACTTCACTTTAGGTGCAAAATACTTGACGAGCAGTGTAGGAGTCTGCCTAGTCAAGTATGTCTTTTTGCTCTACTGCTGCCTCCCCTGTGTTGTGTGCTTCATTCAGGGTGGTGGTGGAGGTGGAGGTGATGGAGGTGATGGTGGTGGTGATGATGGTGATGGTGGTGGTGATGGTGGTGGTGATGGTGGTGATGGTGGTGATGGTGGAGATTTTGGTATCAATGACTGGGGCAGTGAAGGACAAGAACTCAACTAATCTGGGGCCTTCTCCCCCATTCCTCCTTTGTGTTTCCTGTGTTTTTCTTTTCTACTCTGCTTTCCTGCTTGTGTGCTCATGATCCCATTGATATCTCTTTCCTGCATTTTTCTTTCTTCATTTCTCTCCTCTGCTTTCCACCTTGGGTGACGCACTGGAAGATGAGTGGTTCTCCAGAGGTGAGTGGAATCTTTTAAGGCGCTTATCTACTTCTAATTTGCATGTTTTGGTTTTAGCTTCCTTATTGTTTCCTTGCCTAACCCTTCCCTGTGGATGCATGTAGGAGAATTCAGTTGAGGAAGACCATTGAAGCAAGTTTCGCTCTTCTGAGCTAATGGCCCATGGCATGCTACTTCTGGGCATCAGTCCCAGTTATAGAACTCAGGACAGCAGCAACAACTGTGGTCATCCTTATTTTACCTCGTTGCTGCCTGTTTTCTGTCCTTGTTTCTGCACAGCCCCCTGCTGGGACAACCTGGGGGGCCCAGATATTTTTCCCCACTTGATGAATGTCTGATTCAAAGAACAAACAGTGTAATAGGTAAATTCTTTCCTTTCTTAAACTTTTTACCCCTTTCCCCCCTCTTTTTAATTTCCAAAGGGAAAAAACCCACAGAAGATCCAGCAAATGACACAGTGGATTTCCCTAAAAGAACCAGTCCTGCTCGAGGTAAGTTATCTTTTCTCTCTTCAGTCTCCGAGGGTCTCATAAACATAGTCTACAGATAAATATTTGATAGCCTGACAGTAGACTATGCAGCATGTTCATTGTTCTCTCTCCTTTGATTTATGGGTTTGTAGTGATGGTGAAAGTATTGGGGAACTATACTATTATAGCAGTAGCTTACAAAGCACTGCTTGTTATGGCCACTATTCACATTACTTGAGGATAGGATAGGGTTCTGATGATAGTCTAGACTAGAACCTTGGGTGCTGTGGGAGACTGTAAACTGTGGGAGAGAAAAGGCAAGGAAGAAGAAGAAGGACGTTGCATGTGATGAGTTGATGCGTGCTCTGCTCTTGCCATGGACTAATTATCCTTAAGGAGGCACGGAATCAAGCCTCTGAGTTTGGTGTTGGGTAGGTTGGGTAGGTGGGAGCCTAACAGTGTAGGAGCATAAACTCATTAATCCAGAGTGAAGGATGGACTGCCAGCCACAGCCTGGTTCATAGGTACTGATTAGCATTCTCTCCTTTCTTGTCCTTTCCTGCCCAGGCTATGAGCTTTTATTTCAGCCAGAGGTGGTTCGGATATACATCTCACTCCTCAAGGAGAGCAAGACTCCTGCCATCCTAGAAGCCTCAGCTGGGGCTATTCAGAACTTGTGTGCTGGGCGCTGGACAGTGAGTACTTTTAGAAAACAGATTTGGACGTGGGAGAACTTAGCTGTCTAGTTTGCTGCCATTTGTAATCTGTTCTACCTCCACGTGCTATTTCTAGTATGGTCGATACATCCGCTGTGCTCTGCGTCAAGAGAAGGCTCTTTCTGCCATTGCTGACCTCCTGACCAGTGAACACGAGAGGGTCGTGAAAGCTGCATCGGGAGCACTGAGGAACCTGGCTGTGGATGCTCGCAACAAAGAGTTAATCGGTAAGGAGTAGGATGTTAGCTGTTACCTCAGCATCTAGTACAGTGCTTTAATCCAGCAGGTGCAAAATAACTTATTTATTGAAATGATCGAGAGGAAGGATCCTAGCCCTCCACAGTTTGTGAATGTGAGAGTTGGGGAGGATTATACAGTTGATCTTGAACATCACGGGGTGCTCACTCCCATACAAAGCCACGTGTATCTTTTGACTCCCAAAAAACTTAAATAGCCTGTTTTTTATTAGAAGCCTTAGCAATAATATAAGCAGTTGATTAACATATTTTGTATATGTATTACATACTGTATCCTCACAATAAAGAAAGTGAGAGAAAAGGAAATCATAAGGAAGAGAAATTACATTTACAGTATTTATTAGAAAAAAACTGTAAGTGAACCTGCAGTTTAAACCCATGTTGTTCAGGGTCAACTGTAGTTTAATTGTTCTTGGAAAGACACAAAGTGATGACTCTTTAAAAATAGAATTATAATAGCTGTTATTTTTAAAGATGTTATTTATTTACTTTTAGAGAGAGGGGAGGGAGGGATTAAGAGAGGGAGAGAAACATCGATCAGTTGCCTCTCCTACGTACCCAACTGGGGACCAAACTAGCAACCGAGGCATGTGCCCTGACCAGGAATCAAACTACTGGCCTTTCAGTTCACAGGTTGGTGCTCAACTCAACGAGCCACACCACCCAGGGCCTGTGTAGCATTTTTCATGTAATTATTTACATTATTTCGATGTGACTGTAAAAGGAAAGAATAAATGAAGAAATAATGAGGCCAGTAAATTCATGACTGTTTGCAAGTCCTTTTCTCTTTTAATATGATAATAGAGAATGAAGTGGATTCATAGAGCTAGTACCTGTACTTTCCACGATCAGTGCAATAGAACAGTGTTAGGCTCTTCATAACCTGACCCAGCTTGTTCTCCCAGCACATATTCCTTTGTCGTACTGCTGTAGGTAAACACGCTATTCCTAACTTGGTAAAGAATCTGCCAGGCGGGCAACCAAGCCCTTCCCAGAGTTTCTCTGAGGACACCGTGGTCTCCATTTTGAACACCATCAATGAGGTTATTGCTGACAACTTGGAGGCTGCCAAAAAGCTTCGAGAGACACAGGGTATTGAGAAGCTGGTGTTGATCAACAAATCAGGGTAAGCTTAACACTTAAAATTACAATGGGAAGAATTTAAGTAGAGGGGAATTGCTAGAAAGGAGCTTTTTCCTTTTTTGCTTCTAAGGTTATTTTCCATTAGTTACTTGTAAAATGTGAAGAGGGATTAGTCTGTTTTCTGTCTTAATGTTGATTCATAAATTGATAATAAACTTTTCCATCAAATATTTTCATGCGTTACTGTTTGGGACAGAATACTAGGACTTGGTGAATATGTGATTTTACCCATTTTAGCATTTATGTTCATGTTACATTATGTTAGAAAGAATAGGTTCTCAGCTTCTTCCCTGGTCTTACATCCAAATTCCATGTGCTGTTACTTTCCTCAAAAGGAACCGCTCAGAAAAGGAAGTTCGAGCAGCAGCACTTGTATTACAGACAATCTGGGGATATAAGGAACTGCGGAAGCCATTGGAAAAAGAAGGATGGAAGAAATCAGACTTTCAGGTGGGAAAGCTCTTGGGACTGAGACATTTATTTTTTATTTTTTCTTGGCCTCTGGTAATGTCTCTGTGTTCGGTCTCTTCTACTTTCACATTTAACTCTACTTTTGACCCAAATCTCTGATAGTAAGGCAGTCATTTGGTTCATTCCTCCCTCAGAGTGAATGGTGCTGACAGTTCATTGGCTGCCCAGACAGCGCCGGTCCTCCTCTGTGTCACAGTGTGCTGTACGTACTGGTAGCTCTGAAGTATGGAGGCATTTCGACTTTTCCCCAAATCGGCAACAGCCCTTTTGAGGGACTTTGCCATTTTCTGAGACTAGGGCCCCTTCTGATAGTACAGGTGATTGGGACCTTTGTAATCTTCTGTTCAGGAACACAAATAAAAGCCATAATATCCGAGTTTGTTTCGCTGTATAGGTATTTACTTAACTCTTATGAGTTACTTTTTGTAAGAGTTGTATTTGGGAATGGAGACCCAAAGATCTTTGCCCATTAGGAAATAAGACGTGAGTAAATTCAGGACTTTGACGTTGTTGCATTTTATGTTTGCCTCCAGGTAAATCTAAACAATGCTTCTCGAAGCCAGAGCAGTCACTCATATGATGATAGCACTCTTCCGCTCATTGACCGGAACCAGAAGTCAGGTACAGTATCTGGGAGTATGCTCCCAGCTTTTGTTCCACCTCTGCTATTCTTTAGTGGGCTTACTATCTAGGAAATAGGATATATAATTATTTTCACATAAGCTACTCTTTGGCAGAGGGTAGTAATACTGCACTTCAGGATTGTAATGCAGAAGCTGGTAGGCCTGTGCATTAGAAAATAACACAAAACAGGCAGTAGCCCAGGTGTGACTTCCTGTCTTTGCCAATGGACTGAAAATGACTACAAAGTGAACCGTATCTCTGTTTGCTCTATTTGAGATGTAATTAACATATAACCTTGTATAAATATAAGGTTTGCAACATGATTTTTAAATATATATATATATAAATTCTTAATGACACTTGGCTTTTGCCTCAATCAGAGTTCTTCAGATGTCCGGGGATCCCCAAGTTTGTTGATGTGTGTGGATGGTGTAAAAACTGCAGTGTTGTTAGTGTTGGGGACTGAGCATAACCCAGGGCAATGGCACCAAACCAGTCTAGTCATTGTAGTCTCTTCATTGCCATGTCTGAGAGTTAAAAACAAAACAAAACAAAACAAAATCAGTTTCACTTCAGGATGTGATTGATGGAGCTATGAAAATTGTTAATTTTTATTGTTTCTACCTTTTAGCACACATCTTTTTAATATCCTGTGCTGATGAAACAGGAAGTACTCATAAAGCACTCTGTTGTATACTAAACATGACAATGGTTGTCTTGAGGAAAAACACTTGTGTTACTAATTGGATTAACCACTCTTTTTTTTTTTTAAGATTTTATTTATTTATTTTTTAGAGAGGGAAGGGAGGGAGAAAGAGAGAGAAAGAGAAACATGAATGTGCGGTTGCTGGGGGCCGTGGCCTGCAACCCAGGCATGTGCCCTGACTGGGAATCAAACCTGTGACACTTTGGTTTGCAGCCCGAGCTCAATCCACTGAGCTACACCAGCCAGGGCAGATTAGCCACTCTTTTTTGAAATACTATTTTCACTTAAAAAAAAAAAAAAAAAAAAGACAGACATCTGGTCAAGATGGCGGCATAGGCAGACATGGCTTGCCTCCTCCTCTAACCACATCAAAATTACAACTAAGATATAGAACAACTATCACTCAGAACTGTCAGAAATTGAGTTGAAAGGAAGTCTGACACTATGCAATTAAAGAAAACACATCCATCTAGACTGGTAGCAGGAGCGCAGATGTGGAATGGGCTGGTCCCATATTCACGTGTGGTGGATAAAAATTCAGGAGAGGCATCTCGGGAGCAAGGAGTCCCAGCCCCACACAAGGCCCCTCAGCCCAGGGTTCCAGTGCCAGGAAGCTAAGTCCCCACAATTTCTGGCTGCAAAAACCAGCAGGCATTGAGTCGATGGAAGAAACTTCTGGAACCCCAAGCAGTTCCTCTTAAAGAACCCACTTACTCAGATTCACTCCCTAGCTCCAGCACCAGGGTAGCAGCTTCAAAGGCACCGGTAGCATACGGGGGGAATCAGAAGTGTCTGGCATCAAGGCCACCAGAGGCCATTGTCTGTTTTCTGAACCTTCCCCCAACAGAGCTGGCAAGCTGGTGCCATATCTGAGACTCCATCAACTTAGCTAACACTATTTGCCCAGACCTGGAAATCCCCTGAATTTCCACCCCACCCAGATTACATACCCATCCAAGCTGCTTTTCCATATGAGTGACTGGTCCTGGCTCATGTTTCACAACTTTCTAAATCCTCTCAAACAAGCAACAGTAGCAAGCACCATAGATTCACAATTTGGCTTTGCTTGGGAATTTCCAAGCCCAGCACAGGTAGCAGCCTTCTCAGATTGCTTTATAGCTTAGGCAGGGTGGCCCCCAGGCAAAGCACAGATGGAGGCTGACCTTTCCCTGCACCACCAAGGAAACTCCAGAGCCTGCGTACCCTGTGGGCAGCTACAGACTACGTCAGAGTACCACCACCTTGCCCCTGCACAGCTGATATTCCATGGAGGGCTGAGGGTGGTAGTCAGTGGTCACACACAGCCAGTTCTTGCAGCTGACTTGCCTGGATAAATCCCTCCCATTGATATATTGTCAGGAACCAAGTCTCAACTGCAAGAGGAGAGTGTACTCAGCTCACACGAAGGGTGAACCTCGAGTATCCAACTTGGATGTTAGGGTAGGCTGTGCCACTGAACTCTACAGGACACCTACTACATTAGGCCACACTACCAAGACACAGAGTCAGAGCAGCTCTATGTAATACATAGAAACAAACACAGGTAGGCTGCCAAAACAAGAAGACAAAGAAACATGGCCCAAATGAAAGAACAAATCAAAACTCTAGAAAAAGAGCTAAACGAAATGGAGATAAGCAATCTTGACAGATGCAGAGTTCAAAATACTGATTATAAGGATGCTCAAGGAACTCAGTGAGGACCTCAACAGCATAAAGAAGATCCAGTCAGAAACAAAGGATATGCTAATTGAAATAAAGAACAATTTACAGGGAAACAACAGTAGAATGGATGAAGTGAAGAATCAAATCAATGATTTGGAACATGAAGCAAAAGACAACCAATTAGAACGAGAAGAAATGAGGATAGTATAAGCAGCCTCTGGCACAACTTCAAGTGGTCCAACATTCACATCATAGGGGCACCAGAAGGAGAAGAGAAAGAACAAGAAATCGGAAATCTATTTGAAAAAATAATGAAAGAAACATTCCTGCAGGTGTGGCTCAGTGGATTGAGTGCTGGCCAGTAAACTGAAAGGTTGCCGGTTCAGTTCCCAGTCAGGGCACATGCATGGGTTGCTGACCAGGTCTCCACTTGGGAGCATGTGAGAGGCATCCTGTTAATGTATTTATTGCACATTGATGTTTCTCTCCCTCTCTTCCTCTTCTCCCCTCTCTAAAAATAAATGAAAACTTCCCTAATATGCTGAAGGAAGTAGTCATGCAAGTGCAGGAAGGACAGAGAATCCCAAACAAGTTGGATGCGAAGAGGCCCACTCCAAGACACATCATAATTAAAATGTCAAAGGTTAAAGATAAACTCTTAAAAACAGCAAGAGAAAAATGTTAGTTAACTACAGGGGAGTTCCCATAAGACTGTCAGCCAATTTCTCAAAAGAAACTTTGCAGGCTAGGAGGGATTGGCAAGAAATAGATTCAAAGTCATGAGAAGCAGGGACCTACAGCCAAGATTGCTGTACCCAGCAAAACTATCATTTAGAATTGAAGGGCAGATAAAGAGCTTCCCAGGCAAGAAAAAATTAAAGGAGTTCATTATCACCAAACAATTATATGAAATGTTAAAAGGACTTATTTAAGAGAATTGATGGTTGCCAGATGGAATGGAGGTGTGGAGGACAGGGTGAAGAGGTGAGGGGATTAAGAAGTACAAATAGGTAGATACAGAACAGCCATGGGGATGTAAGGTACAGTAGAAGAAAAGGAGAAGCCAAAGAACTTATACGTATAACCCATGGACATAAACAATGGTGGAGGGATTGCCTGAGGGTGTGGGGGATGCTGGGTGGAGGGGGGCAAAGGAGGAAAAATGAGGACAACTGGAATAGCATAATCAATAAAATATAATTTTAAAAGTGACTGACAGACACTCTGGTTATTCATACATAGGTGTTTGGCAGACATTTTTTCAAAAATGAATGCAATGAGCTTGTCACTTTGAGGAAAAGGAACTGTCAGTACTTGTCTGAATTTTCAAGTGACAGTTATAATTTTGGAAAACTTCTGTCTGCCACACTGAGCCTGGTAACATCCTAATACCTGAAAGACTTTTGATGAAATCAATGGTGGTGATATCAGCGAATGTGATTTCTAACTTTTGATACTAACATTTAGAAGATGTGTATAATTGAACCAGTATTTTCCAGGTGACCAAGAAATGTTTCAAAGTCCTGAATGGGTAATTAATCTATTCAAGTGCAAGATAGAACAATGGATTTTAATTTAACAGAGCATGAAGAGATTGTTATTTTGGAATCAGACTCCACATTGCTGCTAACTTTAAAAAAACTCTACTTGTTGATTATTAGTATACTATCAAAGAATACCTAGCCTTGGCCTTTGTGGCTCAGTGGGTTGAGCACCAGTCTGTGAACCAAAGGGTTGCCAGTTTGATTCCTGGTCAGGGCACATGCCTGGGTTTCTGACCAGGCCCCAGTTGGGGGCACGCCAGAGGCAAGCAATTGATGTTTCTCTCGCACGTTGATGTTTCTCTTCCTCTCTTCCTCCCTCCCTTCTCCTCTCTAAAAATAATAAGTAAAATCTTAGGAACACAAGGAATATCTAAAATTATCTGAAAAGAAAGACTACTCTTACTCTCCCTTTTCCATCTTCTTGTCTGTATGAGGCTGGATTTTCTTCATGTTCTTCAACCAAAATAACATCACAACAGATTGAATGCAGAAGCAGATATGAGAATTCTACTTCTATTAAGCCAAACTTTAAAGAGATGTGCAAAAATGCAAAACAATCCTTTTTTTAAAAAGAAGTTATTTTTGTTAACATGGAATAAGCTTATTGTTATTTTTAAGTGAAATAAATATTTTAAAATTCTCAGTACAGTAAATAGTGATACATATAATGCATACCAATGCAAGTTCTTTGGATCCTCATAATTTTTAAGACTGTAAAGGGTTCCTGAAACCAAATAATTTGAAAATTGCTGGCTTAGAGTACAAGATTTCTTTTTTTTTTTTTTTTTTAAGATTTATTTATTTATTTTTAGAGAGGGAAGGGAGGGAGAAAGAGAGACAGAGAGAGAGAGGGAGAGGGAGAGAGAGGGAGGGAAACATCAATGTGCAGTTGCTGGGGGCCATGGCCTGCAACCCAGGCATGTGCCCTCGCTGGGAATCGAACCTGTGATGCTTTGGTTCACAGCCCGCGCTCAATCCACTGAGCTACGCCAGCCAGGGCAGAGTAAAAGATTTCTTATGTTAGGAGTCTGTTGGGAAGGGCTCTCTTTTAAGTACCATGAGGGCTTTGTCTAGTGCCTGGCATGTGCTGAGTACTCAGTAAAAATTTGGTGAGAGGGAGGGGGAACAGACTAGAGAGTAATTTTTATGATGAATATACATTTTGAAGAGTTTGGTTTTTTACTTGGATAACTTTCTTTCTTCATATAGATAAGAAACCCGATCGGGAGGAAATTCAGATGAGCAATATGGGATCAAACTCAAGGTCATTAGGTAGGTGATTAATTCCTGCCTAAGGATACTACTTCATTGGGATGATGAGAACTACTGAGCTCTGTGGTGTTTTCTGGCACCCTCACCATTTGCCCTTCTGGAAGAGCGTGACTGGACATTTCCATTTGGAAAGACGCAAGGAAATGTAGTAAAACTTGATGCACCCACTTCCACATTCCCACTTGATCAAAGTTTTTTTTTTTTTTAATGTTTTCGTATGCCTGTCCCACTACTACAGAACCAAGTTTGTGTCCCTAAGCTGCTACCCACAGCCTTTCATAGGCTGACAATAGGCTCCTCTCCATTTACTCTGTTTCAGCCCACCAGGTCTAACTTGCTATTCTATTTCTTCATTCTAGACTTCTTTGATTTTGCTCATGTAATGTAATGCCTCTTCTGGAATGTCATTCATTGCCTTGTGCTTTTCTAAATTCTTATCCTCAAAAGTTTAACTAAAGTCCTGTCTTTTTTTGTTACGTCCTTTCCAGCTCTTACAGCACACTTTGCTCTCTTGTTTTAATGCTAATATCTTTTATAAGCAGACCTCTTCCATTTAGCTTTATTAACATACAGAGTGGGGCAAAAGTACATTTACAGTTGTGAGTACATGAGACACAGTTTTTTCTTGTATTATTATTTGTTAATTTTAGTATTATTTTTGATATGAACAACTGTAAACCTACTTTTGCTTCACTCTGTATGTCATTCTCTGCATATTTCATATACATTATCTTCCCAATTAGATTCAAATTCTCTTTTTGAAAGTCAGGGGCCACCAGAGCTTAATGCCTTTCTGGAGCATTTGGCAAAGTTGGTTTTGAAACAGAACTACCTAATACATACTTTAATATATAGTATGTATTAGAGGGGAATGTCGTGTGTGTGTGTGTGTTTTTAGATAACAGCTATTCCACAATGAATGAGAGAGGGGATCACAGTAGAACACTGGATCGATCAGGGGATCTAGGCGAAATGGAGCCAATGAAGGGAACACCCCTGATGGTAAGTTCTCTATATACTCTTGTCCTTCTATGTCTGATCCTATTTTGAAGCCTACATGTTTTGTGAAATAGGGAAAAATGTACCTAGTGAAAAGCAACATCCTCTTCTGCTAGGGGCTTTTGGGAAAAGTAGGAGTTTTGACTCCTCGTGGGATTTCTTGGGCCATTCATGCTGCGATGGTTGAGATATGGGGGAAGGAAGACTATAAATGTGTTGCTGACATGACTAACCCTAACTGATCTAACACATTACTCTCTTCTGTCCCTGCCTGTGTTTTCTTGAAAATCTTGCCTGTACTACTACTTTGTTTTGGTTGAGTGTACAGATTTGGGCATTTTCTCTAGATCTTCCACACACTCACAAGGTTCCTATTTCCTTACTTTCATACTAACAAATTGCATGTGTTCACAGCAGGACGAGGGACAGGAATCTCTGCAGGAAGAGTTGGATGTGTTGGTTTTGAATGAGGAGGGGGACCAGGTGTCTTACCCCCCCATGGTATGTCCTCCAGCCACCCCCAGGATCATCACTGAGCAAGGAGGCCCCTGGGTGACAGCAGTTTGCCAATCATGCCCATCTGATCAGGCTAGAGACTGTAGTCTCAGCCACCTGGTGCTTGGGGTGCTGTTCGGTGATTATTTCCTCTTGAGGCTGGGACATCTGCTGGTGATCTGATTCTCCATTATGTGCTACCTTCTGCTCTCCAGATTTATTCAACTGCCTTTTGGTTTTCCTTATTCCCAACCCTAGTAACATCTCTTTCTCTTTTTTCCTTACAGCAGAAGATTTAGCACCACTATCTTCGCTACGTCTGGGCGTATAATATATGTACTTTTATTCGGTGGTGAAATGGACTGACGATTTTCCCCTTTCTTCGCTGGACTATTGTGCCAACTGCCAGGCTGCCTCCTCCCCTTATAGCCCTAAGTGGCTGCCTTCTTTCCATCGACTCCTAACTTCTTCCAATGAAGTTTAATTGTCCTTCCTCCCCACTCCAGATCCTCTCCAATTGTTCCCAAGAACCCTGACTCTGTTATATGCATATCTTGAGAAACTGCTGCAGATTAGCTCTTTCTGCCAGCTCTCCCTGGAACTCTTGGCCTGTGTGGAGGGAGGGAGAGAGAGTGGGAGTCTTCACTGGAAGCTGTGGGAAGAATCGGAAGTCACATGCTACATATGCATCATGCAACAATCTGATAAATCGATGATTCTTAATCAAGACCTTTTTTCCTGATGGGACTTTCTGTTTTGTTTTTGTTCTTATTTGTTTTGTTTTGCTTTCGGATAATGGGAAGTGTGTGCCCTTCCCTTATTCCTAATGACTATTTTTGAAGCAAAGAAGGCTGGCAACATTGGCATATACCATCTGGCAAGGGCCCTTGAGTAAGTGAAGGTCTCTTAGAACTGACATAAGAAACTTGGTTCTCCTCATCTCCAGGGCAGGGACCATCAAGGACTTACAGACTCCATCTCTTTTCCAAGCCTCGTGCCAACCCTGGGGGGCTGCAGCTGCCCCTTACCGAGGCCGTCCTTAACCCTCCCCTCCCATCCTGTGATAGTGTCTGCTAACTTGGCTTGGCCATTTGCAAGGGGCTGTAAAAAGAGGAGAATGTATTAAGGAAGACTATTTGGGTGAGATGGAGCAGAAAGATGTTTTCTGGGGAGGAGAAGGAACCTCTAGGAGGAGCTAGTAGGAATGTACATGAATCGGTTAGTCTGAAACTGGCAGGAAGCTTCAAAGCTGGCTTCCCCTCTCCCCTGTTTCTCCTTTTGTCACCCTTATAGCCCTGGCCTTCCTGCCTGCTCCCTGGATTGGTTGGCTGACTAAAGGACTTGGTGTACATACTTCTGCCCCCTTTACCCTAAAAGGTGGGGGTCACCCCTGGCTTTGCCTCTCCTTTGTGCCTTTGGCCTGGGGTGCATCTCCTCCTTCCCTTCCATGTGCCTTCCTTTGCCTCTGCATTCTCATTTTTCATGATTTTGCAAATTATATTTTGTTGATTCTTACCCACTCTTGGCCCTAAATAGCAGGAAGAAGAGGAGAGGTGACCTAGAGACCCTCAGATTCTCCATTGGGAATTGGTGTAGCCTCTAATTTCAGCCATAGCAAGTTTTTGCTCAACAGTATATAGTTGGGATTTTGCAAAAATCCTATTCTTGATGACTCTTAAACGAGGTTGGTGGGAGGAGTGAGTGGTATGATCCTTAGTTACCCAGAGTGGACCGTCATCTCTGAAGGGGTTGTAGGGGAGTCATGCCTGCCCCCATCCCCAAACACCTCCTCCTTTCAGTTTAGTGTATATTAGCTGGTTGGGCTAGAGGACTCAGCTGCTATGCTGGTTGATTTTTTTTAAATCCCTTTCCTTACTTGCTTTTGACTCCACCCCTTAATCTAAAAGCTCTGTATAGTGCAAACTGGAAATCCTCCTTCTTCTCTCTCCCCTCCCCTTATCTAATATATGGAGCCTGTGGGGTAGGAGAAAAGCACCCAACCCACTGGCCCCTTCCCCTTCCCCTATGCATTAAAATCCTTTACTGTTTTCTACCTTCCCATTTCTTTTCACTCCTTTTCTGGCAAAAAGGAGCCTTTTCCCCCCTGACCCTCAGAACATACTGCACAGGGGACGCTGCCCCGCCCAGACATGTCCCCACTCTTGTTTCTCTTGTCCTCTCTGCTCTTTTGCTGGTGCTCTTTTTCTTGGTGGGGTGTGGGTGATAGAACAGCCATGGGCTTTTGGGGACCTTTAACTGTCTTTTTTTTTTCCCCGTTTATAGAAACACTAAACATCCAACTCCAGAAAACCAAAAATTGTATCTTCCCACTGAACACTACTAAGGGGCATGTCTTCTGCTCCATACTTTTCCTGTTTTTCTTTCTGTCTTGTTAATGCTTTTAAAAACAAATGAGTTTTTTATATAAATAAAGTTTTTAAAGTGTGTATGTGGGGGGTCTGTGTCATTTCTTCGCTTCAAGTTATATCTATCTCTTCCCTCCTTTTCGTCATGGCTATTTTCTCATGTATCGGTGTTCGTTTTCTCTCCAGAGCACAAAGAAGGGGCTGTATACCAGGATGGATTTCTTTTAAACTCAATCCCAGCTTTATGAAGCAACATTGTTATAAATTACATATGAAACGTTTTTCCTCTGAAGATTCTTAAAAATTAAATGTGACTAAGTAGAGCACAGGAAACTTAACTGCTATAGGAAAACGAAGTATAAAGAATTAATGACTTTCTTAGTCATGGGGATTCTTTGGCAATATTAACAATTAAGGTTGAACAAAGTCCATTGCAGTACAAGGCCCTCTTGAACATGACATTTATGGGTAGAAGATGAGAAGCTACCAATTCCACTGCCTTTCCAATAAATAAGTGTAGAATTAAAAGGCTCATGTACAGAAGTGCTAACAACTGAGCCATACTGTTGCTTCTCAGTCTTTCTGCAACCCTTTAGAAGACAAAGGACAGGCCTCTGGTTTTCTCGGTGTCCTACCAAATATATGAGTGGGCAGTAAATATTGGTTGGATCACTGGGGATTGTCTTTACTACAGAGATCAAGGATTAAGACCTATGGAGAGAGACTTATTTTTCCGGGGCCCGTATTTCCTGTTCTATAATAAAAAGACTTGGGGATTTATGTAAAATGTTTCTGTATGCCCAATCTTTAGATTAAAAATATATAGCTGCTTCTGATGATGGTCATGTCTCAATTTTGTTGAACAGGCTGATGTGTATCTTGTGGGTTGGGGATAGGAAGGGATTTAACTGAATGGAAAAAAACGAGTAAAAAGCTACATGGATTTACCAAGTACCTTGCAATGTGCCAGGTACTTTACTGGTGATGAAAATGTGGTACGCACAGGTTCTTGTTCCTCCTGGAGCTTGTGGTGAACTACTATACTCTGAGGGCAAAGAGGTCTACTCAGTGAGGTGACCAGATCACAAGCTGTAGAGAGAGTGCGAAAAGGAAAGGACAAGATGACCAGTTGGAGGAAGTTGCAAGATTCTAGTTTTGTGTGATGGTGGCTTAGACTGGGTCATAGTGTAGAGATAAAAGTGTTAATTTCAGGCCTATTTAGCAATGCTGGTAGTAGGTAATAGCTCTTACTATGTGTAAGACATTGAATACTTTGAATATGTTGACATTTAATCTTCACATCAACCCTATAGGGAGGAGAGTGACATGAACATATGATGGTAGCAAATATTTTGGGGCCAAGCTTTGTGCCAAAGGCTTCACATGTATCAGTCCTATTTAATATTTGCTACATCTCTGATTATCCAATGAAATCTTAGAGCAGGTAAGTAACTTGTGTTAGGTTGCACTCAGTGACAAAGGTTAGATTTTGACCAGGTTTGTTTGATTCTAAGTCCTGTGTTTTTAATTTCTGTGAATGCTTCTGACCCATTAAAGGCAGAACTGGCACAACATAGGATGAGGGCCTGGGGAAAGAGTTAAAGAGTTATGGATAATTTCCAGGTGTCTGGGGGTATCAGTCACTGGTTGAGGCAGGAGATGGTAGTAAAGCGTGGAGAAGAAAAGTTTAGTTACAATACGAAGTTGGTGGTAACTGGGAGACAGTGTAGTGGATGGAAGTATCCAAAGACCAGTAGGATGTGGGGCTCTAGAATTCAGAGAGAGCTGAATTCTAGAAAGAAATTTGGTGGTTGACCTCCAGGTCCTGTTTCACACTCTGCGGGTATCTGAGCTGGTGCAGGGGGTGTTAGCATGAGAAGAGTGAAGAGTTCAGTTTTGAACCCTGGGATTGCATCAATATTCAAGAAGGGAAAGGAGATACTGAAAAAGGACTGAGAAGGACTAGAAATTTCCTGGAATGATGATGGCATGGAACTAGATAGCTATCTGATTTAAGACCTTTTTTTTTTTTTAAAGAAGACTGCCTGGCTTCCCAGTGCAAGAAGATGTAACTAGCAGCAAACAGTAGGGTTTGCTCTGATCTGTTTTATCTTAAGAGAATACATTAATTTTTCCTTCTGATCTTCCTATAATATTTGGGTCTTGGTCTGGGGTCTGGGGGCATGGATTCAGCCTCCCTTTAACTCTTCTTTCCTGTAGTATAAAACTAAGGACCACTTTATCAGTCGGACAGAGTGGGCGACAGCTCTGTTTGTCCCTGCAGAGCCTGACTGCCCTGTTTCATCTCCTACCCCTTGCTTGCCCCTTGATCCCTCTCCTCCTTTGCCTTCCTCTTCATTTCTCTTCCACTGTATCTCTGCCGCTCTAGACAGAGTTGCCACTCCAAACCTGTGCCGCTCGACAGCCTTTCAAGAGTCACTCCCCTGGTTTTGTGTGTCGTCGCTGCTCAGGAGCTTGTTCCTCTGAGAGTGGCGAGCACAGCTGAGGGAGGCGGGCCATCTTCCACACTGTGACTGATAGAAGGAAGCCACTTCCAGCGAGGCTGTGCCTGCCCGGAGTCCTCCCTACGGAGCGGAAATGCCCAGCTTACTCAGGGTATCGACCCTGGAGGATTGCCAGGACTGACCTTGAGAACACTTTCCATTTCTGTCCCTTACGCCGTGGCTCACCCTGATTCCAACAGACCTATTGCCACATGAACCCATGTTCAGAAGAAATGGGACCAGTACAGAGTGGGGACTTGCCCTTATGGAGTTCTCTTCCTCTGAGATACAGGACAGAGCACCAAGCTCAGAGCATAGCAGGTGCTGAGTGTGTAAGTACACAGTATCTGCCAGTGGTGAGTGGTGCCCAGTGCTGGCAGAGCCCATTACCACCTCGGGCAAGACTGCACACCTTAAGCCCACCTCCACATACAATTTAAAATAATAAGGCAGATTATAGAATTAAAGTTCCTCCTTTTATGTTACCCCTCAGGGATAATGACTAGTCATTTGTAGCCTGTCCTTCCAGGTTCCTTTCTATATGGACCTATGCAACAGGCTTATTTCTAATGGAATTTATGCTCTGCAACTTGTCCCCTCCCCCATAAAAATATGTTACGGACATCTTTCTAATGCATACAATGATCTACCTTAGTTTCCTCATGATTGTTTGGATATCTACTGTCAATCTGCCATAATTTTATTTATACCCTGACATATTCCTGTTTCTGGGCCATCTTTTTGTGGCTAGCATGGAACCCAACACCCCACTTCCTCAGGAGACTTCTCGGGTGGAATGTCTAGCCAGTGATCCCGTGGTTGGGATGGACAGACCTCCCCTCTGCCTGCCTCTCTCTGGGTGGGTCAGGCTGTCCACCGCTTCCCCCCACCTCCCCAGAGGATTTGGAAATAAGCTTCTTAATGTTCTGTGCCTTGGGAGGAGATGCTAGGCATCACCCCATTCTCTTCCCTTAACACAGTGGAGGATTTAGGCTTTTTTTCTCAGATTTCATTTGAAGGTAGGGATTTCATTGGAAGACGGGAAGTGGGATGCAGTTGGCTCTGAGTTCTAGCCAACCTGACAAAGGCTATGGCCTGCTCTTACCTGTTACTGATTGAGTTCCTGGGAAGGACCCTGGCTCAACCCGATACTCATCGTGTCTTCTCTGTAGTTGGGAGAAGTCAAGCCCCAGGCTCTGCTGTCTTGGTCTGATTAACGTCTGACTGTGGACTCTCGGTAACTCAGCGCTGATTCCATCATTACGTCCTGTAGAATGTCCTGAATTCTGGTAACTCTTACCCTACTGATGGTTACCTCATTGCCAGTTGCTGTGTGACTTGCATTCTACATAATGCCACTTAAGTGATACTGACCCTAAAGTGACATTCTGGCTGCATGAGTATTTCATGCATCCTGCAAATATTTTTTTGATAACTACTTTATACAGATGTTGGGGCAAAAGACCATTCCTGCCTTTTGTCTTTGAGGGCCTCCATTCCCAGGGATGGAGGCATTCAATTTATGAGTGAATGAGATAACATTTATTTTAATGATACCTTTCTAGCATTAGAAGAGAGGTGAACTCTACCGGGAGAGGGGGCAAGCCTTCACTGAGAGGTGATACGTAGGTTGGTTTGAAATGATAGCTAGGAGCCTACCAACTGGAGAAGATGTGAAGATGGACAGGTCAGATGGGATAATATGTAAAGTACAGTGGTGTAGAAAGAATATGGTTCACTGGGTATCCTGGTAGGTGAAGGGAACTTTCTCTTTAGAGAACCTTAGTAAGATGGAAGGAGGGTCACAAGACAACCCAACCTCTTTAATAAATTAATTGCAAGGAAAGAAAAAATGGGAGGAGACCTAGAGATTAAAAGTAAGACAACCAATCTCAGGCCATAGGTCTTGCTTGCATCCTGATATAAAGATGACATTTTATGAGACAATTGGAACTTTAACAGTGGATACTTGATATTACTAAGGGATTATTATTATTTTCTTAGATGTGACAGGGGTATCGTGGGTAGTAATGAATTCCTTGCCAATTTGAGCAATGCAATGAAATTTTAATGAGTGAAATTTTAGGAGCAAATTTGCTCCTAAGCAATGTGGAGGAAAAGTCGATAGGGGTGTAAATAAAATGCGATTGGCTATGAGCTGATAATCATTGAGCCTGGGTTATGGGTATATGGAGGTTCATTATACTATTTGGTTTTTATGTATGTTTGGAATTCCTTATAATAAAAAAGTTTTTGTTTTTTTTTTAATGCTGAAGGCACAGCAGGAAGTGTGCTAGGAAGGGTGGTTGGTAGGTGGCAGTTGTGATGCTTGGGTTATGAAGTTCCTTTGCTGTCCTACGCAGGCACATGGGCTTTAAACCACCGAGGAGACTCAGTGTTCTGGGGTAGAGTCCCCGGAGCAGCCACAAGGATGGGGGAGTGGGGCCAAACAGGGGGTTCCAAGTTTACCTACACATTTTAACAGAAGAGTGTTGCTTCCAACTTTTATTAAATTGGGCTTCTGGGTAACATTTCACTTAAGAACAGGATTCTGATGCTTAAATGATTTTCCCCAACCACCGGAGGAAGAGGTGAATATTTTAAAGGCAATTGGGCTGTTCTGCAGAAGACTTGATGTGGAGATGTTGGCTAACAGACGGTTATGACAGCACAAGTGAATGAGAAATTGGTTTGGAGAGGAGTTTAACTAATACATGTTTGGTCCAGGAGGTAATATGATAGTATTTATGTAGTTGTTTCCCGGGCCACATTTCTAAGGACAACAAAGAGGGTGTGGACATGTGCTCACTTTCCTAATAACAAAGTGAGTCTCTCTGAGCACCTAGGAGAGTGGGGGCGGGAACAGAGCTCCCTCTCCTATCTTACTCTTGGTGGGGCACCTGGAGACCTGTCATCCTTTCTTGCTGCAGTCTCTGGTCTTAGTAGGGCTCTCTGGTGTGCTGTGGCTGATAGCATAGGGAGGTAGGGAATGGCCCCGGTTATTTGGGCTCATGGTGACCCTTCTATCAGCAACCTCAGCTATGCCCCATGGCCTCTACCTGACAGCATTCTAGCTTCTTATAGTAGTTTGAACTCCAGACTGTAAGACCCAACAGTTAACTACCTTTTCTTCCCTTATCTCCACATCTTAGAGTCTGTGGCCATAGGAAAACCCACAGGCCTTCCCTCCTCTAGAGGGAAGGTCAGTCTCTCAGGAGGTAATGTTTTCCTGGGCCCTGTGCAGTTAAGCCCCACCCCACCCACCAGGTGCCTGTGGCTAATAAAAACAAGCTATTAAAATTCTAGGATACAGGGACAAAACTAAGGCGGGGCTGGGATCAGGGGTGGGGATGACTGGGGTTAGGGAGAGTGGTGGGGGGGAAATGGAGACAACGATACTTGAACAACAACAACAAAAAAAGTGAAAAAAAAAATCCTAGATTTATAGGTGAAAATGATATAGGTGCGTCCTCACTGATCTCCACCTCGTTGGCTGTCTGCTGTGTTTCTGGTGGTTTGGCTTTGTTTGTTTGTTTTAACCTTGCCCTTGCCCCTCTGACTTGATGCTTGAATGAGGCCTCCTTAGTTCTTTCTGTGCTTGTCAAGATAATTCTAGCCTTCTTGAATTATGGAACTCCCTGAGAATCTGATGATAGTCATGGACCTTCTCCAGAAAATACACACGCACAGTATTTTGCCAATAATTGATGAGCCTCTAGGTTTTTAAAGCGGTGCTCAATGCACCAGGAAGCATTTAGATGGTAAAAATGCAGTGTTCTTGGCTCTCCCCCAGACTGTTAAATCAGAATTTCTGGCGGTAGAGCCTACAAATCAGCAATTTAAATAATCTCCCTGGTAATTCTGAAGTGTACTAAAATTTGAGAAATTCTGCTCTAAAGACTCAGCTTATCTTCACAGTGTATCTCATCTTCCCCTCCCAGGCACTCTTACTACTAGCTCTGGCTCCAGGGGTCCAAACCCTGGAGACCCTCTCAAAGGAAACAGCTACTGTGCCGTAGGACTGAAGGGAAGCCCTTTCCTGCAGGAGCTCTGGAGTCTGAGAGCGGGGCTAGGTCACTGCCCTTTCCAGGCACCGTTCTGAATTTAGAGAGCCAAGTCATGTCCCAGAGAGTCATGCTCCCTCCTTCCTTTACACATCGCTCATCAGTTCTTTCTGTGCTCACCTTTCTCCAGTCCAGAGTGGAACCTCGCCTGGGCTGGAGACCATCTCCACACGGAGCAAGATGTTCTGTGCTTCTGTATGTTTGCCTCGTCTCAGGCCAGTGGTTAGATAGCCAGTGGTTCAGAGTTCGAGGGCCTCGTAAGTGGGGTGGAGGGATGTAGTGGGCAGGTTGGCAGGGTGAAGCCTGCCTACATGCTAGCAGGTCCAGCTGCATCCTGAGGTTCAAAACTGATGCCAGAGTAGAGAAGGCTTTGAATAACTTCCTTTTAATTGACTCTGGCTAGAAACATTTAAAAAATAAAATATGTCATTATATTTATTAAGAAAGTTTGTAAACTAAATAAAACCCATAGTATTTTGTTATAGTCAATTTATGTCACTGTCTTTAGGTTTTTAGATTTTTCTTCTAGGAATATATTCAGTTAAAGAAAATATCAGTTGTTAGGTAAAAATAGATTCTTCTTTCTGAAGACAACACATCTAACTCAATATTTCCTTGTCCCCAGAATTAATTATAATGTGAGTCTAAGTTCACCATTTGCTATTATATCTTTATTTCCCCTCCCCCCCCAATAGATACAAGGAATTTATTTTCAGGAAAAAAGTTTAAATGAGAGTGGAGTTATTTGAAACCTACCACCCCATCTAGGTATACTGTCTCTCTCTGTGGGTCCTTAACAGAGACCTCCAGGCTGGAACTTTCTTTCTTTCTTTTTTTCTTTCTTTCTTTACATTGAATTTATTGGAATGACACTGGTTAATAAAATTATATAGGTTTCAAGTGTATAATTCTATAACACATCTTCTGTACACTGTATTCTGTGAGCTCCACCCTAAGTCAAGTCCCCTTCCGTCACTATTTACCTTTCTCTACCACCTCCCACTCCCTTTCCCTCTGGTATTCACCACACAGTTGTCTGTGCCTGTGAGGTTTTTTCCCTAATCCCTTTACTTTTTCACTCAGCTCCCAACCTCCCCACCCTTCCCCTATACACATTTTTAAAAACCGTCATAATTGAAAACAATTTAGAAAGTCCAGAAAGTTTTTTTTTGTTTGTCTATTGTTTTTTTTGAAAGCAGAAGGATAGTCAATTAAAATCCTGGGTCGTTCCATCACGAGGCAACCACCATGAACATTTTGGCATCCTTCCATTTAGTGTTTCTTCAAACAAACAGACAAACAAACAAACAAATATAATAGAACTTATACAATATAAACACAGTCCCTCTTATCTAACATTGTTTTATAACATTTCCCAGTTAATTCTTCAAAACCATACTATTTATTTCATGGCTGCAGATAGTTAATCCAATGGATATACCATTACGAATTTAACTTTCATGCAGGTGTTGGATACTTAGGTGTTGGTGTAATACTTACATATACTATTATAAATATTCTTCCATACTAAACATCTTGTGCCTAAAACTTTGTCATCTGGGTTATTTCCTTAAAAGAGGAATTGCTGGGTCAAATGTTATGAACATTTTTAAGGCTCTTGATAAACTTTACTGAATTATTTTCTAGCTAGGTTAGGTCAGTGGAGTCTTATGATACCAAGAAGCTGCACTGCATAACAAAGTGCTTCAAAGGCTTTGCATTTGAACAAGATACTACAATGAAGGTGCGTCAATAGGGTTGAGAAGAGAGTACAAATGGAAACAATCCATCTCCCCGGAGGAGGTGGAGTCTATTTTGTTAATACTAGAAGCACAAGTTTTCAGTCTTGTACCACACCCTCTCAGAGACTTCAGGCTTCGTTAAAGTTATGACAGAGTTTTGGACTATGAACCCGGATCCAATCTGCCACTGGTATTCTAAACTGTCAGGAGAATTGCCTCCTTTGTTCTTGTTCTTTCTGCTCTGGCTCCTCTGCTAGGACTACTGCTGTCTTTGTCCCAAGACTGTTCCTGCCTTGGAATTGGAATACAAATGTCCTCCTTGTTGGCCAACTCTGGATGGATCATCAGCTCTATTAACCACCTTTACTCACCTTTACTCTTCCAAGTTCTTACAGTTTCTTCCATTCAACAACTCGGAACATGTTTCCCGGAGACTGAGCTGAGGCAGAGTCTCATGTGAATAGAACCCCAGCGTTCTGTCTTATCCTAGATTTCCTGAAGTATATTTGCATATTAGGTCCCTTCTTTTTGCTCACTACACCTCAATTAGTAAATGAATACATCTCTGAAATTTCCTACAGTTAAACTCTTTGAAAAATTGGTAGATTAGATTTAGATTAGATTTAGATTTAACCTGTGTCTTCTGATACATGTTAAAAACACTTGGGTACTTGTGGGGCAGATATCACATGCTGGGAGAGCTGCACTGAGAAGTCCAGAAGCTACTGTTCCATCTAGCACCCTCCTCTTACAGCAAGGGTATCACTCAGAGAGATACACAGCACTGTGTCTGCCCTGGCGTGGAACTCTCCAGCTCGGGCGTTTTGCCAAAGGGAAGAGGCTGGCTCTAAAATAGAGTTCTTTTTTTTTTTTTTTCAATGTTTTTTGTTTTGTTTTGTTTTGTTCTTTTGGTTTAGAGTTTTTAGTTAAGGAACAGGCTATTTGAAATGGAGTGTAGAGCAATTCAAGTCAGGGCACTCTCAAAAAATGAAGCAGATTTTGTTGGGAAGCAATGAAAAAGAAGCCAGACACAACAGCCATTGTACCTCTTCAGAGCCCTCCCCCACACAGAGCCACAGTGCGGTGGCATAATAAATGAATTTCCATCAACCTGGCTCACATGGTAAGCCTTGCCCTGATGATTACCTAAGGGTCTGCCCCATCTAACTTACGGCACGCTCAAGCTGGTAACAGTGGCTTTTCCATATGAAGGGCTGGGCTTGGTGCAGGCTTCAAACCCTCTAAATCTGCTCTAACAAGCAACAGTCCAGCCCTGTACCTCTCACTGAGTGGTTCCAGGCCTGGCATTAGCAGCAGTCATCTAGAGATTGCATGCCAAGGGATCCCAAACAGAACACAGGTGGAGGCTGACATTGGTCTGCACAATCCAGTAAACCCCAGGACCTGTGCACCAAGAGGACAGTTACAGACCATGTCGGAGCATCCCACAGCTACCTCCACAAGCCACAGAGGGTTGCTGGCCATGGGACACATCCAGTCCTACCAGCTGTTTGGACTAGGTAAATCCCTCCCATTGACCTGCTGACAGCAATCAAAACTCATGTACAAGAGGAGGGAGTACTCAGCCCACATGGAGAGTGCACCTCGAGTCCCCAGCTTGGGTGATATGGGAAGCTGTGCTACTGGACCCTATAGGATGCCTACTACACTAGGCCACACTGTCAAGACATGGAGTCAAGGCAGCTCTACTTAATACATAGAAAAAAAACACAGGGAGGCTGCCAAAATGAGGAGACAAAGAAATATAGCCCAAATGAAAGAACAGAACAAAACTCCAGAAAAAGAACTAAACAGTGGAGATAAGCAATCTATCAGATGCAGAGTTACTGCATCTATCAGATATAGAGTTCAAAACACTAGTTATAAGGATGCTCAAGGAACTCAGTGGGTAGTTCAACAGCATAAAAATAACCCAGTCAGAAATGAAGGAGACACTAATTGAAATAAAGAATGATTCTCGGATGAAGCCGAGAATCAAATCAATGATTTGGAGCATAAGGAAGAAAAAAACATCCAATCAGTACAGCAGGAAGAAAAAAGAATCCAAAAAATTGAGGGTAGTGTAAAGAGCCTCTGGGACAACTTCAAGTGTTTCAACATTTGCATCATAGGAGTACCAGAAGGAGAAGAGAAAGAGCAAGAAATTGGAAATATATTTGAAAAAACAATAAAAGAAGGCTTTTTTAATTTGGTGAAGGGAATAGACATGCAAGTTCAGGAAGCACGAAGAGTCCCAAAGAAGATGAATGTAAAGAGGCCCACACCAAGACACATCATAACTTGAGTGCCAAAGGTTAAAGATAAAAGCAAATCTTAAAGCACCAATTGAGAAATGCAGTTAGTTACTTGCATGGGATTTCCCATAAGACTGTCAGCTGATTTCTCAAAAGAAACTTTTCAGGCTCGAAGGGGTTGGCAGGAAATATTCAAAGTGAATGAAAAGCAAGGACCTATGACCTAGATTATTCTATCCAGCAAAGCTATCATTTAGAATCAAAGGGCAGGTAAAGTTCTTCCCAGACAAGCTAAAAGAATTCATTATCACCAAGCCCTTATTACATTAAATGCTAAAGGAACTTATTTAAGGAAAAGAAGATCAAAAAGCCCTTATCATATTAAATGTTAAAGGAACTTATTTAAGGAAAAGAAGATCAAAATGATAACATTAAAATGGCAATAAATACATAAATGAACAATCGAATCTAGAAAATGAACTAAGCAAAACAAGCAGAACAGAAACAGAACCACAGATATGGTGAACATTGGGATGGTGGCCAGTGGGGATGAGGGCCTGGGGGAATAGGGGAAAAGATGAAGGAATTAAGAAATACAAACTGGGCCCTGGCTGGTATGGCTCAGTGGATTGAGTGCCAGTCTGCAAACGAAAAGGTTGAACAAAAGGGTCACCAGTTCAATTCCCAGTCAGGGCACATGCCTGGGTTGCTGGCCAGGTCCCTGGTAGGGGTCATGGAAGAGGCAACCGCACACTGGTATTTCTGTTCCTCTCTTTCTCTCTCCCTTTCCCTCTGTCTAAAAATAAATAAAATCTTTTTAAAAATTAAAAAAGAGAAGAAATATGAACTTGTAGTTACAGAATAGTCAGGCAAATGTTAAGGGTAAGTATAGGAAATGGAGTTGCCAAACAACACATGCATGGCCCATGGGCATGAACAAAGGAGGGTGGATCGCTGGAGGGAGTAGGAAGTGCTGGGTGAAGGCAGCAGAGGGGTTAAATTAGGACAACTGTAATAGCAGAATCAATAAAAATGAACAAATACTAAAAAGAAGCCAGTAGCTTTGTGGGTGATACAAGCTAAAACATGGGCCAGCTAGTTTACTGAGAAAACCAGTAAAGAGACAGCTAAGAAGAGCCCTCCTGGGGACAGGACAAAGCTCAAAAACTATTCCTACACAGGAGTACAAATTTAATTGGATTAGATTGTGGAGTAACATATGTCCCAGGGTGCTGTCACAAACAAAAGCCTAAGAGCTGGGAGTAATCAAGGAAAGAAGAAAAGGGAACCTTGCTAAAACCCACCATTATTGTAGGGAGACTGTGTGCATGCCCAGGACTGCTCCCTTCAAGGAGCAACATCGGAGCCTTTGTTCTGAGGAGGAAACAGGCTTCACTAAAGTAGTCCAGCCAGTCAGGAAGCAGACAATCATAATCAGCCCTGGAGCAGAGGGAGGGAGCTGATATCCGGAACTGATACCATGCATTATCTAAAGTGTCCAGTTTCAACAAAAATTACGTGACACTCAAAGAAACAGGAATGTGTGACCCCCAACACAGGAAAATAAGCAGGCCACAGAAACTGCCTGTGAGAGGGACAAGTGTGAGGTTTAACAAAGACTTCACACTCATCATTAATATATACAGGGTGTGGCAAAGGTAGGTTTACAGCTGTCCATATTGAAAATAGTGCAGTAATTAATAAATAATAATACAAGAAACTCTGTTTTGTGTACTCACAACTGCAAATGCACTTTTGCCCCACCCTGTATATTTAAAGAACTAAAGAAAACAGTGCTTGGAGAAGTAAAAGGAGATATGATGACAATGTCTTATTATGTAGATAATATCAATAAACAGAGAAATTATAAAAAGAATCAAATGGAATTTGCAAAGTTAGAAAGTACAATAGTTGAAATGAAAAACTCACTGCAGAGGCTCAATAATAGTGTTGAACTGGTAGAAGAAAGAATTAGTGTACTTGAAGATAGATCAATATTGGACTTGATCAAAATTGAAAACTTTTGTACATGAAAGGACGTTATCAAAAGACTGAAAAGGCAACTCAGTGAATGGGACAAATACTTACAGATTATATTTATTATCTGTTAAAGGACTTGTATTTACAATATATAAAGAACACTTACAACTCAGTAATAAAAAAACCCCTCCAATTAATAATAGACACTCAATCTGAATATACATTTTCTCCAAAGAAGCTATATAAGCACATGAAAAAATGGTTGACCTTTATAGTCATCAGGAAACAGCAAATCAATATCATAATGAGATATTTCACATCCACTTGGGTGTTTAACCAGAGAGATAACAATAGCTAGATACTAAAGGACTGACAATAACAAGTGTTGCTGAGAATGTGCAGAAGGTGGAATCCTCATATACTGCTGGTGGGAATGTACAATCAAGTGTGGTAGCTACTTTGGAAAACAGTCTAGTAAATCCTCAAAAGGTTAAACAGTTTCTGTATGATTCAACAGTTCCTCTCCTAGAGAACTGAAAATACGACTTTATACAAAACTTGTACATGAGTGATGATAGCCGCATTATTCATCATAGCTGAAAGTTAGAAACAATTCAAACGTCTACTAACTGATGAATGGATAAACAAGATGTGGTATATCCATGCAATGGAATACATTCAGCCATAAAAAGGAATGAAGTACTGATGAACCTTGAAAACAATATGCTAGGTGAAAAAAATGACCACATATTTTATGATTCCATTTATATGAAGTGTCCAGACAAATCTGTCAAGACTGAACGTATATCAGTAATTGTCAAGGGCTGAAGAACATAGAGGGATTGAAGGACAATGGCTAAATGTACAAGGTTCCTTTTGGGGGCGATGAAAATGTTCCAAACTTAATTGTGGTGATGGTTGCACAATGCTATGAATATACTAAAAATGATCAAATCATATGCCTCAAATGGGTGACGTGAAATAATAGATAAAAAATATACATTGATCTCTGCTGCTGATTACTGCCACGGGTACCTAAACCCTCATAATTTTCTAAGTGATAAGAGCACTAGGAACGTCTTTTGTCCTAATATTGGTCTTTGAACCTCTGACACAGAGCTTCAAAATCCTTTGGGGATTTGCTGGTTGATAGCAGTGTCTTTTGTTCTGATGAGGTGACTCGGGGAGGGTCGGTCACCAGAAAGCCCAGGCCATGATTAGAAACTTGAATTTTTGGCTCCATTGCTCATTCTCCAGAGAAGGTGAGGGGTTGGAAGTAGAATTAATTATTGATCATGTCTATGTGATAAAGTCTCCATAAAAATTTCGACAGTATGGGGTTCAGAGAAGAACTTCCAGATTGGTGAACACATCTCCATGCTGGGAGGGTGGGTGCACCCCAACTCCATGGGGAGCCTGGCCGGACCTTGCCCTAAGTGTCTCTTCATCTGTATCTTTTATTGTGCCCTGCATTTTATAATAAATGGATAAATGTGTTTCCCTGAGTTCTGTGGGTTCTTCTTGCAAATAATCAAATCCAAGGGTGTGTATGGGGGGGGGGGGGAGGTCATGAGAACCTCTTGTAGCCTAGTCAGACAGAAGTTGTGGGAACCTACCACCTGTGATTGGCATCTGAGCAGGATGAGGGCAGCCTAATGGGACTGAGCCCTTACCTGCAGGGTCTGTGCTAACTTTGGTTGTTGTCAGAACTGAACTGAACTGTCGGACACCTGGCAGGTGTTGCAGAGAATTGCTTGGTGTGGGGAAAAATACCCTACACGTCTGATTAAAGGAGAAACACACAGGAACAGAAGTGTGTGTGTGTGTGTGTGTGTGTGTGTGTGTGTGTGTTTTCATACTTAGGTGAATTGTAGGGTATGGGAATTATATTTCAATAAAGCTGTTACAAATATAATTGTTATGACTTGCTTATACTTAGAGATGTGAAGGTGAGAGAGAACAAAAAATTAAGAAATTAAAATTCAGGTAATCATTAACTATTGTACAACCGGTCCTTTTATTGATTATGCATCCACACTTCTCAACTTTCTGCCTAAACCAAATTTGGCTTTTATCTCAGTAGAGGAGTAATTATTTTAAGTCACCTCCTGGTACTGCTGACTGCCAGCCAGGAATGTTGCTATAGGAGTGTTGCCTCTAAATACGCCAATGCCTGTGTGGCTGCTTGAACACCGTAGTGCACACTTGCCCTTCTTTATAAAAAGCATAGTAGAAAATAGAAAAATACAGTGCTGACGTTAATGATTTTACAGTTGAGACAAAGGAAGCTATCACTTGGTGTGCCAAAAACAGTAAATTTGATGCTTACTGAATTTAAGCAAGTCTGACAACTGTGTTCAATTATAAAGAAAAACGACTAAATTTAAAACACATGTCCAAAACGCTATAAAGATGTTGCCCGGGTTTGTGGTAAGGGGTCGTGGTGGACCCAACGTGTGGATCTTTACAATCAGGTGTGCTAAGATCTTACTCTGATACACTGATTTTTCCTTCTGAATTTATTTATTTTTTAACCCTGTCATACTTGCCCCCCTTGGCAGCCATGCCTCGGGGTAGGTTCATTGCAGCATAGTGCAAATACCAAAAAAGCCAATCCCTGGCCTTTGAGGTTTAAAATATGTTTTGCAAACTCAAGACAGAGATAAACGCTTTGTGATAAAAAAAAAACTTCTGAACTTTAAAAACTAGAACCATGAATAACCCAGGGCATAAACTCATGCCTTAATTATAGGCATGCAAGGATATGGGATCAGTCAGAACCAGGTTTCCAGTGTTTTCTTTCTCTTGAAAACTAGATCAAGATTCCCTAGGCTTGCAAGGTGAAGAAAGTCAGGGCAGAAGTGAGCTCAGTGGCTGGTGGATCCCTAGGAAGGAATCCTGTGGCCCAGTCTCTGGAGCTTGCACACTCTGGAGGTGTAGGAGCCATTGAGAGACACAGCTGAGTGGCAGGGCCAGACAGAGACAACCTGCTCACCACCCAGTGGCCTGGGACAGTGGGTGAGTGTGTCTGACGGCTTTGAGAGCCTAGAGAAGTTTTGCTTTCGGGACATGCAGTCAGGACTATTAATTTAAAAAAAGATTTTATTTATTTAGTTTTAGACAGAGGAGAAGAGAGGGAGAAAGAGAGGGAGAGACACCACGACTGATAATCGAGCTGGTAATGTCTCGCTTTGTGGGAGGATGCCCAACCAACTGAGCCACACTGGTCAGGGCAGGCCTTTGCATTAATTTATGAGCATGGCCACCAGTCCAGTTTCAGCCTGGAATTAGGTCAAGTTCAGCTTCTTCATCTGTGCTTCTCCAAAACACATATACTTACCATATTGCGTGTATATTTAAAGATGTTCACACCAAATGTGAATTTTTAAAATCAGTCTCCTAAGCACAGTGTCTTATATAATGCTATAACTTCCCAAATATCACACACACACACACACACACACACACACACACACACACCTGAGAATTATGAGACATGTTCATAAAACATCTGTTTTCTAGCCAGATGTAATATAGGGGAAGGTCTCTCTCTTCTTTTTTAAAAGATTTTATTTATTTACTTTTTAGAGAGGGAAGGAAGGGAGAAAGAGAGAGAGAGAGAGAAACATCAATGTGTGGTTGCTGGGGGTCATGGCCTGCAACCCAGGCATGTACCCTGACTGGGAATCGAACCTGTGACACTTTGGTTCACAGTCTGCGCTCAATCCACTGAGCTACGCCAGCCAGGGCAGGGAAGGTCTCTCTTGATCCTGAGGTTTTATTAAATGGAACAGCTCAGCAGAATGTAGCAGCAATAAGAAAAAAGGACAATTATGTCCTGGTCATCTTTCGTTTTGGAACAGGAATGAAAAACAGCCAATTGCAGCCTACCCCCACTTTCACTGAGTCAGTGTGAAACAGAAATGATTGTGCTGGTCCTTGTCTGACGTTTCTTGACAGTTAGGACGAGCTGCCAGTAAAAGACTTAGCTGGTGGCCATGGTGTAATTGAAATTTCCCTGGTTTAGGTGTGGAAGTCCCAATCTTGAATACTTATCCTCTCACTAACTGTTTGACTTCAGGTAATTAATTTATTTTCACTGAGTCACAAGTCCTTCATTTGTCAACTGAGATCATCACAATGCTGCCTCCCACCGTGGTGGCAAAGATTCGCCGTGACGATGGATATGCAGATGCTTTAAAAACTGCAGTGCATACTCTGCAGTGCAGAGAATGATCTCTGCTGTTTCTTCCCCACTTCTTCCACCTCCTTCAAAACCAGGGCTGCTCTCGGTTAGGTCACCTCACTACAGGATTTGGAAGATGTTATGCTTTTCTCCTGCCAATAAACAACCTTGCGGGGCTCAGCAGGGAGAACTGATAATCTGGAGCTTCTTCTGCAGGGTGTCCCTCACCTCCTTGTTTTAGAGGCTACAGATGAAGGGGTTGAGCATGGGAATTATGATGGTATAGAAGATGGACACTACTTGGCCACTGGTATTGTTAGTGAATCCATGAGTCTGAATGTATGTGAAAAACACTGTGCCATAGAGACTGGTAATGGCTAGGGAGTAGGAGGCACATGTGGAGAGGACTTTCCCCCTCCCAGCTGCTGAGCACATTCTCCCAATGGCAACCAAGACCAAGCTGTGAGTGGGGAGGGTGACTGCAGCAGGCACAGGGTGACTAGAGCAGAGTGGATACAGAGGACCCCTCTTGCTGCAACTATGTAGTCACACACCAGGTACAGAAGGGATGGGATGTTACAGAAGTAGTGTGATACCTGGTTGGGCCCACAGAAAGGCAGAGCAAAGACATTTGTAGTCTGGAGAGGGGATGTAGCTTCACCAAATGCCTAGGAAGCAGCCACCAGCTGAGACAGGTCCCCTTGGTCACAACAGAACTGTAATGGAGGAGCGAGCAGATGCCCATGAAGTTGTCATAGCTCCAAGGAGGCTAGCAGGGAGCCCTCAACTGTGACATGTGCCATAAAGAAGGTCAGCTGGACCACACAACCCTTGAAAGAGATGGACTTATCAGAGGCCAGAAGGTTGACCAACAGCTTTGGGTTACCACAGAAGAGTAACAGATATCAAGACAAGAGAGGATGCTGAGGAATAAATACATGGAGCTATGGAGGCAGGAGTCTGGGAAGATGAGTGGCATCAGTCTCAGGTGGCCCACCACTGTCACGGCACAGATGAACAGGAAGGCTCCAAAAGGAAGCTCCTGGAAGTCTGGATAATTGGAGAAACCCTGCAAGATGAACTGGGTGGCTGGGGTGTGATTGCCACTGGTAAAGGGCTAGTTCTCCAGGTGTCATCTGCAGAGGTGACAATTGATAATCACCCAAACAGTATTGCCCAGACAGGCTCACCACTGTGCAAACTGAAATGAGGGAGAAAACCAGGCAAGTGTAAGGCCTCTTGTACAAGAAGCTAAATGGAAAGAATCATGTTCTGGTGGATAGAACACAGGCTGTAAAGCCAGGCAGACCCAAGTCTTAATTCTGATTATGGCACTAACTAGTTTGGTATCCTTGGATAAGTTCTGTTGGTGAACCTCAGTTTTCTCATCTGTGAAATAAAGAAAACATGACTACTTCTCAGGATTTCTGTGTGTCTTCCACGGAAAAAATGAACATAAAATGTCTGAATGTCTGGGACACAGTAGACGATCAATAAATATAAGGCTTCTTCCCCAATATCTTGTGCCTGTATTGATAAATATGCTTATGGCTCTATTTGACAATTCATTCTGTCTTTAAAAAATCAAGATATAATTCACATACCATAAAATTCACCATTTTAAAATGTACAATTTAGTGGTTGTCAGTATATTTACAAGGTGCACAACTACCACCACTATGTAACTGCAGAACATTATCATCAGCCAAAAGAGAAAACTCCATGCCCACTAGTAGTCACTCCCCATTTCCTGCTTCCCCAGCCCCTGGCAACCGTTATTTTACTTTCCATCTCTATGGATTTTCTTATTCTGGACTTTTCATATAAAAGGATTCATTTTATATGTGGCCTTTTGTGTCTAGTTTCTTTTACTTAAAGTTTTCAAGGCTCATCCGCATTGTAGCGAACCATTGTAGAGAACCAAATGAGATACAACAAATATAGGATGTAAAGATTAGTATAGTGCCTAGTACAAAGTAAGTTACCAGTTAATGATAGCTTATATTGACTATGTCTTGAAACTTAGATTTACTAATTGCTGAATATAGTTTTGTCTTACTGGAAACAAAGACAAAAAGAGTAACCTATTTGATTCCATCCTGGTAGAGTAGATTTTCCTCTGAATGCAGGCATTGCAAGGAAGGGACAGCAAGGCATCAAGCAGTCCACTGAAGATTGATGAATGGCTGTGGTTGGTAAATGGCGACTGGGATGAAGGAGAATGAGGTGACTCTGAGGTAGAGTTGGAACAGGACTCCACGTTCAGATGGAGGGGCCAGGGGGAAGAGCAAGCCTGGAGAAGCGCTGCTGTCCGTCCACGAGGGTGCTGAAACGGCGCAGGGCTGCAGAGGCGAGTTGCAACTAATGTGTCTGAACACATCTCTGCTTCCTAAAAATAATATCGCAGGTACGCCTCTTTCCCACCTTTCCTACAGTGTGTCACTTCGACCTTCCACCCACATCTACCCTTCTCTCTTATCCCACCCCATCTTCTCGTCTAGCTGGCTGATGGCTCCCCTTCTTGCAAATAATGCTCACTGCTGCCAGCACATGGTTCCTTCTCAGGGTGGTGTCGAGTGTGGGAAGTATCTGGCATGAGCCTCTGAGAGCTGGTGACTACAAAAATGCTCCCTCAGTCATAAATAGCCCTCAGTGTTAATGTGGCTGGGCCACAGCCTCAAGGACTGAAGATGCCGAGGATGACAGCTTTCAGAAACACGGTTTGAGCTGCCTCTTCCTCTGCGTTAAACCCTTCAGGCACAGACTGCCCTTCTGCTCCATGCAGTCAGGTCTGTGCATGTAATGCCCTGCTCTAATTCCTGTTTTTGTTCTTCAAACTTATGATGGTTTTCTTTCTTCCCCAATCAAAGTTTATCTTTCCCATTGTTCAGTGTTTAATCTAATCTTTCCCTTCCCCAGACCATCCTAATGGAAAGCAATATTCCTTTCTTTTGAAATCCTATGGCATTTTCACCTTGGACATGCCAGTTAGTCCTTGGTTCTAAACTTCCCTAAGCTCATTTTAGTTACTAAACCTGTGGCAATTTTGCCTCTCCCATTGAAATATCACCTTGGAGGGTGGGGACCAAAGTGTTTGTAAGTTCTGTATTCTTTCTAGTTCCAAACAGATAACATGATGTACAATCGTGCTCAATAAATATTTATTGGTTGAAAAATAGAAGGAAATGACATTGAGGGAAGTGAAGAAATTGGATTAGTGAACTGAACATTGACTAATAGCAATTCAGAAAGGGCTCAGGACCAGGGAATCTGGGAAGTTGGTTCTCCCCCATGTTGGGCTCAAAGGATGCATTGGGAGGAATTGGGTGGAGCTGGGACAGAGCAGGCTACAAGAGGATTTGCATATAAACCTAAACCTAAAATGTGAGAGTTGCAGGGAATCTAACTCAATCTAACCTGGTTAAATTGTCATACACATGTAGAATCACAGGCTCGGAAGGGACTTACTTCAGGGAGTCACTCCCAAAGGCATCAGCTGGGGCACAAATCACCTTTTCAACATCATCGTCAAGTGAGTCTCAAGCCTCCACTCAGACCCTCTAGTACTGGAGACTTTCCTAGCTATAGAGACCACAATGTCAATTGAAGAATGGAATTCAGTTTGGCTCAGTTCAATAATTTAAAAAATGTGAGAACCTAATATATACCTAGGATTGTGGTACATGCTTCTGCTGGGAAGAAGCAGATGACCTAGGGCTCTGCATTTCTGTGGATGCTAGGGCATTGTGGGGAGTTTTTTACAACCTTTTGCCAGGTTTATTTCTTGTTTTCTACTTTCTTCTTTCCTTTCCTCTATAGTTAATTATTCCCACAACTTTGCTTTTTATTCCTCCCCCCCGCCCCCCAGCCTATAGTCACCATGATTTAGGCGTTCTAGGAGCATTCAATTCCTGGGATGAGTTCCTTGAAAATACTGAGGGTGAAGGAAACTAATACTCTCTGTACTAAGCACGTATGTAAAAGATGGGAGAAACCTTTAAAATTATGTATCAACTCTGTCACATAACAGGAGATACTAAAGGCCAGAGTGGAAAAGTGTTTTACCCCTGATCACCTGATCAAATGGATAGAGAGGGTGAGTGGAATGAGTAGTCACTATTTTCACACAGTGGGTCCCAGGGGAATATTCTCAGTGACCAACACTCAAGAATGCAAAACGAAAGGGCTGTAAGAATTTGAGCTGGCGTGGATGTCACCTTTGCATATCATTTTCGTACACCCACATCAACTCCCCACAGTCTCTTCTCAGTTATCTCCCAAGTGAGAATGTATCATTGTGTCCCTTATTTGTCATTTTTAGTTTTTCATTTCTCTACTCCTCTTACCCACTCAGAGTTTTTGGCCCAGATCCTTGAGGCATGCAAAGGGAAAAAAGTATTCACAGAACATTAAAATTAAACTTCAGATGAATGTGTTTCTCTGACCATCTGGTTCCTCTTAGAATAGCCACTTCTCAAAGGCAGCAGCTCTTGGCCTCAATATTCCATGCAGGACCCAGGAAAGGGGGATGCTCAGTGAGTAGACCTGGGCTGGAAAGGCTGAGGGTGGCAGGCAGGGTCACCCAGAGATCACTGAGACACATAGTCTGCCAAAGATTTTAATCCAAGACCCTACACTCTTGGAGGGCAGGGACTTTCTTATGCATCACACTGTTTCCGGCATGAGGTACAGAGTAGACCGTCCATATTTGTTGAATGTGTGAAAGTGTGATGTTGTAGGATAAGTGCTCTACCCTTTTGTAAGGGTGTGAAAGCCAAATATCAGTTGCCTCTTTACTGAGTGAATTGCCTCTAGAGAAAATAAAACTTCATGATTTTGGAAGCTTCACAGTCATTCTCTCCTTGGATTCCTATCGCAGATTTCCGGAGCAGGTATCCGCTGGGAAAGGCCACGTGAATGCTACACAAGTGTAAAGTGTGGTTGTTTTGACACAAATAATGGGTTTATCAATTTTTGGACCAAATATTCCCAGCACTAGATTAGGGTCCTGGGAGGCAGAGTTACAAAATTTATCCTCAAGTACTTTAGAGAACAGTGACATAGAAAGGCTTGATAAACACGTGTGAATGCAGCACCGAGGGATCCAATTTGAGTCAGCTTAAACAAAAGAGGAGCATTTATGATACGGTGAGAGAGGTATCTCTTGGCCCTGGTGGTGGTTGTGAAACATGCTCACAAATGCGCTGATGGTGCCCCTCACCCCGGAGCTTAATTCCCCTCCCCTGGAACAAGGCCTGGACTTGGTGACTCAGTCCTAACAGATGCAATCTGGAAGAAGTGACAATGTGTGACTTCTGAGACTTAGTCATGACATGAGTTTTCTAGAGCTGCTGCAACCAAGTCCCACAAACTGGATGACTTAATACAAATGTACTAGGGGCCATGGGCTAGCGGTCTGAGGTCAAGGTATTGGCAGGGTTGTTCCCTTTTGAGAGCTTTGAGGAAGACTCTGTGTCTTTCCCAGCTTCTGCTGGTTTGCTGGCAATCTTTTGATGTTTATATCGATCTCTGCCTTCATCATCATGCAACATTTTCCCTGTGTGCACATCCGTCTTCGTGTCCAAAGTTCTCCTTTATATAAGACATCAGTCACCACAATGACCTCATTTTAACCTGATGACCTCTGGAAAGACCTTATCTCCAAGTAAGATCGCCTTCTGAGGTACTGAGGGTTAGGACCTCAACATGTGAATTTGGGGAGAACGCAGTTCAACCCATAGCAGTCATAAAAGGTCTTAGCTTCCTCCATGCTTTCTCCTTGAATCACTCACTCTGGGGGAATGTTGGGAGAACCCTCAGGAGGACCAACGGCAAGGTCCACAAGGCAGGGATTAGCTCCTCCTGCCACTAGCCAGGTGAGTGAGCCACAGGGAGAGCAGCTCCTTCAGCCCCAGCTGCATCTTGAGCTGGCTGCAGCTCATGCTGACGTCTCCTCTGAGCTTTACTGAGGTATAATCGACAATTAAAAATTGTCTATATGTAAGGTGTACAACTTGATGATACACTGTGAAATAATCACCATAATTAACATAACCATCACTTCACATAGTTACTATGTATATATTGTGGTAAGAACACTTAAGATCTACCCTCTTAGCAAATTTTAAGCATGAAACAAATGATTGTTAATGATAGTCACAGTGTTGTACCTTAGGCCTCCAGAATCCATTCATTTTGTGTAACTGGAACTCTGCCCCTTGGCTAACATCTTCTATTCCATCCACCTCCCCAAGCCCTTGGTAACTACTGTTCTACTCTCTGCTTCTACAAGTTTGACTTTTTTAGATTCCACAATGGGATCATGCAGTATTTGTTTTTCTGTGTCTGACTTCTCTCACTTAGCATATTCTCCTCCAGTTTCACCCATGTTGTTGCAAGTGGCAGGATCTCCTTGTTTTTAAAGGCTGAATAATATTCCATCACATACACACCACATTTAAAAAAATCCATTCACCTGTTAGATTGTTTCCATGTCTTGGCTACTGTGAATAATGTTGCCATCTGCACTGGGAGTGCAGATATCTCTTTGAAATTCCGGTTTAATTTCCTTTGGATAAATACCCAGAAGTGACATTGTTGAAGCCAAAGATGGTTCTATTTTGAATTATTTGAGGAGCCTCCATTCTGCTTTTCATAAGGACTGGACCAATTTACATCCCCACCACAGGGTACATGGTTTTGGCTGATAGCTTGACTGCAACCTCACGAGGGACCAAGCAGCTCAGCTGCTCTGGAATGCCTGGCCTTCAAAGTTGTGAGATAATGAATGTTTGTTGCTAACTTCAGGGGTGGTTTTTATGTTGCAATGGATAACTAAAACAGACCCCACAGGCAGGGAGAAGACAGGACCCAGGAGGCAGGAAAGCAGGCAGAACTCTCTGCCTCTGGCTACGCTGCCTGCTGGCTTCCCACAGACAGAAATGTGGCTGCCTCGTCGCTCCTGAGTTTTCACGTCACAGTTCCAGCGACACAGAAACCTTAACTCTGGTTTTCTGCGTGCGGAAATGTGGGGCTCAACTTGGGTCCGCTGAGGCAAGGGGGTAGGTTTAGGGGCAAATCTAAGGTATGTGGGGCTTGACAGTTGTATCGTTCTTGGGTAGAAAGCTCATTAAGAAAAGGAATGCAAGATTACATGCGAAAAAAATGATGACTTGGAACGAATGAGACTATAAATCACAACAAATGAAGAATGTTCTAGAGCTGAACAATACCAAGACACTACAGAGTGAAAAAACTCCATGATATTTGTGCAGTTGAGTCTGATGGCTCCACAGGCTACCTTCCGACTCTGTACACTTCAAGCCCATGTGCATCTGAGTGCTGTGGGCCACAGAGCGCAGCGGTCCGCTTGCTGACTCTGCCCGTTCCTGGTCGATGCTGGCTGAGTCGGCACAGTGCTCCTGGAAGGCATTCTCCATGGGATGACTGCCAATAACTTAACTAAATACAAACGTATTTACAAATCAGTAAACCCGAGCATAGTGTTTCTACCTTAAATACCCCGTAGCTGACCTCACATTGCCTGCAGCCACTCTGACAGTACGGAGGGGTGTGTGTGCGTGTGTGTGTGTGTGGGGGTGTGATTAAAGGGCAATTGAGGTGGAAAGACACTGTTTTTAACCAATTGTGGTTGAGATATCTTCTTTTTAAAATTGTACAGAAAGACATGTGCCCACACAAACACACAGCGGTGGCCTTCCCAAGGCCTTGGATTGGTCTCCCTGGGCAGGTAAGGAGCTCTGGTGTCTTTGTTTGTCACCTTCATGGAAGATTTACCTCTGGGCAGGGTCTTGTAGCAACCAAGTTGTTGCTGGAGACTGAAGCTGGTGGGTGAAGTGGGCGTTCCCTGAAGAAGTGGAAAAAAAATGCTTCGATGAAAGATAATTACAATATATTGTGAGTAGGGATTCGGGTGGGCTAAGAGAGCACAAATGAGGAAGCTCAGAGGCATTGACTCATGCTGCAGGGTAGAGGTCAGGACATGTTTGCTGGGGAAAATGACATCTTGGGTGAATTATAGAGGCTGAGTGGTGGGGGGAGAATGTTCCACGCAAATAGGTAGCGTGTGTAAATGGAGGTGGCTGACTTGGGCACAGCGATTATGTTAGTGACGTTGGAATGAAGTGTGTGAGGGTGAGCTTGCTGGGAGGCAGCCCAGGAAACAATCCGGGTCAGATCACGAGGGCCTGGCATGTCATGCGAGGACCTTTGAACTCTCCGCTGAAGGACAGGCGGGTCCCAGGGAAGGGGTTGGAGCGGGGAACTTGGATAATCAGGTCCGCATGAGCCCGTCAGCCCAGCACCTGTGGTCAGTATGGAAGACTTAGTGTTGTCAAAGAAAATGCTCCAGACAGTCTGGTGATCTAGTTGACTTTTTTCACTCTGTGATTCATGGGTCAGGCAGCACCCTATCTAGCAGATGAAAAGGAGCTTCAAAGAGCTGTATTACTGAGCAGAAATAAGGAAGTTATACTGGGCCTTTGCTGATTGGTTAAATCAGGGTTACTTTCCTTACATGGAATAAAGGGAAATGTTGGAGCAGGGCTGGGTGACTTGTGCTGAGTAGGCAAGTGCTGATTGTTTGTCCCAGGCTTTGCTTTCCTGGGAGAGCTGAGCACAGAAACTCAATGAAGTTTCAGTTTGCTGACATGGGGCTCAGGGGGAGCTGCTCCATCTTGGGCCTAATGTGGTTACTTTAACAGCAGAAACTGAAACTCCTTCCCATCTGAAACACAGAAATGCAGAAAAAAAATTAATAACAAAGTACATTGTAATCACTATGTTGTAGACTTGACACTAATATAATAATATGGTATGTCAACTGTTATTGAAAAGTAGAAGAAATTTAAAAAAAATTGGAAGATGTGATTGAGCTCAAATCTAAGCAAAGGAAATTCTCAAGAGCCAGAACTACAGAGGCTCCTACAGCTAGAAGAGTGGAGCTTGAACACTGGCCCCCGAGGGGAAGGGGACGGGGTCAGAGTCTTTATAGCTGGGTAGGGGGCTCGCGTGGCCTCACAAGACGGAGTCTGGACCACGGGCCTGACATGAGCAGGACGCTGGCACTGACTTAGGGCTCATAATACGGCTGTCTGCTCAGGCCTCTCTGGATAAAGGGGTTGGACATTGGGAAAATGTGCAGAGAAGGTGTCATTTGTTCCTGAGCTTCAAACATGGAGACCTCTCGAGACCCTCTTCCTCCCAGGGTATGTGCTGTGTTTGCCACCTACAACATATTCATGTGGATAGTATTCATTGGGATCCTACCCTATGCCGGGTCTCACGTACTACACATAGAATTTTCTTTGAAAAGCTGCTGAATGATTATCTGGGGACATATCTAGTGACAAAATATTTGAAAAATCTTGACATTTTTCCCTCTTCACTCTTCCCCAGCCTCCACATTTTATCCTTCCCCCTGCAAGCCCCAACAGGCTTTCTGTTTGAGGCAAGTTGAGTTGAATTTAGGATGCATGCCCTGGTAGAACAAAGAAAGGGGAGGATTCCATCCACAATGAGAAGCTATCCACCTCCACTGAGGGCCCCAATCCTGGGTCTGGTGCCTTAACTAGGAGCCTGTCCACAAGATATGGGAATTTATCAGTCGAAGAGAGTCACTTAGCCCGACCGAACAAGGTATCTGTCTGCCAGGCAGCAGAACTGAGTCAAAGGTCAGGGAACTGGTAATGACACACAAGGCCGAGTCCCCAGGGCCTCCTGGACCTACAGCCTTGGTTACGCAAGCAGTGAGCCAACAGCCCTTGGGAAGGAGCAGGGCGTGTGGGGCTGGGTGGAGGTACATGACTCCTGGAAGACAGTCTGAGCATAGGGCAGGGGTGGGTGAATTTACTCCCTGGGAATTTATACCTTTCTTCCTGATGAGGGATGTGCAGTAAAACAGGCGAGGTCTTAGTGTCTGGAAAGGACCAGAGAGACAACCTCCAGGCTGCTGTGTTATCTGCCCAAGAGGGTGTCACGGTTTTTGGATGGGTCAGGGGTGACTTGAAATGGGTATCTTGTTTTCTGAGTTACAAATTTCTTGCACAGATTGCCTCACTGTGTAGTTAAGGTCTTGGCTTCTGGCATCTCCTTGGTGCTGGGAGGAGGGCAGGAATGAACTTCACTCTCTGTAAGAAAACCTTAGTACTGCCCTGTCTAACGTGGTAGCCACTGGCCAAGTGTGGCTACTGAGCCCTCGAAGTGTGGCTGGTCCAAAATGAGATACATTGTGAGTAGAAGATACACTTTGATAAGTTAACAACTTAATATAAAAAAGGGAATGTAAAATATCTCATGACTAATTAAACAGTATTGATTACATGTTGAAGTGAATTATATTTATGATATATAGGTTAAATAAAACATATTATTAAAATCAATTTCACCTGCTTCTTTTGATTAAAAAAAAGTAATTATTGAAAAATTTAAAGTACATATGTGACCTGTATTTGTGGCTTGCATTCTGCTTTCTTTTTTTTTTAGATTTTATTTATTTATTTTTTTTAGAGAGGGGAAGGGAGTAAAAGAGAGAGAGAAACATCAATGTGTGGTTGCCTCTCACGCACCCCCTACTGGGGACTTGGCCAAAAACCCAGGCATGTTCCCTGACTGGGAATCAAACCAGAGATCCTTTGATTTGCAGGCCAGTGCTCAATCCACTGAGCCACAACAGCTTGGGCTTGCAATCTCTTTCTGTTGGGCAGTACTATCTCTGTCCATCAGGACTTTCAGTTACCATAGGACAGGGACTCCTGGGTCTCTTCCTGGCTCTTTCTTCCCTCTCTAAACCTTGGGAACTCCATTACTTCTCCATAGTCATTACTTACTCCTGCTCACATACTGTTCTGAAAGCAGCAACAATTAAGCTTTGATGTAATTAGGGCCTGAGGGATAATCTTCACCCATCTCCTACCTAGGAAAGTGGAGAGCCAGAAAACCCTCCAAAGTCTCAACCAAGTTGATTCTTCCTACCCCCCAGGGGACTTGGCAATGTCTGGGGACATCTTTGTCGCAGTTGGGTGTGGCATCTTAGGTAGAGGCCAGGGATGCTGCTAAACATTCTACAATGCACAGAACAGCGTCCCACAATGAAGAATTATCTGGCTCCAAATGTTAATAGGGTCAAGATTGGGGGACTCTGGCCTGGGCCTAGGAAAGGCCCTGGGCATCTCTGAACATGGGTTGGCAGGGAGGTTGTGGACACTGACAGCAGAGGAACCTGCTCTGCCCTCTCCAATTCCCTGGCTTTCTTGATCATTGGTGACTCATGGCCCTTCCCCTGCACTTCTTTTATACTCATCTGGAGAGAAAAGGCAGTCTCCTTCCCAGGTATGGTTCACATGCCCCATGCCTCACTTAGAGACCTCTCCCTGCTGGAGATAAACCTTCTAGGAGAGAGGTTGATAGAGGGGTTGGTCCAGAGGGGCGGTTGTTAGTTGCCCATTCTCTTCCCTTTACCTTGCCTATCTGTAGAAGCCAGTTAGACAGACATGAGCAGAGTGGGAACTAACTATAGGCGAAGTACGCAGGTCACCAGGAAGGAAAGCCCAGGTGCCAATGGACAGTTGTAAGGTGGGACCTCAGCCGCAGGGTGACCTTTCCTCCCCTAGCATATTGTTGGTCATGCAGTTTAGAACCCCTGACCTTTTAAAAAAATTGAATTTATTATTTGAATTTATTGGGGTGACATTGAATAACAAAATTACATAGGATTCAGGTGCACAATTCTATAACATAGCATCTGTATATTGTATTGTGTGTTCACCACCCCAAGTCAAGTCTCCTTCCATCACCTTACTCCACCCTAAGCTCTCTGCTACCTACCCTCCCCCTCCCCCGATGTTTCATATCTCTGGTCATGCATTTAGGACCCTCCCCGGAACTTTCCTCCCCTGGCATGTGGCTAGTCATGCAGTAGATCCCTTAGAGGAGGAACTAAGGGGCCAGAGAAAAGCTTTATCCTTGCAAAACTACTCCCTTTAGCATTAAGCCCTCAAGACAACAAGGTTCTGACTCAGATCAAATAACCTGAAGAACAAAGCCTTGGGTCTATTAACCACACAGACAGAGTTTTGGTCAAACTAGAGATAACATCTAGTCCTCACTTGTGTTTGGCTCCAGGCCCAGATAATCAGAAAGGCCAGGTGAGGTGACGCCATGGATGATTTCAGGACCAGCTGCAATGACTAATGATCTCCTTCCCATCAGTGGAGGCCACAACCCTGAGGAGACATACCTGAAAAGCTAATAAATAGCTATTGAGATCCTCCCCTGGGACCTCCAGATATAAGCCCTTAATAGGATGTGAAGGACCCAGCAAGTACACTTTCTCTCTCTCTAGCATGCCCACACATTTCTACACCTCTTATTTCCCCAGGGCACTCTCTCCGGAACAAGTGAGAGAGTTTGCCTCTCCTACACCCAGGAGCATTTTCTTTCCTTTTCTCCTAAGCTCCAAGGGCCCTTATTTTACTTCTGTAACTTGTTTCCTGAGCCCATGCACCCCAGCTGGCTCACTTCTTCCATAGCTTACTTCCTCTACCTCTGAATTTCTAAATAAACTTTTGCTTGTATTTGAGTCTTGGCTCTGAATTCTTTTTAGCCAAAATTCAAGGACCAAGGTCTAACACCTGGTATCATTTTGCTGTTAACATATCTTTTGTTTTTTTACTTCTTCTCCCACTGTTCCCAACTCCCTCTGCATCTGCCCTGAAGCTCACAGGAAGCTCCTGGTCAGAATCACAATACCAGTATTGTTGGGCAGATAACAGGCCCATGGAGAGGAAGCTGGTGGAAGCTGATAGGGTTTTCCCAGAGGGAATAAAAACTGTAAACTTGCCTCTGATTTCTTACTGAAACCCAGTCTCCAGAGTCTGCAGTTAGGAAGCCATGCTATTGGTGTTTGGAGAGGTCTATTCTGTCACTTTCTAGCAGGATTTCTTAGTTCTAGTGTGATTATCTAAAGCTAGTTTAATTAGAAATACAACAAAAATCACGGACTCCAGCAGTTGTGGGAGGGGTTGATCAGATGTTAACTTTTCTTTCTCCCTTTGTTTTTGCTTTTTTAATCATTTTTAAATTGTTACTCTATTACAGTTATCCTACATTTTCCCTCTTTGCCCTCCTCTGCCCATCCCATCCCCTGTTCCCACAGTCAATTCCCACACTGTTGTCCGTGTTTGTGGGTCATTCATACGTGTTTTTTGTCTAGTCTCTTCCCCTTGTTTCCACCATTATCCCCCTCACCCCTCCCCTCTGGTCACTTTCAGTCTCTTCCATGCTTCCATACCTGTGGTTCTATTTTGTTAGTTTATTTTGTTCATTAGATTCTTCTTATAGGTGAGATTATATGGTATTTGTCTTTCACCAACTGTCTTATTTCACTTAGCATAATATTCTCCAGTTCAATCCATGCTGTTGCAAAAGGTAGGGGTTCCTTCTTTCTTTCTGCTAGGTAGTACTTCATTGTGTAAATGTACCACAGTTTTTTGAGCCACCCATTTACTGATGGACACTTAGGCTGTTTTCAGCACTTGGCTATTGTAAATAGCACTGCTATGAACATAGGGGTGCATAAGTCCTTCTGAATTGGTGTTTCAGGATTCTTAGGGTGTATTCCCAGCAATGGAATCACTTGGTCAAAGGGCAGTTGCATTTTTAGTTTTTGAGGAAATTCCAAACTGTTTTCCGCAGTGTTTGCACCAGTCTGCATCCCCACCAACAGTGCACTAGGGTTCCCTTTTCTCTGCATCCTCACCAGCACTTGTTTGTTGATTTCTTAATGATGGCCATTCCGACCAGTGTGAGATGATATCTCATTGCGATTTTAATTTGCATCTCTCTGATGGCTAGTGATATTGAGCATCTTTTCATATGTCTCTGGGCCCTCTGTATGTCCTCCTTGGGAAAGTGTCTATTCAGGTCCTTTGTCCATTTTTTAACTGGATTGTTTGTCTTTCTGGTGTTGAGTTGTATGAATTCTTTATATGTTTTGGAGATCAAACTCTTGTCTGATGTGTCACTGGCAAATATGTTCTCCAATATGGTTGGTTCCCTTTTCATTTTGATGATGGTCTCTTTAGCTGTGCAGAAGCTTTTTAGTTTGATGTAGTCCCATTTTTCTATTTTTGTCTTTCTTTCCTTTGTCCTAGGAGACATATTGGCAAAAATATTGCTATGTGGGATTTCTGAAAATTTTCTGCCTATGTTTTCCTCTAGGGTTTTTATGGTGTCATGGCTTATATTTAAGTCTTGTATCCATTTTGAGTTTATTCTGGTGTATGGTGTAAGTCAGTGGTCTATTTTCATTTTTTTCATGTACCTGTTCAGTTCTCCCACACCATTTATTGAAGAGGCTACTCCATTGTATGCTCATTCCTCCTTTGTCAAATATTAATTGCCTATAGAGACTTGGGTTTATTTCTGGGCTCTGTATTCTGTTCCATTGATCTATGTGTCTATTCTTATGCCAGTACCAGACTGTTCTGATTACAGTGGCATTGTAGTATAGTTTGATATTAGCAGGATTTCATTAAGTACTAGTTCCAAACCCCAGCTCTGGAAGGTGCATTGCCTGCCTTTAGGGAGTTTATATTCTAGCTGGGAACACAGAACCTGCACACTTAAAATAATTACAAACAGCTTTAAAGGGGACTCAGTGGTAGCAGAGACTTTAAAGGAGCAGAGAACAAAGGTTCAGAGTGATGACAGACTTGTCCAGAGCTGTGGAAACAGCTTATGCTCTGTGTCCAATGTGTGACCTTCTCCATGAAATAATGGTAAATAAAACCTAGGATTTAGGTTTAGGATTAGCCTTGGCTGGTGTGGCTCAGTGCATTGAATGCTGGCCTGTGAGCCAAAGGGTCACTTATTTGATCCCTAGTGGTCAGGGCACATGCCTGGGTTGTGGGCCAGGTCCCCAGTAGGGGGCATGGAAGAGGCAACCACACATTGGTGTTTCTCTCCCTCTCTTTTTCCTTCCTTTCCTATCTTTAAAAATACATGAATAAAATATTTAAAAAAATAAGATTAACTGAAAATCTAAACTGCTCCCTGTTTCCATTCCCCACACGTAGTTGATACCTTGGGAGGAGCTGATACCTTCATCTCCTCCCAAGGAGGACTGCTGGGTGTTTCTGTCTCTGTGGGAAAATGACTCACAGGTGTGGCTTGATGATTTGGAGGTGAAAATATCAGGGCCTTACAGGACAGAAGCAGCCTGGTAACTTGGTAGCAGTTGTACTGAGCTTTAGCTAGAGGCATCCCTCCTTGTTCTTGGAAGAAGGAATATTGCCTATTATTCAGCCTCATGTGTCCTTGTGACAAGTGCTATAATCTACTGAGCATCTATTATGTGCCAGACACTGTGTTAAGCACTTTGCTGCATTCTCTCGCTTCAGTCAAGTCATAAGCAATGATTGAACATTCTCTTTGTATCCAGCACTGAGCCAGGGGCTGGGCAACTGGGACACAGGATTTAAAAAAAGACAGTGTGTGAGTGCAGTGTGAGAGGGTTGGTGTGGAGGTAAATAATCAATTCTGACTTGGTCTCCTGGCCTGCTGGTGAGGTACACTGTACTAGGCGACTACCTCCTAGTACTGTTAGGTGCTAAGGCTTTCTCTTCCCATTAAAAAGGGAGACTGGATTAACAAGGTTTAAAGACAAACTAGTACCAAGTAGACACTTCAATTTTGTCATAATGAGAAGAGTTAAAAAAGAAAGTTGAAAAAGAAAGAACTGTCTTGTGATTCAATTAAATGCTATTTAATATCAGCTACATGATGTGGTCTCATTCTTAAAAAACATTGACATAAGAATATTTGGCTCTATGGAGAAGTTTCCCCAGGGAAGGAAGGAAACAAATGGTTTGTGAATAATTGTTTGTGCCAGATCCTGTGTGACCTCCCTTTACCTCATGGGGACCTTATAATGATCAGTTGAGATGGGTGTTAGGGTCTGTTTTCACTTGGGAGGATCAAGAATCAGGGGTTGTGCCCTGGCTGGTGTAGCTCACTGGATTGAGCATGGACCTGGGAACCAAAAGGTTGCTGGTTCGATTCCCAGTTAGGGCACATGCCTGGGTTGTGGGCCAGGTCCCCAGTGGGGGCACATGAGAGGCAACCACACATTGATGTTTCTCTCGCCCCTCTCTCCTTCCCTTCCTCTCTCTCTAAAAATAAATAAATAAAATCTTTAAAAAAAGGTATCACTGGTTGTGTACCTTGACTTGACGTCACACACATACTGAGAGAGAGGGTCACTCAGAGGCTGCATGAACTCAGGTGTGTCCCCCAGAGCCCATGGACCCTCCCATACCTCTTTATACTTCCATGACCCAGTTCTTCCATCTGATATAAGGAACTTAAGAAAAGCAGTACCCATTGTCTATTTTGAGGTGCAGTCATCAGAAAGAGGCAATACAGTATATTTGTTGAGAACATGGCCTCTGGAGCAAGGCTGCCTAGATTCACATTCTGCCTCTGCCTCTGACTAGCTGTGTGATCTTGGGCCAGTTACTCAGCCTCTCTGTGCCTCAGATCCCTGAGGGATAATAATAACACTCATTTCATATGGTTGTGAAGATTAAGTGTGTTGACAAGTGTAAAGCATTTAAAATACTGCCGGCACATATTTCACTCTATGTGCTAATATTATCCATACATTGTGTTGTGGCTACCACACTTGGTTAAGAAGGTAGCTTGCCAAGGTATCTCCTTTTAAAAGCAGACTTCACATCTTTATTTCTCAGGCTGTAGATCAGAGGGTTCAGCATAGGGATGATCACACTGTAGAAGACAGACACAACCTTGTTCTGTTCCAGGGAATTGCGTGAGCTTGGCTGAGTATACATGAAGATGAGTGTGCCATACAAAAGGCAGATGATGGTGAGGTGGGAGGTGCAGGTGGAGAGAGCTTTGCTCTGAGCCTCCAGGGAATGCATTCTGCAGATAGTCACCAGGATGTAGGCATAGGAGACCAGGATGATTGTGACGGTAAAGAAGAAAATCAGGGCAGAAGATAAGGAGATGATGGCTTCAACCTCAGTAGTGTCTGCACAAGCAAGTTGAAGCACAGCAGGGATGTCACAGAAGTAGTGATTAATGACATTGGGGCCACAGTAGGGCAGCTTGAAGACACACCCAGTTAGCAAAGCTGAACTGGCAACAGAAGCTGTGTAGGTGGCTGCCACCAGCTGGACACGCAGACGATAGGACATGATGGAGTGGTAGAGGAGAGGGTGGCAGATGGCGACGAATCGATCATAGGCCATGATGGCCAGGAGCAAACACTCAGCAGTACCTTGGAGAAGCATGAGGGCCATCTGGACCACACAGCCAGCAAAGGAGATGGACTGGCCTGAGGTGATGAAGTTCTCCAGCAGCCTGGGGGTGTCTGTGGTGGATAAAGAGGCGTCTATGAAGGAGAGAATGCTCAGGAAGAAGTACATGGGTGTGTGGAGCTGTGGCTCCATGTGGATCAGGATAATCATGCCCAGGTTGCCCACGAGGGTGACTGAGTAAATGAGCAAGAAGAGTACGAAGAGGGTGCCCTTGAGCCCTTCCTGGTCTGTGAGCCCCAGCAGGAAGAACCAAGTGACCTGGGTGCAGTTCTCAATTGTGGTGCGCATGTCACTGAGAGAGACCAGATAAGACATGTTTGTACTTTAGAGGCAGACCTGATGAGGCAGACCTGGGGTCAGTTCCCAAAGCCCCCCTCTTTTTTTCTTATTACTCATATTACTATTATTTTTAATTGAAGTTATTGGATGACATTGCCTCGCAAAACCATACAAGTTTCAAGTGTACAACTCAATAAAACACTATCTGCACACTGCAGTGTGTGCTATCACCCCAAGCAAAGTTTCTTTCATTCCCATTTCCCTGCTTCACTCACCTCCACCTCCACCTACCCCCAAAGCCCCTTTCTCTCTGGCTGTCACCCTTTTATGCCTCCAGAGTGGGCAGTGCTAGGGGGTCTGGGCTGGGGACACTGTCATGAATTAAACACCTACTATGAGTCATGTGTTAACTCATTTCCTAAACAGTTACTGAAACTTCACACATAATTTCTCATTTAAGTATTATGCCCATTTATATTTGGTGAGATTATCAACTTTCTCAAGGTAAGAGAGCTAGCACATTAGGAAAGTGGGATCAGAACCCAGTCCATTCTACAAGAGTGTGGCGATTGCTGGGGAGAGAGGGGGCGGTGGAGAAGGACATAGGAGGTATGAATGGTAAGGCACAGAGACTTGACTTGGGGTGGTGAACACACAATACAGTGTACAGATGATGTGTTGTCGAACTGTGCACCTCAAACCTGTATAATTTTATTAACCAGTGTCACCCCAATAAATTCAATAAAAAGGAAAAAATCTTTCTAACTAAACCCTCCCCGCCCCAGTTCATTCTAATAAACATAAGCTTTTATAGTTTAATCACTTTCTGTCCACAGATTTCCTGTTCCACGGGGACCTGGCATTGTTAGTGAGTGTTGGCAGCCTGGCATGTTGGCCCAGAGAGGGAGTATATGAAAGGATAAATTTCAACCATATTTGAGGGCAAAGTCTCCAACAGTGTCAGCCTGGAGGCCAGGGACACAGGAAGTCAGGACTAACATTGACACACTGTAAGGGGACTCAGGAGAGAAGTAATTTTTCCCAGTGTTGTGGGTTGAATTGTTTCTTCCAAAAAGATATGTTGAAGCCCTAACCCCAGGTACCTGTGAATGAGACCTTATTTAGAAATATGGTCTTTGCAGAAGTAATGACATTAAAATGAGGTCATACTCAATTAGGGTGGGTTCTTAATCCTGTAGGACTGGTGTTTTTATAAGAAGAGACAATGGAGGTGCCCTGGCTGGAGTGGCTCAGTGGATTGAGCTCGGGCTGGTAACCAAAGGTTTGCCAGTTCGATTCCCAGTCAGGGCACACATCTAGGTTGCAGGCCAGGTCCCCAGTTGGGGGCATGTGAGAGGCAACAGGCTGATGTGTCTCTCACACGTTGATGTTTCTCTCCCTCTTTTCCTCTCTCCCTTCCCTTCTGTCTAAAAATAAATACATAAAATCTTAAAAAAAAAGAGAGAGAGAGAAAGAAAGAGACAGTGGAGATCCAGGGAGGAGCATGCCATGAGAAGACACAGACACAGAGGCAAGGTGACCACATGAGGAACAGCGGCAGAGCCTGGAGTTATGATGTCACAAGCCCAGCAATGCCTGGGCCTTCCAGAGTGGAAAGAGGCTCCAGAAGGAGCATGGCCCTGCCAACACCTTGGTTTTGGACTTTGAGTTTCCAGAACAATGAGAGAATAAATTTCTCTTATTTGTGGTGCTTCGTTACAGCAGCCTTAAGACACTAATATACCCTGTTGGAGATGCTCCTGGCACTGAGGCTCTGAGGCTTTGGTGATGGCCTCCTAAGCAGTTGTCAGGAGACTGGGATTTCCTGATCTCTCTCTCTATTGACAGAGCTAATAATCCTGGGAAAGAAAATGAAATAAAACAAATTAAAATCAAGTCTGTGTTATTATTTACTACTAATCAAGAAAAATACTTGTCTGGGAGAACAGGAAGCTATAGTAAACGTGAAAACTCTGGCTCAGCAAAGACTTATGTTTTAGCTAGAAACAACTGAGCGCTGTAGGACATGCCAGATTTGGGGCTTTGGGGTCCCGTGCAGGACACGGTTTTAAGTCAGAATTGGAGGTGAGGCCTCTAACCAGAGAGCGCAGGTCAGAGAGTCCACATGTCTCCTCCCTCAGCTCCCCAGAGGGGTTCTCATGTTTATGGAAGTTCTCTCACCTGTTGTCAGGCTCCCAAGAATTTGCTTCTGAGGATGCTCACCTTCTAGGTTTTCAAATAACCAAGGTGGCCATTGTAGGTGGCTCACCAGGTAGATAGCTCTTGTATGGGATACCAGTCAGGGTCTGTTGTGATTGGTCAGACATCTGTTGTGCTTGGCTGAGTGTAGGTTCTGATGGTTTGGACCACTCATGGGAAGTTTAGAGTTTAGAGGGGGAGACAAACATTAATGAAGTAATCACTGAAAAACTACACCTGAAACAATAGCTCCAAGCAGAGGTACTTAATACTATGAGCCAAAAACTTTGACTCAGCGAGGTCAAGGAGGATTTTCCTTAGAAGGAGCTTTCCATAGGAGAGAATGAAACAATCTCTACAAGGGTCCTGAGCTGTGAGAGAACCCAGTGAGGAGTAGGAGCTGAGTAAAGGTCAGTGTAGGTAGAAGGCAAAGGGGGAGAGTGGGTGAGCTCAGGCCAGCAGGCAGGCAGTGCTTTGTAACATTTTTTGAGTGCTTGCTGTGTCTGACACCTTTCCAAACACCTTAAATGTCATTTAATCCTCTCAACAACCTTGTAAGATGTCCAGTTGAAATTCTGCATATGAGGAAACCGATGCACAAAGTACTTAAGCAACTTGCCCAAAGACTCACCTTTGGTGGTCAGGTTTTAGAAATTGCACTTTTATTGTTCGATACCTTAGACCACATTAAGGAATTTGTTTCTTATGGGATTCCATTACGGAATTTTCTCTGGGAGGATGACATGGTCATATCTGCTTTTTGGTTAGATCGCTTTGAATGTATTGTGGAGAAATGACTGGAGAAGGGTCAAGTGGATGGGGGAATATTTGGGGAGGATATTGAAGCCACCCAGGAAGGATTCATAGCTTAAAGTGGAGTGGGGTTAGTGGAGGCAGAGGGAAATGGATCTGAGAGATGTTAGGCTGTAAATATGTCAGGATTTGGTGATGGACAGGCGATGCCAGCGTGAGGAGGAGAGCAAGCAGTCAGGGTGAACTCCAAGGTCTCTGGTGTACAAAATAAAGCTTGTAGTTGAAGCTAAGAGATGGTAGGATGTACCAGGCAGAGCCTGAGCTATAAAAGATATTATTAGCTCTCGGGGTAGGATCCTGAGGAAATCAATTTCAAACTCACTGCACACTGCTTCAATGCTCTGATTTTTTCCTCCACTCACCTTGGTGCTGGAGTTGATCAGATCTCAAGTCTGAGGAGCATGGCTTAGGAGGAAGAGGGGATAATCAAGCTTAAGCCCTCACTGGTGATAGGGTTCCAGCCCTCGGCCTACTTACGTGTGGTTGAGCAGAGACCGTCCATCCATGAGCTTCAGTTTTGGAGTCCTCTTGCAGGTGTCTCTTTCCGCTTTTCCTTGATTGCCTCCCACCAGCTTTCTCAAGAGAACTTCTCCGACGGTCGTGAACAAAGCCAAGAGATTCCTAATTGCTGGAAAGGCTCCTGTTTTAAGATTCATCTGGCTTTTTTCATCCTTACCCCTAGAGCTCAGAGATGTGCCAGTGGGGATTTATGACTGGTTCTCCCACGTGCAGACCTGGATTGCTGGCTGTCTCTAGGGGATGCTGGAGAGATCTTGCTGAGGGTGGCTTGGGAGCCCCCTGGAGAGCAGCAAGTGCCAGAACCGACCCTTTTCATTTACAGGGTCCATCCCTTGTGGCCTTGTTTTCTTCACGTTATTGAGACTCAAAAGGCCCTCAAGGCCAAAATGTACCTAGGGACACATGTCCACACAGTCCCTGTGTTTCACAGGAAGGGACTGGAAGTGCTAATGACATCAACATGGAAGGTCTAGATGTGGCTTCCTGAATCGTTATTTCCTTTGATCTTCAAAATATCCCTGGGGAAACTTGCTTGATGCTTTTTTTGTTGTTGTTGTTATATATAGACAATAATAGTATTATACCATAATTGCTTTATTCACTTAACAATATTGAAAATACATCTCTCTACCTCAAAAACAACATAATTCTTCCTCTCTACAAAAGAGCTTTATTATCTCTGTAAAAGTAAACCTGCTGGTTGTCAAATTTTGAAGCAACACAGAAAAGAGCCAAGAAGAAAGTAAAATGTCGCCCGAAATCCCACCTCCACAGAAAATGGGACTCAGTGAGGGGTCTGGTTATAAGTCTCTCAGTGCCTTCATAAACAGAGTCATGCTAGACCAGCTGTTCTTCCACTTGCTATCTCATTAAATGAGAGGTCACGGACCTTTTCCCACATCAATTAATAAGTAATAGCCTACATCATCATATTTACTGACTGCATATTGTTTTGTTGTGTATATGTGCCATCATTTAGTTAACCAGTCCCCCTTGGTTGACAAGAAGGTGTTTCTACCTTTTCACTGCTATAAACAACTCTCTGACAGGCAACCCTCAAGTATGGGGCCTGGAGGGCCAATTCCAGGGAGAGTGGGATATGTAGGGACTGCCTTTCCCTTGCCAGGAAGGAAGATATTGGCTCTCTCCCTGGGCAGCCTGGAACCTGGGGTTCTGCAATCCCAGGGGAAACCACTATGCAAAGCAAGGCAAAGGGCCTTGTGAGGGAAATGACTTGTTTGGTTAAAAGAAATTTAGTCCCTAGACTACTGATCTGGGAGAGAGTCTCGGCAGATGAGAGAATGGATTGTTCATGATTCCTGCGGGTAAAAGGGGTTTATTCACCTGGGAGAGACCTGCTGAATCTCACCTGCAGAAGTGAAACAGTGCTGAGTCCTCTGACCTTCCCCACTGCATTCCAACCTGCACAGGTCGCCTGATGCAAACGCCTGGCTCATTGTGTCAGTTCTCTACATAGGAATATGCAATAGCCTCCTCCCTTCTGAGCAGAGAAGCCAGATCATCTACACCCACATAACTACTGGGACGGAGAGCAGACACTTCCTGTGGCCACATGACTTAACAAATTGTCCAGGAAGTTCAGGCCTAGGAAGATATGACTGTAAACCAATGAACAGCTGCCCTGTTTGCTTCAAGAAATTCCTGCAAGTCAATTTATCTGAATAAATAGTTTGTCCTCTGCGCAAGCAGCTCTCCTATCAGGAAAATAGATTACTCACCCGGGCAAACAATTTTCTCAACAAATGATAGTTTACTTACCAAGGTTTACTTTCAGGCTCTTTCCAGTATCTGCCAGACCTGAACTATAATGTCACAGCTTTGTCCAGTCCTAATCTGCTCTCTGATTTGAAAGATTTACCTTAAACCACTAAGTCCAGCTCCCCAAACCCTATAAATATCTTCCATTAATTTCTTCCTTCTGAGACACTACTAATACCTGTATTCTTTTTTACTTCAGTAGATCTAATCAATTTAGCCTTGGTTGAGCAACAGGTTTTCTGGTTGTCTGTTGAAGAATTATTGGTAATTTATTCTTTTTTTACTTTGTAAGATTTTTTAAAAATTAAATTTATTGGGGTGACATTGGTTAACACAACCCATGGACATGGACAACAATATGGGGATTGGCGAGGGGAGGGGAGAGGGCAGGGCTGGGTGGAGGTGAGGAAAGGGAAAAAAAGCAGGAACCACTCTAACAATATAAACAATTGGAATAAAATAAAAAAAAAGATCGCCATATTTTACTGTATAAAATGAGCAATTTCCCCTCAAATTTTTGAGGGAAAAATGAGGACGCACATTATACATGGGGAGTACCTGAAATACCTTGTATTGCTCTTGTGTTTTGTAGTTATTTGTTACATAAAATTTGTTGCACCGTAACGTGTTCAAAAATAAACATTAAAATTCCTTTATAATACAAAAAACAAGTCTCTAAATATAAATAAATAAGAAAATTAATTAAAGAATTTCAACAAAAGATTTTTTTTCCTTAAAGTTTGGGCCAAAAAACGTGGGTGTGCATTGTATATAGCAAAATAAGGTACGTAGGTGCCGAGTGTACATTTCTGTAATACCTGATCTGTATACTGCATTGTGTCCCCACCACCCCAAAGTCAAATACTCTTTAGTCACCATATATTTGGCTTCCTTTACTCTTTACTACCTCCCCACCCACCTTCCTTCTAGTAACCACCATACTGCTGTCTGTGTCAATGAGTTTCAATTTTATATTCTTTACCCAAGGTTACTGAGGGCATTTTGCTTTCTGTTCTGGCTACCTTTATTACCTCATCAGTATATCTTTCATCAGTATATAAGTTCACTCATACTACCAAGAAGGTTCAGATTTCACCCAGATAGCAGGACTAAAATGCATCTTACATGGATCATCTTCTTTGGCTACTTTAAGCAATATTACTTCTTCTCCAAGCTCCTAATCTTTGATTGAATCAGTGAATCACTACTTGTCCACTCTTTTTGTTTTTCTATTTAGAAATTAAAAATAATTAAAATTACAGCTTACATTCAATATTATTTTGTATTAGTTTCAGGTAAACGGCTTGAAGTTTAGGGAATTGCATGCTTTACAAAGTGTTCCCCTGATATTTCCGGTACCCACCTGGCACCACACACAGTCGTCACAGTGTTATTGACTGTATTCCCTATGTGGCACTTTACGTTCCCATGACTATTTTGTAACTACCAGTTTGTACTTTTTAATCCCTTCGCTTTTTGCATCCAGTTGCCTAACCCCCTCTCCTCTGGCACCATCAGCCTGTTATTTTTTTAAATATATTTTATTGATTATGCTATTACAGTTGTCCCATTCTCCCCCTTCATTCCCCTCCACCCTGCACACCCCCTCCCACCCACATCCCCCCCCCTTTAGTTCATATCCATGTGTCATATTTGTAAGTTCTTTGGCTTCTACATTTCCCATGCTATTTTTACCCTCTCCCCCGTATATTTTCCACCTACCATCTATGCTACTTATTCTCTGTACCTTTTCCCCCTCTCTCCTCCTCCCATTCCTCTGTTGATAACCCTCCATGTGATCTCCATTTCTGTGGTTCTGTTCCTGTTCTAGTTGTTTGCTTAGTTTGTTTTTGTTTTCGTTTTAGGTCCCCACAGTTGTTTTCAATCGGTGTTTTGAGGCTCTATTTCCCTGCTTTGGGACCCTGGGTTGCGTGGTCTGTCTCACTCCCTAGTTGAGCCTGGTTTATCTGCGCACGAATGTGGGACCACCCGGTCCGCCAGCTGCCTTGCACACTGTGCCCCTCCACAATCCACCACCTCACTGGGTCCCCCAGCCACCACCTTGAGCACCTGGGGTCCGCCAGCTGCTGCTTTGCCTTGAGCCCTCTCTGTCCTGGCTGCCTGTCTCCACCCCTCCTACTGGTCTGGCTGAACGTGTCTACTTTAACTCCTCAGTTGTCAGACTTCCATACAGTTCAGTTTTCCGTCAATATTGGTTGTTTTTTGTTTTTAAATTGTTGTTGTCCTTATTTTGGTTATGCGAGGAGGCACAGTATATCTACCTATTCCTCCTTCTTGGCCAGAAGTCCCAGCCTGTTATTTTATCTAGGAATCTGTTTGTTCATTTATTTTGTTTTTAGATTCCACACATAAGTGAAATTGTATGGCATTTGTCCTTTTCTGACTTATTCCACTTAGCATAATACCTGCTAGTTTCATCTATGATATCACAAATGGTAAGATTTCATTCTTTTTTATGGCCAAGTAACATTGTATTGTATATATGTACCGTCACTTTTTATTAACTTATATATTGATGGGCACTTGGGTGGCTTCCATATCTTGGCTTTTGTAAATAATGTTGCAGTGAGCATAGGGATGCATATATTTTTTCAAATTAGTGTTTTGGGTTTCTTCAAATATGTATCTAGAAAGTGGAATCACTGCACTGGGTCATGAAGCAATTTCATTGTTAACTTTTTTTTGGGAAACTCCATCCTGTTTTCCACAGTGGCTGCACCAGTCTGCCTTCCCACCAAGAGTGCACAAGAGTTCTCTTTTCTCCACATCTTGGCCAACACTTTTTATTGATGAGAGTCATTCTGAGAGGTATGAGGTGATATCTCATTGTGGTTTTAATTTGCATTCCTCTGATGATTAGTGATGTTGAGCACCTTTTCATATGTCTGTTGGCCATCTGTATGTCCTCTTTAGAGAAGTGTCTATTCAGGCCCTTTGCTCATTTTTAATTTGTGTTTTTGGTGTTGAGTTGTGTGAGTTCTTTATAAATTTTGCATACTAACCCCTTATCAGATGTATCATTGGTAAATATCTTCTTCCATTCAATAAGTTGTTGTTTTTTGTTTTGTTGATGGTTTCCTTTGCTGTGTGAAAACTTTTTAGTTTGATGCAGTCCCATTTGTTTATTTTTCCATTTGTTTCTCTTGCCTGAGGAGATATTGCAGAAAAAAAAAATATTGCTGAGAGAGAGATATCAGAAATGTATTGCCAATGTTTTCTTCCAGGAGTTTTATCATTTTGAGTCTTACCTTTATGTCTTTAATCCATTTAGAGTATGTTTTTTTTGTATATGGTGTAAGAAGGTGGTCTCTTGAAACCAGCCTGGACTTGCCTTGGAATAAGAGGTGGATTCATTATTTGTGTTAACTCACAAAGAGAACTCCATGCTAGCAATAAGAGGGGACCCAGAAAGGGGTCAAGGGAGAGGTAATTGGCTTAGGGAAGTGGGGCTTTGCTTGGTGGCAAGAGGGTGGAGCCAATGCAGTGACACCAGGAGCCCTTTCATTTCCTAATTTTTTCTGCCCCTTTTATTCCATTTCCTTTTCCTTGTTCCACGTTGCCTTTCAGGTGTTCTGTAGAAAAGGGAAACTCCTGAGTAAAGACTATGGGATTAGTAGAGAGTTAGGGCATGGTGGGAAATATGGGAGCAAATCTTCAGATTTGTTTGGGAAGCATTAGAAAAGTAAGCTTGTTGCATGCCCTTCTGTCAGGGGTTTTAGGCACCAGAGTAGAGCATGGGCTGTGGAGCCAGGTGGACCTAGGTCTGCTAATTATAAGCTGAGTAGGATCCTAGATGAGCTAATTTCTTGGGTTCTCAGTTTCCTCCTAAGTGAAATATGTACAGTCTACTCATAGAATTGTTACGAGGGTTGAGTGAGATAGCATGTACAATGTGCCTCCCACGAATACCTGACAAATAACATATACTCAATAAATACTAATTGCAAATTATGATCGTTGGGAAGCACCTTCTTCAAGGAGCAGTAGCATTTGATTAAAGTTCTAAACCTGATAGAGTAACAACAAGTGGTATTCTTTTTATCATCTGGTGTGGCAAAGCTGAAAATCCAAAGAGGAAGAGGTGAAATACACATAAATAAATATGCCTTCAGCTCTGATTTAGTACCTAGCCCTGCGTTAAGCTCAGGTGGGGATGAAATGAAGTATGAGGTTTGGTACCTCTCTCAGGGAGTAAAGGACTCTGCTCCCGACTAAACCGGGAAACCCTCTGTTCAGATGGGCAGTTGAAATACATAGCTGGATGGCAATGGTGAGCAGAGTCTGTAAGAATGCAACTCTAGATGTAATTCAGCATTGTCCTAGGGACAACCGTGCCCATGTCTATATGCCATTTCTGGGAGTGGAGAGCTTAAGAGAAAACAGAGGCTGGTGAGGAAAGAGGTATAGGAAAAGAGTACACACACTTCATTGCAGCCTGTGAAGTGTGGTCTTTGGCCACTGTCTCTCCTCTGATACAACAGAGATATGGAAGAGAGGTCAATGTCGGGAACCAGGGTATGAAAGGAGAGGTCTTCAAGAGTAGTTTAACTTCAAATTTGTGCATCAGCAAGAGCATGGAGGGATCTGGCAACACCCCTTTACTGTGAGTCTGGCTCCTCATGAGTCAGGTTTGACTTCCAGTGGCCTCACGGCAAAGGAATCCAATATTTTTCTTGCCTCCCAAGGGCACCACCTGTTAGTTTAACTTCACATCCGACCCTGATTTCATTCATGATGCCGCTTTTCTTATGTTGAACTTTTGTCCTTTTTCTCCTGGTATTTGGTTGGCCCTTGCCTCATCTTTGGTTTAGAGTCAACACTCTACTCTCTAGGATTGCGTAACTTGGCCTGGCTCTGCCCTGCTAGGGGACTGCAGGGTTTGGCCCATCGCCTTGGGAGTGTGAGAGCTTGGCTGCATGTGTGTGGACATGATGGTGCCACTGAAGAGGAAGAGGGTAGTTAGATGAAAGGCACAGATGGAGAGAGATTTGCTTAGGGCTTCCAGGGAACGCCTCATTCAGGAGGTGACCCGGATGACAGTGATGGTGAAGAGGGCAAGTGGAACAAAGGAAGAAGATGGCTTCAGCCTTGGCAATGCCAGCACAGGCAAGGTGGTGCTTAGGCAGAGGGGCAGAGGTCACAGAAGAAGTCGCTAATGAGGCTGGGGCCCCGAAGGGCAAGATGATGGCATTCTGCAGGACCAGTAGCCAGTGCCCTTTTAATGCCCAGAATGGATAATGCTGGGGGAAGTGGAGAAAGTGCTTCCAAATAAATATCTATCACAAACCATGCTCTATGCTAGGCTTTTTTATCACATAAATAGGTAGGGGCATGTGACTTCTCAGTGACTGCTGGACCTGGGGAAAAGGGGAGGAGGGACAAACATGGCACAGCAAGGTACTTAGAAAGGCCAGCCACCTCCCTGTATGTCTCAGGCCCAGAGCCTTTCTTCAAGGAGAGCGATAGTTCGTTGGTGGTGGGCCCTGCCACTTTTATTGTCATGTGATTTGTGGCTTTGTTAAACCCTCTCCACTTGATGGAACTAATAAGGGAGAAAAAATAATAGAATAATACAGGCAGGAGAAATTATTCAGTGCAAAGATGACTAATAAAAACAGCTAATATATGCTAAATGCTAATTAAGGACCTGGCACTGTTCTGAGCACTTTATAGATAATAAATCTCTTTTAATCCTCACTAACCACCTTGTGAGGTAATTAATATTGACATATTCAGTTTTCAGATAAACAGGCCCAGGTCACGTGGCTTTGTGCAACAGAGCCAGAATCCAGCCACACATCTGGTTGTCTCCAAATCCCATGCTCTGAACCTCAAACGTGCACTGCTTCCCTGAGGAGAAATAACAGTGAGACTGGGCAGGACTGCACAGGAATAGAAACCAAGCTTGATGGAGCCACCACAGAGGACTCAGTTCAAAATGATTCAAGGACAATACATTAGTAAGTGACATGACCAGTCCAAGGTCAGAGCTGATAAGTGACTAAGTCAGGACCAAAGCCAGGATCTGTTCTGTCTGGTGTGGCTCAGTTGGTTGGGCATTGTCCCACAAAACAAAGGGTCACTGGTTCAATTCCTGGCTGGGGCACATGTCCCCAGTTGGTGTGTGTGCAAGGGGCAACCGATCAATGTTTCTCTCTCACATCGATGTTTCTCTGCCTCTCTTTCTCCCTCTTTCCCCCTCAACAACAAAGCCAGAATCTCCTGGCTTTTGATCTTTGTTTCTACTTCCTACAGCTCCCAGCCTTTAGGAGTTCAATTATCTTTAGAGGTACTTGATATTACTCATCTAGTCTAGAGAAATAATCCAAAATATTTTGCAGGAGAGTCTGCATAAGCAGATTCAACATCACAATCTGTGCCACAGCATCACATCCTTGATGAGATTCCTGCTCTGCACTTCAGAGCAGACTTTGAGAACACAATTTCTATTACTTTCCCTCCAGATTGTGTCCCTGCAAGACTGGATTCTGTTTGTCATAGGTCCTGGAGCCTGTTGCTGAATCCCAAATGGGTGGCTGCAGCCTGGCTCCCAAATGTCACTTTCCTCCCTGGGTCTTCTCTGCCTGCATTTCTCTTCCTTTTCCCTTCCACTCTGGTTCAGTGTTATCCTTCTCAACTTTGGGGGACCTCATTCACACTACATTCTTTGTGAATGTCACCTCCGGCAGCACTCCATTTATCCTGACTGCTTGTCTCAACTCAGACCTGTCATTATCACAGGCTTTGGATGCTTTCTTGGGTGGCCAGCCTTTCCTTCTCACTATAGCTGCTCCTGAACCTGCCTCCTGTCCCCAGAGATATCCCACCTTTTTCTCCTTGTGAACTGCTGTGACTTCAGTTCCTGTTTCTTTCTGTTTGGCTGCAGGCATCTGAGTCATGCCTGAGTGGCTCTGAGATGTGACGGTTCTTTGCTTTATCTTGAGGATCAGGTTGAACATACTTCTAACAGAGGAACCAGTAATGCCTGTTTGTATTAATATTTAAGAACAATTCTACCACAGAAAATAAGAACGACTCAGTTATAAAGGGAGGGAATTTGTGGGAAAGCACGGAGAGACTATGTGTGATGAATATTTATAGGAAGGCATGAAAGGACCAACAAGCAGTGCATACTTATGAAGCACTCAATATTCATGAGGTCTTAAATTGGCACTCTTGGGTGATGCCCATTTTCGGTCCCACTTGTTCTATGCCCAAGACATGCAGATAAAAGGCATGGTTGCTTAGCAAGTTACGGATGAGCTACAGCTGATGACAAGACCTACTTGCTTCTTCACCTTCCTGATGGAATACCTGTTGGCTCTCGGTACCTTCTATCCTCTGACACCTGTTGTTAATTCCAACTCAATGTTCCCATAACCATATGTCAGTAGGGAAAGCTGATGTGTGGGAGGAAGGCAGAGAGAAAGTGACAGTGAGAAATGAAGACGAACACACACACAAACATCATACAACACAGGAGCACTCCAGGTAGTGTGGCTCCTCCACCTGGTTGAACTGTTTCCTAAATTTTTATTTCCCTGCCTTGCTTCTTGTATTTTTATTACTGATTTAATAAACCATTTGATTTGGGTGTCTTGACTTGGTCCACGAGACTTTCTGCTCAAACCTCCCTGGTGGTGCTCTGGGAGGCTGTTTTTGCACCAGGGTAACTTCCCACATGGCAAGTCCATAGCAGGCTCTGTGTCATTAGCAGTTTTGTGTGGTGAAATGGAGATGAGGCTGCTTGGCACATGAGGCACATTAAGAGAATGGCCAGAAGGTGAGAGCAAGGTCAGAAGTGAATCCTGGGCTCTCTGCACCAAGTCTGTTTGTGGGACAGCTGACAGCTTTGTCCTGGCTACAGGGTCTCTCTCTGTTGTCCCTCTGCCTGGATTCTTCCATTTTTCTCATCCACCTTTAGCACAGTGCTCAGAGTCTCAGCCTCTTTTCATTGTACTGAAATCTCTTTCTCTATATTTGGGGTCCCTGAGGCAGAGTCTGATGACTGGAAGAACCAACAAGAATGGACAGAAGTGAGGATGCTACTCCAAGGTGAAGATGTCAGGAGTGGGCCCTTCTCCTATGCAGTTGGAGACCCCTTGTCTCCTGTTCCACTGGGGTATTATCATGCAAAATAGAGGTTTGTTTTTAAGGTAGATAAATTGTTTGTGTGAAAGAAATCCAGTTTCTAGACTCCTGAAGCTGCGATGGAGCCCTGAAGTAGATTTGTAGAGGGCTTGGAGAAGGTAGGAGGTACACTCGGGAGAGATCCACAAGGGCTCCCTGCAGGGCTGGAGTCTGGTGTGTCCTATGGATCTTGACTATCTTACCTATCATCAGATTCCACACCCATCTCTGCATGTGGAGTCCCATTCACTGTCACATTCTACTGCACATCCACATACGACGGCTCCCTGAAAATTTACGGAATAACCTGAATAGGCTAAGAAACATGAAATGGTTTTATTTTTCTCCTAGTCACGACCTTCAACCTACTTTGACAGAATTTTCTTTCCACCTGTTGATGGTATCTTGGTCATGTATCATCACTTTCAAGTATAAAAACAAGGACTCAAAGTAGATTAATTATTGGCACCATTTCCTCACTTCTCTCTGTATCCATATCCTTTCCTGTGAGGTGTTTAAGCCAACTGGGAGAGTTCAGCCAACTAGAGGGCACAGTCAGAGGGCAGTTAGAACACACAGTCTCCACACAAGGCTGTCCAAGACTCTGACACCAACAGCTGGATGTTCGGGTCCACTGTAAAGTCAGAGAAAGGAGTCCATACAAGACCACCCTTGCTTCGAACACCAACTCCAAATTCAAGGGGGCTTCCCAAACTACCCTCAGACTATATAATTCTCCAGAAAGACTCACAGAACTCATGGGACACTTATACTCCAGGTTGTGGTATATTACATAAAAAGGATACAAATTCTAATTGGCCAAAGGAAGAGATGAAAATGCCAGAGTCTGGGAGGGTTTCAAATGCAAAGCTCTGTGACCCTGAGGATGCATTACTCTTGGTACTGATGTGTGACAAGGGTATTGCCAACCAGGGGAGCTCACCTGGGCTTCGATGTCCCAAGTTTTTATTGGAGCTTTTTAATGCAGGCACGATTGATTAACTAATTGCCAGGTGGCTGAACTCATTCTCCAGGTTGACTGATATCTCATGGTCCAAAGCCTCCACCTGATGACACATGGTTGGTCTTTTTGGTGTAGCCATCCCTCACTCTAAGACTGGCAGGTGTGGTAACCTTACCCTAAACAAAGACCCTGGCATCAGGTATGACATAAATGAGCTCCCAGAAGCAGAAGGCAAAGGCCAGACCTCTCTCTCACCCAGGTGATCATATAGTTTTTCAATTTATATTCTGAAAATGTGGTCATCACTTTGACTGATATTCAAATGTTAAATGAATCTTGTTTGTATTCCTGGAACTTATACAGAAATTAATTCAGAAATATAACATCAAAATATATAACCCTTCTTAGATGTAACTGGGATTAATTTGGCAATATATTTTTAAATGATTTTGCCATCTATTATAACAAGAGAGATTGACCTGTAATTTACTTTCCTTATGTGTTTTTGGGATATTATAGATTCAGGTTATGCTGGCCTTACAAGAGAGTTGGGAAATGATTCCCATTTTTTTTTCTTCTTTAATGTTTGGAAATTTCACTTGTGAAGCCTTCTGAACTCATGAAGTTTGTTTTGTGGAAAGGTTTTCCATATGAATTCAATTTCTTCATGAGTTATAGGACTATATATGTACTTGCTCTTCTTGTATCAATTTTAAAAGTTTGGCAGATATCAGAGCTGCTGAAATAAAGTTCACATAGTCTTCATTCCTGCATCTACAGGAGGAAGGAATCCCAGATGTGACTAACAGACCTAGGCCAGTGCTGTGATGATGTGTGGCAGGACGTTACAATGAGTGGGAAAGGGCAAGGGCATCTGTAACTGTATATTTGTGATGAAATTAAGTCTTACCTCTACATGCCTCAAAATTGTTCCAGTAGCTCTGTGTCTCTGACGAGGTTAGGAAACAATAGCAGGAAGCATTCAGTTTATTCTGCATTTTCTGAGCCACAGTGGGACCGGGAGATGAACACCAACAATCTGGTGTTTAATAGTGTTTTAAAATTTTCTGTTTTTCAGTGGTGGCATAAGCTCATATCAGTATGGCCATAGAGAAATAACATATCCTTTTGTATTTTTTTCTTTTTTTTAGGCCTAGGTCTCTGTTAAGAGAACTTCTTGAGCCAGCATGTAAAGCCCCACTGGAGATTTAGGTGAAAGGCTAGATGGCATTGGATACAGACATTTTGTGACCAAAGGTCTGAGTCTAAGCATTCTGAATATGGGGCAAAGGAAATCATCTTTCGATTCTCTAAGTTGCATACAGCTGACTGAAAGAGCCATGCAGGTAAGGATGAAGAATTCAACCCTTTGGGAATGGTGGGTAATCAGAGGAGAATGGCTCATTAATCGGCTTGGGTAATTTCCAGAGAGAGACAGAAGTGACAATGGGACAAGGGAGTTGCAGGGATATGACGAAAGCGATTGTAATGACTGAACATAGAATCTAAGCTGAGTAAGGAGAATATGAGGCCATGAGGAGGTTGAGAGAACTTGTAAATGCAGTAGGATCTATGAACTGTAGGTCCCAGGGGGTTACTGGAGTTGGGATACTAGAAAGTGTAGGCTGGAAAGATGGAAAGTGTTGGCTAGAAAGTAGAAGGCTTAGAATTGAGATGGTGGAGGGATCGTTTTTGGTAGTGTCAAACTTTATGGCATAATTGTAAGATGTTGATAATTCAGGGAAGTTTATGGCATAATCATAGCAATGAAGGGCTGAGAAAGATGGGATCTAAGGAGAAGGTCAGGAGCTGATAATTCAGGGCATTAGAAGGATCTGTTATGAGACTGTTCTCAACCTTGGCTGCATGTTATAATCATCCAGGGAGTTTCAAAAGAAATACTGATGGCTTGGTCCTTCTTAGACCAAATGAAGCATAATCTCTATGGGTTAGAGTTTAATATAGGTTATTTTGTTTTAAAGCTCCCTGGGTGATTCTAATGTGCAGTGAGGATTAAGAACCTCTGAGTTTCAGGGATATCAGAATCCCCAGAAGAGTGATCTTAAGTCAGGAGCTACAATCTTTCCAAAATGAGGGGAGAGACCATGGCTGCAGATGACCGTTGTAGGATGCCTGGTGGATGGTGTAATGATAACATGAGAGTATTAGTTTTAATTTCTAAGGTGGGCTGGGGCTGTTGGGGGAGAGAAAATGGGTTTGAAGTATTCCTTTGCTTGGAAGCTACCAGTGGGCCCCCATCTCACTCTGAATGAAAGTCAAGGCTCTATGGTCTTACCATGGTCTATAAGGCCGAGCTCTTCCTGTCACCCTTCCCACATGGTTTTTTGTATCTCCCTCTTGCCCATGGCTCTCCACCAACCCCATTTCCTTGTCTGATTGAATCCCAGGTTTCTGCTCAAATGCCATCTTATTATCGAGAACTTTTCTGACCTTGTTTAAAGAACGATACCAACTCCCTATTCTCCCTCCCTGTCTTTTTATTCGTAGCACTCACTACAGTCTGCAATAGCATGTGTTTACTTGTTTTTTCTTGTCTGCCTTCTCCACAAGAATGTAAATTCCTTGAAGGTGGCAATCATCTGTTTTATCACTGATGTGTTCCCAGGACCCAGAGGGCACTGGGACAGAATAGATGCTCAATAAATGTGAGGAATGAATGAATATACAGAAGGAGCAGAAAAAAAAAACAAGTCACATAACCAGGTGCTCATATAATCCTGTGTTATGTGTAAGAGTGTGTGCATGAATGACATATACCCAAAAGTTTTATAAGGATACATGTCAAAATGTTAACAACGGTTATTGCAGTTCAGAGAAATAGAGGTGAGATTTTCCCTTTACATCGTTTTGTATATCTGTTTTTTCTTCAGCTATCATGTGCGTACTCTGCGACCCTTTTGCTCTACTCCCCTCAACTCCAACAACAAATAGAACAAAAGACAGAAAGACCACGTGATTTCAGCGAAGGAGAAGAGGGTGATGGCTGAAAACTTGGAACAAATGTTAGCAAATTCTGGTCTGAATCCAGATGAATGTCTGAAATGGAAGTTGTCAAATCTAAACAGAAACAAATATTTGAGGATGCAGGCTCTGATGGAAAAGGTAAATATGGAGATGTATTTTGTGTATTTAGTGAAGCTTTGAATCAGTGGTTGATATAGTATAAAACATCACATTATTCACAGGAAAAAACTATAGATGAGTGATGTCAATTCTGCCAGAAAAAGCAAATACTTGGAGATAATATAAATAGGAATTTCTGAATCGGATGTCTTTAAGATCATAAATTGCAAATTTGGGTGGGTAACTTTTAACTTTGTGATTAAAGGTGAAATTAATCAGGTAACATATATCTGCCTGGGGAAGATGCTGTCCTGAAATGGTTAATGAAAAATACAAGATTCAGGGATTACAGGCACAACTTGTTTTAGACAAACAATTAGATTGCTTAGTTGATAGAATGGGGCATATTGTACAAAGTTAGAAGAAATTTTAAGTGGGTGTGTGGGTCCACACCAGTCCTGGTATCCGAGTTTGGTTATTTGCACAAAGGATTAATTTACCTTTGAATGAATTGTTGTCTTTCTTTGATATCTGCTAGCCAACTGGGAGTTAATTTGTTTCTAAAAGAGTACAAGGTTTTTTGGTTTCACCTAGGAGAGTGAATGGGTCTCTGTCTTTCAAGGTTGCACATTTTTCTGCATTTCGGTCTAGGCGGAGATAAGACCTCCAGGGCTGCAAAATACAATAGGCTATTCTTGTATCTCAGATGTGACTGGGCACCAGGAGTAGCTTCTGTTCTTGACCCTGCACCCACCTTGAAGCGGGAACTTTATCGTTTCCCAGAAAGCAAATCCAACACAACAAAGGATTAATGAATAAGGACAATTTTACGGAAAATGTCTTAGGGAGACTGAAAAGCTCTGTGTGTTCTGGGGAGATAGTTTTGATCTATGACGAAACCTAATAAAAATTCTCAGTAGTCACATAGGTTTTCCTTCCAAAGGAAAAGGTTTCACATTCCCTTCATTTCTTTTCTCTGTGTTTTTAAGTGAAATGATTGAATCCCTTTAAAGTCTCCGATCTCTCATCCTCCCATCTGCCCTTCTGCCTGGCAAGGAAAGGACCCTTCATGGGATCCACTCGCTTTAGAAAGGGGATGGGGTGTAGGTACCGGTTGTAACTAGTAACCCACCCCCAGGCATCTGATTATCCAATCTGTTCTCAGTGGGAGGTACAGAGTGAAGGAAAAGAGCACCCTCCCCCTCCCCAGGATGGGGTGGGGGGGGGTCCCATGTGCTCAGGCCCCTCTTGGACACTGTGTTCTAGTTCATCCCTTCTGTGTATGGTGAGTGTTGAAAGGAGGGAGCTGTGCTTGGATATTTGTTGGGTCCCACGTGATAGCTTTATGGTTGATGTCCAGTCTTTGGCATCTCTGGGCCACAGTGGAAGAAGAAGAGTTGTCTTGGGCCACATATTAAAACATTGTGACATGTAATCACAAAAAAATCTCATAATGTTTTAAGTAAATTTATGATTTTGTGTTGGGCTGCATTTATAGCCATCCTGGACTGCATGAGGCCCATGGGCCAAAGGTTGGACACCCAAGGTATAAAAGGAATAAGAGAAGGGCTGGCATTTTTACAATAGTTGGGACCCTCTGTGCTTCCTTCTTCCCCTGAGTCACTGATGGCTTTCAAACTCCCCAAAGGGGCATCCCTGAGTGAGTTCCCCACTTCTTCTCTCCTTGCTTTTCAGGTGAAGACCCCTGGGTGTTACCTTAGACACATAAAACATAATAAAGCACCCCCACCCCACCCCTGACACTGTGGCATACTGTTGTGGTCTCCCGGCTCTCCCTGACCCATGCAGACTCTCTTCTCCATGTTAGTTTTGAATTCAGCTGAAAAATAGGAGTCACACATACTCAGTTACCAAGCATTATAGTTCATATCTGTAAAGCATCTTCACGAGCTGTTCATAGGTGGGCTGCTGTTTTTCTTTACTTTGGGACGGGTTCTTATTGCCATTGACTGTGTCTTTACCTCACTTTGATGTAAAAATTTTGCCACTAAATTGTGATTCATTCATGTATTCATTTATTTATTCACCTTGTTTCTTGAGCACTGATGATGGGCCAGGAGCTGTTCTGGGGAGAGAGTGGCACACAGTAACGAGAAGATTCTTGTTCTCATGGCTCTTACATTAAGATGGGGGAAGCCAACATAAACACAAACAAGAAAGTGTCAGATGGTGATAAATTCTTTGAAGAACACTGACAAAGAAGGACAGACAGGGCTTTGTTAGGGGCTCCTGGCACTGAGTGAGCAGGCATGGCCTTTATGATGAGGTGATAGTTGCCAATTTAACCCTTTATATTCTTGAAATAAATTTGCAATTTATTTATTTTTTACCCCTTCCTCTCACAGTCTGAATTTTTGGGTCAGTGTTCTGATGGAGCCTGTTTAACTCCCATTTCCCTTTGCTGACCAGGGATCAGCAAAATTTCTTCTGTAAAGAGTGAATTTCTTCTGTCTCGCAGTGAATACTTCCTGCTTTGTAAGCCACACCATCTCTGTCACAACTACACAACTCAGTGCTGTTTGTAGCACAAAAGCAGCCACGGGCAATATGTGAGTGAATGGAGGGGGCTGTGTTCTGATAGAACCTTATTTACAAAAATAGGGCTCAGGCCATATTTGGCCCACAGGCTGGTCCTTTGCTGACCTCTGATCTCCATTGCACTTGCCTCTATTCACTTTGGAGTGGGAGCAGGGCGCCTTGTCCTTCAAGGAAAGAGATTCCACCCCATTAAATAGTTTCTGCCTTAATTTTTCTTTGCTAGAAAAAAAAGAAAGAAATTAAGAGAGAGTAATTCAGAAAATTTACACAACGGACAAGAAAAAGTAGAAAAAAGTGAGAGCCTTACCTTTTTACCTTCACACATATTCTAAGAAGAACCACTATTGAAGTGAATCTTTTCAGATTTTCTATGTGTTTGTGTACACATGGTAAGTGTATACACACAGACATACAATTAAAGATTTTTTTCATTTTTGTCTTTAGTTCCCCCACTTTTCATTTCTACCTACCTTTCTTTCCCTCTTCCTCCCCTTAACTCTGATATGAAAATTTTGGCATTGGATTGCAATTCATTCATTCATTTGTTCATCCATTCATTCTCCTCCCCTGCCTCTCTCTCCTCTTTTATTCCTCCTTTCTTTCTGACTCATGTGGTATCCTCCTGAAATACTGTTCTGCATTTTGCTTCTTTTGCCCTCGCTTACATCACTGTATGTCTCTCTGGATTCGAGAGACATTCATTCCACAGTTGGCGTCCTGTTATTGCCAACCGACATGACGTGAGTGTCGAATTATTTTTGGTGAATGGTGCTAGGAGCAGGTGGTGCTGGGGGCACTCTATATCTCCTCCCACACAACCTCCCTGCTGCTCGAGGGTTGGTGTGAGAGCAAGTCTCAGGCCAAATGCCAGCAGCTGCAGAGCCCTGTCCTGGTGAGCAGGCACAAACAGCTGGTCTGGACTTTGGGAGGGGGTTCAGTCTTGGTTGTCAGGTGCACTGGCCAGCACTATAGCTGGAAAACCTTGCTCCAAAGCAGGTGCTTCTTACAAAAGGATTGATAGACGCCTTTATCCACACAATGCAGAGAAATGGGCCTCAGAGCTCAAGCACCCCCTCACCATATGGGGAATTGCCTTAAATTTTTATTACTTTATTCATAGGAAGATCATGAGCCCTGTTACATAATTCCCAGAGAATCACATATTCTTCTACTTCTTATGTAGACAAATGAGAGAATAATATAATGAACATAGTATATCTTTCATTCAGATTCACGATAATGTTTAACGTTTTTCCACATTTGCTTTGCCTATTTTTCTTTCTCTTAAAAAAACATATATATACACTCACTCATGCATATACAAATTATAAATATATATATGCATATATAGTTAAATTTTTTATTTTTAATTGTGGTTCCAAAATAAATCACATATCATGTATCCAAAATAAATCACAACTCTCACTTGCCAGTTAAGCTATTTCTAATATCCCTTATGTCAGTTAGCTAGACCTAAGGAGCTGAATAAAATTAATTTGTCTCAAGTAAGCTTCTGTCCTTAGTTCAGCTGCTCAGAAATGTCAAAGTTGAGGCCCATGAGATTTTTTTTTTTTTTGCTTTTCTTTGCATTGCAAGATTTTCACACCAGAAGGGCAAGGATATTTGTTTTGTTATTACTGCATCTTACTGGCTTGGAAGAGTGCCTGGCACATAGCAAATATGCATGATCTGAATATTTGCTGAGTGTTTTTTTGTGACTCCAGCTATTCCTTAAAAGCTACAGGCAACAGAAAAAAGGACAAGCTGCAAAAGAAGAGATGACCTCTATGTCAAGAAAATGAAACATTCCTGGGAAATCTGTAGCCAATGAATTAAAATGCATAGCTGAATCCATTTGAGCTGCATTGGCCAGAGCTCAGGGCTACTCATAAGACAGGATGGGACATGAAGTTTTCAGCTTGGCACACTACTGCCTCTCACACAAAAATATTAGTGATTTTTTGGGGGGGTGGGTAAATAAGAAAGAAGGGAAAATAGATATTGAGCAACAATAAAGAAAATTTTTTCTGGACCTTGGACATGCATGTACACTTTCCATGAAAGACCCTGAGTCTGGAAGGTGTGAGACACTGGAAGGTAGGTAGAGAGCAAGCAGTCAGGCCCCAGGACAAGAAACCAGAGCACCTGTTTCTCGGAAAACTGATCAGAATCAGCAGAGAAACAGCCCAATAATGAACTTGTGACTGCTTTCTTTGTGTGACTCAAATGTCTTATTTTAGCCCAAACTAATGAACTTGATGGATCACACAGTTCTTAAAAACCAAAAATGGACTTAGAGGTTCAACAATTGGCCTGCATTGAGCATCACTATTGGTCAGTACTGAACTGACAAGATAATGGATTGTTTAAATCAAACAATCTTCTTTCCTTATGACCTTTTTGGCTTTCGCCCTTATACATCTTGCTCTCTTCTTGGGTTGGTGAGATTCTCTTTACAGGGTTCCTGTATCTCATGCATATCCAGGACTGGCTGCATGATTTACAGAGACCAGAAAAAATGAAAAGATGGAGTCTCTTGCTTAAAAATTAAGAATTTCAAGAATGTGACTGGAAATTCAAACCCACTATGGGCCCTCTGAGCATGGGGTCCCTGTGTGGTTACACAGTTCACATGCCTATGAAGCTGGTGTAGTGTATACCTTTATATAATGAAACACTCAAGATTTGGGCTGTCTCTGAGTTATTTTTTGAGGGTTAACTTGAAGACACCATCACTCAGGACTGGAACTTTCTGTGTCAAATCAGATTTTCCCACTTTCCCTGGCAGTGAGCTCAGACTAACACATACTCATGATGAATCAGAAATTGTTATTTTTATTTTGCCAGAAGCAATTAGGAGTGGTTGCCTCAAAGGAATTATTCTGGTTAAACATGGGGGATTGAAACATGAATTTATATATGTTTCTTTTGATGACTCCACTACAATGTCAGCAAAAGAAAAGAGAAGGTATGAATGCACAAGGACAAAGAGAACATGAAAGGAGAGCAGAGCAGTTGAGAGATTAAGAAAGGTAATTCTTACGCCCCTACAAAGGGGCAGGGAGAAGCTAACAAGACATAAATTGAGTCTCACTGCAGAAGTCCCTAAAGACTCAGGAGCTGGGGACACAAGGTATCTCTAGGGGCAGGGATGGGCTGAGGCTAAAAACAGGGAGGCATTGCAAGTCCAAATGAAGAGCCTTTGTACCCCAGATTTCTTACCTTGCCCCAGTAAAAGATTGAGGGCAACTTTTCTCTCTGGAGAAGTTGAACCACAGAGCTTTCAGGTTTAGTGATATCTCGTACAGTTGAGGACAGAAGTCAGGTACCAGACTGAAAATGAGAATTAATGAAAATTTACAAAAGAGTTCTCTAGCCTACATAGTCCTCTTTGGCTCCTAGAATGTTTGTGGCCAGGTTCAGAGTTAGCAATGCAGAGAAGTCCTCTTTTGGGAGATCACCAACTAGGAGAAGAGGGCTACCCTTATCCCCTACCCCTAAATCCACCCCTAAAGGCCAGTGCCCCTCTAAGCTTGTCTTTGTGGATACTTAGGAGCAGATACTTAAGAAGTCCTGTCCGGGAATGCTGAGCTGGGCCTCACCTTAAATATGAGCAGCCATGCTTTTTCAGGAAAGACATTAGAATGAAAGACAAGATCAAAGTCAACAAATCAAAAAGGAACTTGGAGGAAAAAGAATAGAGATTAGACGTCAACTTCAAAATACTGTAACATCATATGAGAGATGAGAGAGGAGTGTGAAATAGCTACTCCTCATCACTTTCTATTTCCAGTCCTTGTTTAAATCATTTTCTTGGGTAACATCATTACTTCCTGATATTATATAATATATCTATTAGCTGTTAACTCTTCGTTACTCCCAGTTGAATGTAAATCCTGTGACTCTGTTTTCTTCTAGTCTTCCTGTCGTGACTAGCACAATGTAGGTGCTCAAATTATATTCATAAACAAGAACAAGGTACTATAAAAGAGGAATAGTAAAGATCAGAAAAGACACTGTAATATTAATAGTGTGGTAAGAAAATTTAAAAATTTAATAGAAGATATGAAAAATAAAATTGAGAAAATATCCTCAAAACAGAAAATGAAACCATGGTAAGGAATAAAGTGTACAATAGCATTATATCTAAAAAACAATGTACATACCTTAATTTAAAAAACTTTATTTCTAAAAATGCTTAAAAAAAGAAAATGTTAAAGAAAACAGAAGAAAAGTAGATCAGGCAAAGAATTTTAATATCTAGTTAATAGAAATTACTCCAGGCATTTGTGTGGAGATGGATTTTAGTTCTGTCTGGAAATAGTGTGGGGGCAGTTTGAGTATGGGCCAATTATAGGTACATAAAAACCGAATCAAGTGAAAAATGAAGGCAATTATTAACTCAGGAAAAACACGAAAGTTATGCAATAAAGGGTATATGGTATATCATACTAAATGACTCAGCTGTGAATTCTGTTTTTATAGCCCATAATGTAAGCCCTAAATATCAGTTTAGAACAATCTTGATACGATTTACTGAGAGAATGACATAGAAGGGATAAAGGGCTGTGGGTGTGGTGTGTGGATTAAAATAACTAAATCCTTGTTTTCCATTTTATGACATCAAAAATGGAAATCCTGAAATAAAGAACAGAAGGAAAAACTGTAAACATGTGATCTGGAACAATGACATTAGACACCATCAGAAGCAAATGAGGGAGTTGAAAATTATTGCTTTGAGGCATGGAGCCTGGGTATAGGGAGGAGGGGAACAGGGAAGCCTTTTCTTGTCCTCAGCCTCGGGGTACTGTTTGACTCTTCAAACTGCATAATGAAGTCCTTTGATAATAAAAAAAATATCATTAAATAACAAGCAGTCTGCTATGGAGGTGATGGTCTTTTGCACCACGTCATCTGTAATTGATTGGATCCGTGGTGTGGTGTTAACAGTGAGGGCTTGGAGACAGCTCATCACTGGGGCTTAGTCATGTGCATGAGGTATCTTCTTTGAAGTCATCACGAGCTTATCATGTTCTTTTACGCCTCATGGGAATAGGAGGTCTGGGAACCAAAGAACGGAACTGGGCGTGGAGTCTCCACTTATTTAAGGTTAAACAAACATGCAAATAGCACACAAACATTTGGTTCTTTCTCCTTCTTTTGACTCTACTTCCCCTCTGGCACTCACCCTGAATAGTTGTCCATACTGGCTGTCTTTAATTCTTCTCCCAATCTTTCTTGAACCTATTCCAGTAAGATTTGACTCCCACCACTCTGCTAAAAACAGCTTTTTTTTTTTTCCCCTTTCAGGGTTTTTAATGACCTCCATGTCACTAATCTGATGAATTCAGTTTGGATCTTAATGTACTGGTGGAGTTGGACATCTAGCACCCACGTGGCAAGCTCTCCTGGTTTTCTTTGTGCCATGGGCTGTTCCTTCTCTGTCTCTTTTGTGGGCTCCTCCTCATTTCTCAGCCTCATCATCCAGAAGTGCCCAGGGCACAGTTCTTGGATGACTCCTCTTTCTAACCTGCACTCACTCCCTAGGTGTGCTCAGGAAGTCTCACTGCATTAACTAGGCTTTATAAGCTGAAGACTTCCAGATTCTGTATCTCCAGCCCAGGCCTCTCCTCTGAACTTCAGACTTCCTGATCCAGTTCCCTTTTTAATCTCTCTACGCGGATACGTCTAAAAGGACATTTTTGTTAGGTTGGAAACCAAACTCTGGTCTTACCCTCAGCAGGCCTGCTCTTCCCACAGCTTTGATCACCTTAGTGGCTACCTCGTCTTCTTAGTGGATCAGGTCAAACCTCGGTATTATTCTTTTTCCTTCTCTTTCGCTTGAACTTAACATCCCCTCAAGCCAAAACTTCCTGTTGTCTGCACTTTTCAAATGTACCCAGCACCTACCCACTTCTCATCTTCTCTATGGCCACTTCGCTGGCCCCAGCCACTGTGATTGTCCATCAGGGTTACTGCTCTGCCTTTGCCTCTTTGCAGTCTGTTTTTAAAAACTTCAATAGCTAGAAAAATCTTTAAAGACTCCAGTCCATGTCTCGCTGGGGTTTTATATATATTTCACACCTCTTCACTGGCTTCCATATGACTCTCCTTTGAGGAATGCCATTTTTCCTTATATTTTTAAACAACTTTCTTTATAAAATCTTGAACTGACCTGCTTAAATCCATAAGCTTCCACGCCTTATCTTCTTGGTGTGGTGTGTCATTACTTAATATAAATGATATCGGTTGCTTTTTGGGGGCTTCAAGTTCTATCTTATTCAATTAATATTGCCCCACATGCCTCCCTTTTAAACATATTTTTTTCTTCTGTTCCTGTCAGCGCAGCTTCAAGTATGCTGCAATAAAATATAGGTCTCAAATACCTGTCTTAACACAACATAGTTTTACTTCTCGCTCATGTTAGGCATCCGGAGCCAGTTGGCAAGAGGGGCTCCGGCTAAGTGAGAAGCTGGCGGGTCACATAGGGGCTTTCCACCGCTTCAGGCTGAAAGTGACAGACATGTCTTTCCCTCACATTTTATTGGCCAGAACAGTCTTACACGTGCTCAGGAAGAAGGAAGATAAATGGGATTTGGTGAATAAAAATCATGGTCTTTGCCTCAGTCCCTTTTTAGGATGCATGTGACCGAGTGTCAAAGGGTGTTTATATACCATTATGAAATTATACCTATATTTTGGTTACAACATATGCTTTATTATTAAAAAAGTCTTACTTATCTAATTCCTGAAGTCAACTCTCTTCCTGTTTCCCGCTTCTGACTTAGGTAGGGTGTGTGAGGTCTCCATCTTCGCCCTGAGGCCTCTCTCCTGCAGAGCTCAGCAACTCTGCCAATTCTTTCAACCTCTACAACAGCCTTGAGACCTAATTATCCTCACTGTAGAGAACTGGGAGCTGTAGACCAGAGAAGTTAACGTGCCTTATCTGAGGTGACACAGCAAGAAAGTGGCTGAACCAGGATGCCAGTGTGAAGGTCCTGATTCCTGGCTTGGTTTGAAAGTTACTGTAAGGTTACTCTTAGATGCATGTGTCTGAGTGTCAAAGGGTGTTGAAGCAAAGGGAGGCAAAGGGTGTTTGCCTCTAAATTCTTGGGGCATAGGCAATCAGAGACAGAGGCTAATCTTCCCACCCAGCCCCATAGCTCTTTGCTGCCCTCTCTTGGCTTCCTCACTTGTGACTGAGTAAGAAAGTTCTGGCAGTCTCTAGGTTACATCCTGTGTTCTCTCTTCTTGATTTTTGATACCTCTGTGCCCTCTGATTCCCAGGAACTGAGTGTATAGTAGGGCCCAGCAAATATTCTTATTGAGTGGCGTTTAAGAGTAGCGACTCTGATGGGGGTGTTGGAGTACTTTAATGAGTGTCTGCTCTATGCCATCTAAGGGCCATCTCATGACTTAGACTGTGGGAGAGGTATGCTCTCTTTTCTACTGGACTTATACACGTGAGGATATAAGTCTGCAGCTGCTGACAGTCACCTTGCCACCAAGTGGAGAGTGCTTGTTGAGAGTGAAGCCAAAATAGAGGGCAGAACAGAAGGATGGAGAAAGTTGACGTTGTTTACATCCCTAGGACTCTTCAGTTATATCAGCTCATAGGCTCTTGATTAAGTGAGCTTGAGTTGGCTTTTCTGTTATTTGCAACCAACAATTCCTGATAGACATGGTTTCACCTTGTTGGTAAAGAACATGAGGACCAGAGAGGGGGAAGTGATGTCCGATGGCACGTGGATAGAAGTGGCACAGATAACTCAGCCGCTCATCGCCACTGAAACTTGGAGTTGCAAATCAGCTACGTCCTGAGCACACGGGAATTGCACAGCCTGTAATCTATGCAGTTTATTTTTGAATCCCTTCATAATTGGTTTTAAGGGCTGTTCTTGGTTGTCATATTTTCCTTTCCTAGTGCTTCTGGGAAGATCTGAAATTCAGCTCACGTATTCTTACCATACAATTGAACTAATACGTTTATTTGAGAGATTATTATAACACACATGTGGACCTGCACACATCATTTAGTCAGTGATGCTTTGCTCATGTGTGAACTCCCGTGGGTGGACTTCCTCGTCACGCAGGCTTCACTGGTCCCCTGTTGTAAGGGGATGTGTCTGAACACTCCTACGCTCATCCTCCCCATGGCCAATGTTGGGCACACATTTATTTGGTCTGATTCTCTCTTTAGTTCACTCAAGTTGCACTGAATCTTGGAGGCTGAGAGAATATATGCTCTGTTGACTTGCTACCTCTCTGCAGCCACAATATAAATTCATTCTTGCAGGTGCTTGCGCTGGGATCTACTACAGCAATCCCTACGTGAGCACCTTTAATCTATCCCATGCTGTTAAATGCTCACTATGACCTAGCCGGAAGGCTATGAACAACACAGATAAATTCCAACCCTTACAGAATGTACAAGTACATTCCAGAGGGCCCAGGAATGTGTTGTCTTCCAGGTAGCTTTCCTGGATTTATAAAGCCTGTTGATTGGTATCAATAATTCCTTGTTTACTGAGCACAGGGCAAAGGTTACTAACAGGGAGGAAAACTTCATTTTATTGGTGATAATGATCTTTTTCTGTTTTTAGTCTTTTTAACAGCTGGAGAGTCATTTCCTGTTCCCTTTTGTGTCTCTCTTCCTGTTGATTCTCAAAAGAAGCTCTGTATCCACTGGACCCTCTGGCCCTTTTGGAATGTATTCTAATACCAGGTGCATCCTAGTAGATTTAAGACATGCTAGACAGTGTTCTAAGTGCCCTACTCACACCGCTCATTTAATCCTCCCCACAGCCTTGTGGATTCTATAATTGTGCATCACAGGAATAGATTTTTCTAAAATGAATTAATTTCAAATCTTTATTTCTTTTTAATTTTTTTTCTCAGAGATAGTGGGAGAAAGGTGGGGGGGGAGAGAGAGAGAGAGAGAGAGGAAGAAACATTGATTTGTTCCATATATTTATGTATTTATTGGTTGGTTCTTACATATACCCGGAACAGGGATCAAACCTGAAACTTGGCATATCAGGACAGCACTTTAACCAATGGAGCTACCCAGCCAGCACAAAACCTTTATTTCTATTCCTTACAATTCTGTTTTATTGTTTTAATTCTGACTATTCAGAATATTTTCAGTTAATATTTAGTCTTTTCTTAAAAGATTTTTTATTTATTCACTTTTAGAGAGGGAAGGGAGGGAGACAGAGAGAGAGAGAGAGAGAAACATCAATGTGCGGTTCCTGGGGGTTATGGCCTGCAACCCAGGCATGTACCCTGGCTGGGAATCGAACCTGCGACACTTTGGTTCGCAGCCTGCACTCAATCCACTGAGCTACGCCAGCCAGGGCCCAATATTTAGTCTTGACTGCCTCTTATATGCCTGGTGCTTCAGGAGTGTGCAACAGATGGAGAGAGAATTCAGTCTGGCTAAGATGGCATTCAGTGCCACAGCTGACCTGCTCTGGCCACTTGGGGCATCAGAATTTTGACCACAATGGAGATATACATAGTCCAACTCTTGAAGTTTAAAGAATACTTACTGACAGTCAGATCAAAGGGAGTTCATGCTTAAAGAATCCCTTCTGCTCCACAAACATAGCAGCACTACATAAAACAAACAGAGAAAACAGAGGAAGGCATAGTGAGGCTTCCATACAAAACAAGCATTTTTGAAGACCCAAGCTGGCACAGAAACACAAACAGGGATCGGGCTGAAGGGGTGGGTGGGCCTGCTGGGTTTGGGTGGCGTGGCAGTCAGTGGTGATAAAGAAATCAAAAGCATTCTCTGCAAGATGGGGAAGCAGAGGCAGGCTCACCGACTGAAGCCCAGGGTAAGGGTGGCATTTGTTTCTAACCCCCCACCCTCAGGAGGGGAGGCTGGAAATGATGCTGTTGCCAAATGCTGAAGGAGCAGTGGCTCATCTCCAGTTCCCGGCCGGGAGACAAGAATCAGACATCACCTTGTGACCAAGAGCTGAGTCAGGCTTCCCCTTGACCCAGCCTGGATCTGTCACAGCCCAGTGGTCCTGTGGGATGATCTCTTTTTGCCCTTATTAGACCTGGATTTGAACTGGGGACCTACAAACCGCTCAACAGGATAGTTGAATACAGAGGCAAAGTAGAGAAGAGGAGAGAAAATAGAAAAAACAAAAAGAGCCTCATATTCCAAATGAGACTGTGAACCAAATAAAAAAATGATGAATAAAAAAGCTAATACTAAGAAAAACAGTCAACAAACCAACAATCGGAACATGGCTTCATTTCAGATGAAACTGATTTTACAAGGCTTTAATGTAAATATATGGGTACTGATTATTTCATACAAGCGAATGAAATAACTTCCATTAAAATAATAAAAATTATGAAAACACGAATGAGAAGATAGAAAAAAGGAGCAATCAGAATGCTTGAACATCAAAATATATAGTCATTGAAATGAAAAAATTGAGGCCTTGAATTATGACGGCTGTTTGGCCACATTGACCTAATTCACAACCTTTCTAACGCACCATAAAGAGATGAAAGGAAGAAAGAAAGAAGATTCTTCTATGTAGAATAGGATTCGTCTAAGAGGGAAGTCCCAAAGATTAGACACTGGACGTTCCCCAAGAAATAGCTTACTTACATCACCACAGAGGAAAGCTCCTAACTGACAAGTCATATCCAGAATGCCTACTCAGAATGTCCAGGCTGCTTTAAATCTCTTTTATTCTTAATCCTGAGAAGAAAAATCTAAGATTAATAGAAATATGAGGAAAACCTGTGATGTAAGACATAGAAAACATAATGAACAGACAGGAAAGGGCAAGCAAAGACTATATAGGGGTATGGAGAAGAAAAACAAACAAGCAAACAAATAAATAAACAACGCCACAGACAACATTAATATTGTTAGTGAGATAAAAAACATTGTATCTATGAAACAAAATTTAAAAAGATTTAGAGAAATTAAACAAAAAGATTTTATTTATTTTTAGAGAGGGAAAGGTAGGGAAACATCAATTTGTGGTTGCCTCTTGAGCGTCCCCTACTGGGAACTTGGCCTGCAACCCAGGTATGTGCCCTGACTGGGAATAGAACCAGGACACTCTGGTTCATAGGCCAATGCCCAATCCACTGAGCCACACCAACCAGGGCTAGAGAAATATTTGTAAATGAATGTTGGAAATGAAAAACATGATGGCACAAATGAAAAAACTCAATACAAGTGTGTGAAGATGAAGTTAAGGAATTTGCCTAATTCCTTAAGTAGAAATTAGAACAGAAATATATAGAAATTAAAAATACGAGGAAAAAAATTGGAGGACCAGTTTAGGAAATTTAACATATAAATAACACATTCTACTTCATAGCATACACAAAGATCAAGTTCAGTTATGTTAAAAACCTAAGTGTAAAGAACAAACCTAAACGTTTTTGTAATACAATTTACTGAATGTACAAAGTACAACCATACAGAGAAATATGGGTGCATTTAGCTACAGAAAACTTAAAGACGCTGCATAAAACAAAGTTAAAGCACTGGGAAAATATCTGCTGTTAATCTAACAGACAAAGTATGTGTGCCTAGGAAACACGCAGAATTTCTACAATTTATTAAAAACAACTATTCAAGCTCTGGTTGGTGTGGCTCAGTGGACTGAGTGCCGGCCTGTGAACCAAAGGGTTGCTGGTTTGATTCCCAGTCAGGGCACATGCCTGGGTTGTGGGCCAGGTCCCCAGTAGGGGGCGTGTGAGAGGCAACCACATATTGATGTTTCTGTCCCTCTCTTTCTATCCTACTTCCCCTCTGTCTAAAAATAAATAAATAAAATATTTAAAAACAAAACAAAACAAAACAAAACAAAAACAGCCCAAACTATTTAATAGGAAAATGAAGAAATGCAACAGAGGGAACAAAATCCATGTGGTCCATACGCATTTGACATGAGGCCTAACCCTCAGATGGTCAAATCAGTAAAGGGACACATTACCTAGTGCTGGCTTTGTATGAGAACTGTGGTAATTCTCAAAAACTGCTGGTGGGAGTGTAGTGGGGCATGCTCCTTCAGAGAGTAATTTGGCATTATTTAGTGATATGGGTGATGCTTATTTAGATATCCACCCTAGAACAGCTGTTCTCAAACTTCAGCTTGTCTCAGAATCACCGTGAGGACTTGTTAAAGCACACATTTCTGGGCCCCATTACCAGAGTTTCTAATTCAGTGGGTCTGGGGAAAGAGCTGAGGATTTGCATTCTGACGTGTTCCAGGTGCTGGTGGGAACCACACTTTGAGAACCACTCCCCCAGACAGCTCTTCACAGCTGTGAAGAATGAGATGTGAATGAGAATGTTCATTGTTAGTAACTGGAAAAAAATTAGAAACAGCTTAAATGCCCATCAGCAAGAGAAGAAATAAGTACATTTTTTTTAATACAACAGAATATACACAGAAATTAAAATGGATGAACTAGAGATGCAAGCAAACATAAAAATATATTATAAACAATGTTCTATAAAAGCAAATCACAAAGTGATAGATGAAGTCTGATACCATCTACATACATTTTCAAGACATGCAAAACAAAATAACGTTTATGTACAACAAATGGTATAAATCATGAATGAGTGGGATAACACAGAATTTAATTCTGAGGAGGGAGGGAGTGTAATGGGATTGAAAACAGAGGGCCTCAAGTATATCTGCCTTGTTTTTGTCTCTCTGTCGATTCATTGGTTGATCTATTATCTGTCCATATGTCCGTTTGTCTGTCTATCTTCACAAAAAAGAACCTTAAGTGCATTTTGCTGTCTTAGTTCATCCAGGTTGCTACAACCAAATACCATTGTCTGTGTAGCTTATAAAGAATGGAATGTTTTATTTTTTTAAATATATTTAATTGATTATGCTATTACAGATGTCCCAATTTCTCTCCCTTTGCCTTCCTCTGCTTGGCACCACTTTTCCCTCCAGCAATGTCCCCCCTTAGTTCATGTCCATGAGTCATACATATAAGTTCTTTGGCTTCTCAATCCTATTCTATTCTTGACATCCCCTTGTCTATTTTGTACCTATCAATTATGCTTCTCATTCCCTGTACCTTTTCCTCCATTCTTCCCTTTCCCCCTCTCAGCTGATAACCTTCCAATTGATCAACATATCTATGATTTTGGTCCTGTTCTGGTTGTTTGCTTAGTTTTTTTTTTTTTTTAGATTCAATTCTTGATAGTTGTAAATTTGTTGTTATTTTACTGTCATAGTTTGACCTTTGTTTTCTTAAATAATTCTCTTTAACATTTCATGTAAAAATGACTTGGTGATGATGAACTCCCTCAGCTTTACTTTGGGAAGCACTTTATTTGCCTTCCCGTTCTAAACGATAGCTTTGCTGGATAGAGTAATCTAGGCTTTTCATCACTTTGACTACTTCTTGAAAGTCCTTTCTAGCCTGCAAAGTTTCCTTTGAGGAGTCAGCTGATAGTCTTATGGGAACTCCTTTGTAGGTAACTCTTTGCTTTTCTCTTGTTGCCTTTAAGATTCTTTCCTTATCTTTTACCTTTGGAATTTTAGTTATGGTGTGTCTTGATGTGTCCTTTGGGACTCTCTATGCTTCCTGGACTTGTATGTCTGTTTCCTTCACCAGATTGGGGAAGTTTTCTTTCATTATTTTTTCAAACAGGTTTTCAATTTCTTGGTCTTCCCCTTCTCCTTCTGGCACCTAATGATTCAGATGTTGGTACATTTGGATATGTCCCAGAGGATACTTATACTATCCTTGTTTCTTTGAATTCTTTTTTCTTCTCACGGTTCTGGTTGAATGCTTATTTCTTCCATGTGTTTTAAATCATTTATTTGAATCCTGGCTTCCTCCCCTCTACTGATGATTCCCTGTAGAGTTTTCTTTATTTCACTTAATGTAAACTTCATTTCTTCCTTTATGTTGTTGCTGTACTCAATGAGTTCTTTGAGCAACTTGATCACCAGTGTTTTGAACCCTGCACCTCGTAGGTTGGTTATATCCTTTTCATTTGGTTCTTTTATTCTGTTCTTTCATTTGGGCCATATTTCTTTGTCTCCTCCATTTGGCAACCTCCCTGTGTTTGTTTCTATATAGAGCTGCTTTGACTCCCTGTCCCAGTAAAGTGGCCTATTGTAGAAAAGGCACCCATCGGGATGACTATGGCTTTTTAAAACCCTTGATTGTCAGACTTCCATACAGCTTGATTTTCTGATGGTCCTGGGTGTTATTTGTTTTGAGGTCTGATTGTAGTTCTTTCTGTAGTTGTGCAAGGAGGCAAAGCATGTCTACCTACACCTCCATCTTGACTGGAAGTGTAAAGAACAGAAATGTATTTCTTATAGTTCTGGAAACTTCTGTGGGAGATCAGGGAGCCAGCATGGTCAGGGTGTGGTGAGGACCCTCTTCTGGTTGCAGACTGCTGAATTCTTGCTGTGTTCTCACATGGTGGAGAGGGGCAAAGAGAACTCTCTGGAGTCCCTTTTATAAGGGCACTAATCCTATTCCTAAGGGCTCTGTCCTCTTGACTAAATCACCTCCCACCTCCTGACACCAACACACTGGGCATTAGGATTTAACAAATGAGTTTTGGGGGAGACACAAACATTCAGTCTGTAACAGTTGCCAAAGGTTTCTATTTGATCAAGCTGGGAAGCAGGTATAAAGTTACCATTGTATTATGTTCCTTCTTGTGTATCAATTTGAATTATTTAATGATAAAAATGCATTGAAAATAATAATTGTATAAACACCAGGTCACACTTTGTTTCTGGGTGTTTCAAGGCTGAAAAACATCATTTGGAGGAGACTGAGCATCTATTGTGGCATGAGAACTATCTACAATTCTGTAACGATAGAAAAAAATTCTAAGTACAAGGCATGGTTTCAAATCCCTTTCAGAGGACTGGTGAAGGCCCTCAGCGTTTCAGTCTAGTCCATGTCCCTCCTCATTTGTCACAGGGTTGGTTCTCTGATCCTCCTCGATGTGTCCTGGTTTCGGGGCTGGGATATTTGATTCCTTGGGCAAGAGGAAAATAAAAGGAATATGATCATTCAAAGCCTCTTTTATTGCCGTCACTCACAGAGGAGAATTCCACCTCCAGCTCACTCAGTTCTGGACTTCTGTGGTGTAAAACTGGGACAACAGATAGGGTGACAAACTTAAGACACCAGCAAGGCTGGATGGGTTTACATGACAAAGGCAGAGTATTCCAGGCTGAAGAGAGAGAACGTGTCCTGGAAGGTGAGAGGAGAGGACCGGGTATGAGGGCAGAGGTTTCGGGTCCGCCTGTGTTTCCTTGGCCCTCCAGGTTCCCCTTTCCCCCTGAAAGCTCATGACCTGCTGGCACAGTGGTCTTTGTAGTTGCTTTTAATGAACGCAGAACAGGGATTTTTGCCCTGTGCTTTTGGGGAGTGACAAGTCTGTGCAGTTGGGTCAAATTAGGTCAGAGCTGAAAAGTGTTTTTTCCATGGACATAGAGCAGCCTAACATTTCTTTTTTTCTTCCTTTTTTGAAAAAATCTCTCAAGTGTTTGTTTTTTAATTTTATATTTTAATTAATTAAAAAATTTCAATTACAGTTTACAGTCAGTATTATTCTGTATTAGTTTCAAATGTACAGCAAAGTGGTTAAAAAGTCATGTATTTGACAGAGTGGTCCCCCTGCTGCTTCAAGTGTCCACCTGGTCGCATACATTATTATCTCTGTATTATTAACTATGTGCCCTATGCTGTAATCTACATTTCTGTGAATGTTCTGTCACTACCAGTTTGTACTTCTTCACTCCTTCACCTCTTTCATCCAGCCTCCCAGCTCCTTTCCCTCTGACAACTGTCAGTCTGTTCTCTATGTGTATGAGTCTGTTTCTATTTTATTTGTATGTTTATTCTATTCATTAGATTCCACATATAAGTAAAAATATGTGGTGCTTGTCTTTCTCCAAAGTCTTATTTCACTTAGCATAATAACTCTCTAGGTTCATTCATACTGTTGCAAAAAGTAATATTTCCATTTCCTTCTCTCTCTCTCTCTCTTTTTTACGGCCAAGTAGTATTCCATTGTATAAATGTACCACAACTTTTTTATCAACTCATCCATCCGCTGATGGACACCTGGGTTGCTTCCATATCTTGGCTATTGTAAGTAATGTAAAGCAGCCCAAAGTTTTATAGCAAAATCATCTCATACCCACTGTCAGGTGAGTAAAACCTTCATCTTTATTGCCTTATTCATCTCTAACTACATCCTCGTCAGGTAGATTATTTTCCCAACTTTAGAGGTGAGAAAAGGGGCTCAGAGGAACGGACTTGCCCAAGGTAGCACATCCATGAAGAGGCTTAGGTGGACTCGAGTCTATGTCTTTGATGGTTTATACTGAGCTACACTGCACCGGGCTCTGTGAGATCCAGTAATATATGACACACGGGCTTGTCATCAAGGAGCTTTATTGTTTGTGTGGGAAGCCATCTCAATCAGCAACAGGAAGGGTGAATCCACATCATATGAAACCAAGGGAAATATCCTATGTGTTTAGAGTATGTTCAATGGCCAGTTTCCTACAGGGTCCTTGGGTCCTGTTAACTTTGACTTGGCTGCCTCCTATAATCAGAATAGATACTCACCACCTTGATGTTCCCTTTGCCTTACAGTGAAATGATGTCATATTTCTTTTTTGGGGAAAACATGGCTTAGACTGTAGATAATCCTCAGATACTCAGAGGGAAATTCTTTGCAATGAAGGCACCAGGGCGTAGTTACATTCTGGGTAAAAGCGATCCTTAGTCATAGTCTCTGTGAGTTCCTTCAGGATTGATTGACCCTGGGCATTTCAACCTGTATGGCACATAGCCTGGCCCAGCACAACTATTCACTAATGTCTGTTGTTATTATTGTAGGTTTTCCTTACCTGGGGACAAAGCACAGATAGGTAGGTGGGGACCTGAATAGAAAAAGCACTCATTGCATTCTTGATAAATCTGGAATTCTGGAGATTTCTTTTCACCCTATTCTAGAGTAAGTTGGAGCCAGAGACCTTGGCAAAGAGCTCAACTGGCATGGGACCTTCCTTAGTTGGCCCCTCATCTTCCCCTGACGCTTGTCCACCTAGTCTACAAACTTGGGACTCCCATGTAGCTTCTGCACATCCTCTGGGGAAGAATTCCCCACAATCTACTATCTTCTTTCCTCTGTGGTCTGAGTGCTTCAAACCACCATTGAGACCTGGTCCCGAGGGCCACCTCTAGGGTGTTAGAGGCACATACGCAGGTATGAGTCATTTTATAGACAATGATAACTCCTGTTCCTTCCCTCTCCAGTTCAGCTGATGGTGCTCTGCCCTGTTCCTTTTGTTCAGAGAAGCCATGATCCTTGAATTTGGGGCCCATGTCCCACAGTGAGATCCAGGTTCTGAGAATGTTGGGTTTTTGTGTTCCACTTGCAGAAGAGACAAAGAAGTAGCAAGGGGCAGGTGAGTGGCTATTCTAGAGACCCCTGAGCACCCAGATATGAGCTATTTAGAGCTTGGTTTACACCAGTGCTGGGAACTAGCCGGCATATGTACCTGAAGAGTGTAGCAGAGGCTAGTGTATAGAAAGAATGTCATCAACCAAAGATATACCAAAGCCAGAGTAAGGATCCCTGACTTCTGTGTCACCCAATCCTTTCTTCATAGTTTTCCCAATTTATTTAACTTGTTTTTCTTTCAGAATCTCTTTTACAGAGTCACTGGGGTCTTAAATATCAATTCACTTTTCAAGTGAGGAAACTGAGGCACACAGAACCTGACTGATTTGCCTAAGCTCACAATAGAGTAAGGGTACCAAAGGACATTTGGGGGTTTTAGTTCCTCATCATCTCCATCTGCCTCCTCCAGCAACCTCAAATAAATCTTACAAACAAAATCAGTTTGCTTGTTGTTCAAGTGGAGCTTCAAGGCCATTCCCAGGGACCCACTGGCATTGCTATTCCCCTAGGCTTTCCTGTTATTGAAATTCTGCAGTAATCACATAGGCATAGTAATGAAGGCAAGATAATATGGTCTTCCTAGAGCGTGGCTTTAACGTTTCAGAAAGTCTGCTATCCACTCTGTCATTGATTCACATAGTGTTCTGGGGACATTACTCAGCAGGTATTACTCCTGTATGGAGATTAGGAGCCAGAAGCTCAGAAAGTTTGTTTCCCACCTTGGTTTTTTTTTTTTTTTTTTTTTTTTCTGTAGTGAACTCATCAGCATGCACGTATGACTGGCGAGACCTCCATCTCCTTTTTATGTTACCATTTCCCATTTGTTCCCTTCATGAAAAGACCCTTTGAGAGAATTTTGAGGAGCAGGTCAGGCCTGCTCAGTATGGAAGCTGCTGGACTAATGAGAAAAGCACTCAGTTCATTTGGTTTTAGCAATGCCAGCACCCCAGGGAGGTGGTGTGGTGGAAAGAAGGTGGTCAGACTGGGCTGTATTCTTGTCTGGACTCTGCCACTTAGCAGCTGGCTGAAGCGAGGCTGGTGAGAGGCTGACATCCTTTTCTCCACCTTTAATGGCTTCTGGCAACTGAAGAAATGTAGGGCTCGGTGGAGCAGAGTTTGAAAACAGCTGATATAATACAGTTTTCCAGGAAATTTAAAATGAAATTCAGTAGCTAAGAAAAAGAAGTTATACGTAAAAATCAATTCAACTTTTTTTTTTCACACCCAAGGCCAGTGACAGTGGGCTATTCCAGGACAGAAGTGTCATTCTCTCGGGCACCTCTTGTCTTGGAGCTGATTGGCAGAATGGTCCCATGGACTTCAGCACCCAAATTAGATAGCTCTTCCTAAGTATTGATGAGTTTCCTTTCCTTCCCGTTTCCTTGAAATGGGCAGCTGGAAGTGGAAAGGAAACAACACTCTGGGCCAGCATGATGCTTGGAGCAAATGTTTATTCTTTTATGATGGCATCCACATATTTATTCCATACACACTACATTACAGTGACTCTTTTTGCCACTGGCAACACAGTGATGTGTAAACAGGGACACTGTCTTCAAGGAGCTTGGGGTGGTGTTTGTGTGTATGTGTGAGACACAAGACACTAACCAGTAAATATCTGATTGATGACAATGAGGCTGACAAAAATACCGAGCTGAGGAAGGGGGTCTGAGAGTGATGGGAGATGAGTTTTCAGATGGTGTCAGAAAGGACCTCTGTTCAGATGGCCTCATGCAGAGAATTGGAGGAAGTGCAGGAGGAAGCCACACAGAAAGGAAGAGGGAACAATAAGAGAAAGGCCCTGAATTAAGGCCCCTAATGCTGTTTCCTTTGATATTTAGACCAGCCCTGCAAATGTATGGACTGTGCCCTCCACTGGAAGATGACGATGCTGAGGCTTAGTGTGATTCAGTGACTTTCCCAAAACACAGCTAGTACCCGATGGAGCCAGGGTCAAACTTAGGTCCTGTAATTCTAGAGGTGGTGCTGTGATCTCTGGGGGCTGTCTAAGCACCTGAAAGCCAGCTATGCTATTGCTGTCACACTGCAGTGAGCAGGGGGGTGGCATACATTGCAAAGAGGCAGCTGAGGGTGGACCTGGGCTTCAGCTCCTGGGCATTTTGTGACCCTTCCCATGTGTCTCATGGCACCCATCTTCCAGCACCTGCTCACCCTGATTTGGTGGTTATTTTCTGACCTCATTGCCCTAGTCTCAGTAAGTTCATTTTCCAATTCCCAGAGGCCACGTGGAAAGGACTGGAAGGGGGAGGAATCCAGCCTCTCACCAGGCTCATCACGCATCTGCACAAACAGTTGGCTGCGGGAGCCAAGTTTTAATTTCCCTTCATGGTCCCAAACTGTTTTCCCATATTTGTTAGGGAAAATCGTCGCCCAGAGCACATCATTTTGAGGGCACCAATTAGGCCAAGTTCTTGTGCAGCCTCTCCCCTTATTCAGTGATTGTCCCCTATGGCCCGCTCCTGTTTACCACTGGTTTTCTTTGTGTCACTTGGTTGATAACTTCTCTCAGCCCCGGGGAAGAAGCCAATGCGGTTAATAGGACTGAGAGCCTCACTGTGCCCCTGCAGGTCGCTGGAATCTGTAGCGGATTCTGTCAACAGGGCACCGGCACACAGAAAAATTAACCTCACAGGTGGGGCTGGTAGCCAGGGCTGCAGGTGTGTCATTCAGTGAGATGAAATGACAGGGAGGTGGCACAGTGTGGGGGAAGCTGAGGGTTTTGTGTCAGATTCGATGGTGTTTGAATCCCATCTCTGCCACATCCTAGTTCTTTGACTGGATACAAACTTCTTTCTTTCTCTGAGTCTCGGTTTTTCAATTGCATGAAACCCAGGGATAAAGACTAGGTTGCAGTATCATAGCATTGTTGTGAGGACTAAATGAGATAATCTAAACCCAGCACAATCTGGCCCATGGGAGGGGCTCAATAAAGACTCAACTACCTGCCACCTGTGATCTGAGTGCTCTGAGGTGAGGCTCAGTTCATCCTGAAACTGTTGCCCAGAAAGCTCTCCTCATTTCACTCACCTCTGCTGGCTTAAAGGATCCCATCAGAAATTCATTCTACTGGGTTAGGTGTTGCCTTCCATCTAGGTTGTTTTCTTCGCATTTACGTTGAGAAGTGGTGGAACTGGGATTTGAAGCTCCCAGGTAATCTAATGCCTGAACATGGTCTTAACCACTCTGTCCTCCTCCCTCCCTATGATCTCACAGTCTCTCATCATGGATTTATCTCCCACACCTCTCTTTCCTGGCTTGCTGGGAGTGCCTCACTCTCCTCCTGCTGAACTTGGTTTTGTCAGTCAGAGACTTCCTTCTCCCTCCCCCCACACACTATGATTTGATTGGGAAATTCTATTTTTAAAAAAAATTAAATGGATTGGAGTAACATTGTTTAATAACATTATATAAATTCAACTTTATGACATTTGTATAATCCATTGTATGCTCACCACCCAAGTCTTGTCTACTTTCATCACTATATATTTGACCTCCTTTATCCTTTTTGGCCTCCACCATGTCCTTCCCCCTCCGGGAACCACAATTCTGTTGTCTGGATCTATGGATTTGTTTGTTGCTGTTTTGTTTTTCCTGATCTCACCTATCCTGTCTTCCTACTGGGCCAAATTAGCTGTTCCCTTGCTCTGTTCTCCCAGATACACAGTAACTAACTCATCAATCTCTTTTGGGCACTTGGACAGTTCTTTAATTCCCTTGAAAGACCGGGGACTCTTCAAGGACAGGGCTCACAACTCATTTGGTTATATGTAGGCCTCGTGCCTCGTACAGCACCTGGCTCTCAGGGCTCCTCTGTGAGCGCCTGAATGAGGAAGTGACAGGCACGGAGGTCTGGGTAAAGCACTCAGTTCAAAATGCTGTTGGCTTCAGAATTTGCTAAGGATTAGATACTGTGGGGTTCTCCTTTTCTCTTCATGAATGAGAGAAAATTAATATATGTTAGTAAGCGAAGGGCCATCCATTCAGTCACTGTGTTCACTCAAACTTTTTGAATGGTTTTCTCAATATAACAATTTAATCCATTCAGCAGCTTGAGTTAATCTCCTGAGTCTCTCAAAAAAAACGGGATTGGGTATTGAGCAGCAGCAGAAGAGGCCATTCAATGGCCTCTAGGATCATTTAGTTTAGATATTGGGGGTGGGGTGATACAATAACGACACACCTGGTTTCCGGACAGAGTGCAGTTGCTCGCGTGCCCAACCTGTACTGTCCTGCAGAACAAGAGTCGGCCGAGGGTTTGGGGACAGTTTGGCTGCTTGGTGGTGGCTGGGTGATAGGTGTGTCAATCAGGCAGGTTAACTAGAACTTGGCACAGTGAAGCTGTTCTTTTTTACTCATGGTTCAAGGTGGGTCTAGAACAAGGATTGAGAAACTATAGCCTGTGGGCCAAATCCAGCTCCAGCCTGCTTTTGTGTTGCTTGTGAGCTAAGTTTTGTTTACTTATTTTTAGAGACATGGGAAGGGAGGGAAAAAGAGAGGGAGAGAAACATCAGTGTGAGAGAGAAACATCCACTGGTTGCCTCTCGTACTTACCCCAGTTGGGACTGAACCTGCAATCTAGGCCTGTGCCCGACCTGGAATCAAACCTGTGATCTTTCACTTTGTGGTATGACACCCAATCCATTGAGCTACACTGGTTAGGGATTTTACATTTTTAAAGGGTTGCAAACCCCCCCAAAACCCCCCCCCCAAAAAGAATATGTGGCATATATTGTACATGGCCCACAAAACCTAAAATATTTACTCTCTGGCAGAACGAGTTGGATGGCGGTCCTCTAGAAGGCCACGGTGTTTTCCTCAGACACCCAGGTTCCTTCAGTTTTGCGGGTCCCCCATGCACTGGCATCTCAAAGTCTTTGGAATTTAGCTTCTGAATGGGGGAAAGAGAAAGTGGGAAGGCACACCTCCCTTCTAAAACCCCAGCCGGCCCACAAGTGAAATGAGAAACACATCCCTGCCTGGATGCAAGAGGGTGGGGGGCTGTAGCCCCTGGCCGGGCAGTTTTCTCCCAAGGACTCCACACTGAAGAAAGGAAGTATGAATCTTTATTCTGTGTGTGTGTGTGTGTGTGTGTGTGTGTGTGTGTGTGTTAAATAGTTCATTCTTTACCCCTCCCTCATCTGTTGAGAAATAAAAGCAGTTTTTTTTCTTAAATAGAATTTATTGGGGTAACATTGGTTTGCAAGACCATACAGGTTTCAAGTGTACAACTCAACAATTGCACAGAACATCAGCTCATCATTGCACACAGCATTGTGCATTCATTGCCCAAAGCAGAGTCTTTTTCTGGCCCTATTTCACCCCCTTCTTTGTGCCCCTCCGCCTAGTCCCACCTCCCTTCCCCTCAAAAGCAGTTTTTTTTTCAGTATAAGTTATCTGGATTGAAACAAATGCCTTCAGGGTTCTGGCACCTTCTCTTTAAGTCACCGATCAGAGAACTGAAACGATTATAAGGCAATACCTGCTCTGTACCAGGTACAATGGTGGATGCTGGGACATGAGTTCTGTACCAGGCTCGGTCCTGGATGCTGAGGGCCAGAAGCTCTGCACAAGGATGCTTCTCAGCATCACCATGTGTCTTGGTACAGAGCAGACGCCTGTCATGTGTTGGCTTGAACTATGTACAAGTTTGGAGGAATGAGGGAAGGAAAAGTCTTCCTAGTGAAGACAGGACAATTGCCTTGAGTCACAGCTGAAGGGACAAGTAACATTTAGGAATAATAGTAGTGATTCATGGGTGAGGCAGCCCAGCTAGCAAATTGCAGAGCCAGGGTTTGATGCCAGGTCTGTTAGACTCTGAATCTCATGCTTTTAATGACTATGAAGAAGAATGAACATTTCAGATAACTTGACTACGAGAACTTGATTGTGTCTATAACTCAGCGTCAAGTCAGGCTTCTACAGCAGTGAGAGCCTCTGCAAGGAAGGGCATCTCGGAAGAGTGAGCATTCTTCCCCAGCTGCTATGTTGTGAGCCAAATTGCTAAGGGGAGAAATGTGCAGGAATTGTGCCCTGAAGCTTCCTGGAACCAACAGAACCGTGAAACATCTGGGGCTGCAATGCAATTAACTTGGCCAGGAAGCCAGTGTTTATAGACCGCTCACTAGGGGGATGTTGGGGCCTGCAACTTGGCGTGGTGGAGACACGTACAGGAATCCGAAGTTGTTGACCTTTTCCATTTCTGACTTTGTATCTCTACATGCTTTTATTGCCAGGAAGTCATGGAATGTTGAAGCCAGAGGGAACCTGTTTAATAATTTTTTGGGGAGAGAACAAGGGTTTTAGATTCTGACAAACTTGGATTCAAATTTCAGTTCAGGCATTTTGGACCGTAGGCAAAACACTCTTTCCTTCCCTCTATAGGGTCAGAGATGTTGAATAATTTGCCCAAGGTTACAGAATCGGTACATGTAATTGCTTTAGTTATTTAATACTGCTTAACAAGCCACTCCAAAACTTAGTGACTTATGAATCTATAATTTGGGGAGGGCTCAGTGTTAGCTGGGCCAGCTTGACAGGGGGCAGGAGGACCTGTTTCTCAGATGGCTCATTCACCTGGCTGGCACATTGGTGCTATCAATGGGCGCTCAGCCAGGGCTGAGGGTTGTGACCCTTAGCCTCTCCTTCGGGGCCTTTCCGAGAGCTCCCTGGACTTCCTCCCACCATGGTGGCTGGGTTCCAAGAAGCAGGAAAAGTGAACTGTTTCTTAGGGCCTGGGTCCGGAAGCCAGCACAGCATCACTGTCATCTTGTTCCGTTGTCAAGTAGTCACAAAGCCCAGATTCCAGGAGAAATTCCAGGAGAGTGGTTGTAGACCTCACTTTTTCATGGGAAAAGTGTCAAAAATTTTTAGGTTTTGTTTTAAATCTACCACAGTAATGGGGCCATTATGTTCTCTCATTGAATTCTAAAATAAGGTAGTTAACCTTTTGGATCTCTTTTTTGCATTATCTATTTTTTAAAGTTACTTTATTGTTGTTCAATTACAGTTGTCTGCATTTTCTCTCCCCCCCACTCCCCCCAGCTGTATTATATATTTTTAAAAAATATGAGATTATTTAGTGATTCACCCACGGTCACAAATTTTAAGTGGATGTTGGAGCTTGCATTCAAACTTAGTCCTGTGGAGGCTATCTCTTAATAGCTCGACTCACTATCCATGCCTAGAGATCATGACCATCGGCACTCCATGCTCTGCTCCCCAACCCTAACCTTCCTGCCTCTCACCTCATTTCTTCTCAAGGGCAGAAAGCATAGCTCTGTTCCCTTGCTGAGAACTCTTCAAGGCTCTCTGTTCTCTACTGCACTTAGACTGAAGCTTTGTCCCTTCTCTTAACTTGGTTACTATTCTTCATGATGTCCCAGGCTACTCCTCAAGCACAATAATCATAATCTTCCCTTCCACTCTATCGCAGGAGAGCCACACATCAATTTTCCCTAATATTCCTTGACCCAAACATGGTGCTAAATGCTTTAGAGGGACTACCCAGTTTAAATTTTCACACCTTTTTAGTTGGGGCTTTTTGCATTTGAAGCCACGTGTGCTTGATTAGCAAGCCAGCCTCCTAACGTCTGTGGTGAGCTAGAACTGCTGGAAGTTTCCCCAGTATGCAAGTTCTCTCTGGCGTCTGACACTTTACACTTATGTCATCTCTACATCACTATCTTGATCTCAGCACTTATACTTATTTTTCAGGTTCCAGTTTAGACAGCCCTTTCTCCAGGAAGACTTCTCTGATTCTTCAAAACTGGTGGAGCTTCCTCTTTATTTCCTCCCACAATATCCTGTCTTACGGCTATCTAGAACTTTTCATTTTTGTACTGAGATTGTCTATTTTCTTGTGGTCCTAAAAGACTATAAATTCTTTGGGGGATTTTGTCTTAACTTCACTTTCCTCTTCTGAAGCGGAAGATATTTCAGTCCCACATCCTCACAGCTTCTCCTTCAGCTGTCATTACCTGCAAGACTATGAGACTCCTGAGCTCTCAATCCCAATATGCAGTCCTATACCCCAAACTTGACCCATGTAACAGAGTTTGTCATGCTGGGTTTTGCTGGGGTGTATGAAGCACGCTTCCTCTTCTTTACACTCTTCCTCATCATGTACCTGATTACCTTGGTGGAGAACCTGGCCATCATCCTGGTGGTGAGTTTGGACCATCGGCTACGAAGACCCATGTACTTCTTCTTGAGGCACTTGTCCTGCCTTGAAATTGGGTATACCTCAGTCACTGTGCCCAAGATGCTGGCTGGTTTTATTGGGGGAGACGGGGACAAGAATATCTCCTATGCTGGTTGCCTTTCCCAGCTCTTCATCTTCACCTTCCTTGGGGCAACTGAATGTTTCCTGCTGGCTGCCATGGCCTATGACCGCTATGTGGCCATTTGTATGCCTCTCCGATACGGGGCCTTGGTGTCCTGGGGCACCTGCATCCGCCTGGCTGGTGCTTGTTGGCTGGCAGGCTTCCTCACACCCATGTTGCCCATCTACCTCATGTCCCAGCTGACATTTTGTGGCTCCAATGTCATCGACCACTTCTTCTGTGATGCTTCACCTCTGCTAGCCTTGTCCTGCTCAGATGTCACCCTGAAGGAGACCGCTGACTTCCTGGTCTCTCTGGCTGTGCTCCTGACCTCCTCTGCAGTGATTGCTGTGTCCTATGGCAATATTGTCTGGACGCTGCTGCATATCCGTTCAGCGGCTGAGCGCAGGAAGGCCTTCTCCACTTGTGCAGCTCACCTGACCGTGGTGAGCCTCTTCTACGGCACTCTTTTCTTTATGTATGTCCGGACAAAAGTGGCCTCCTCCATCAACTTCAACAAGGTGGTGTCTGTCTTCTATTCCATCGTTACACCAATGCTCAACCCCCTCATCTACAGTCTTCGAAACAAGGAGGTGAAGGAAGCTCTGAGCAGAGCATTTTCTCTCAAGTTTTGGAAAGGCCAGTGATGGGGCAGTGAGGTCCAGATCCCTTTCCCTTTAGAAAGAGGGTGGTGAGGACTATGGTATGGAGCAGTGGCCTGGGCAGTCAGGAGTTACGGACTGTGAATTAGTTAAAGTAAAATGCTAATCTGCTCTAACAGGAGAAACCTAACTGTAATGCAGCTTTAAGAATAAAGGAGGTTTTACTGTTTCCTGATGCAATCAAAGGTGAATGCTCTCAGTTGGTGGGTGGCTCTGCTCAACAGCATATAAGGATCCAAGCTTCTTCCCTCTTGTGGGCCCATGGGCCAAATGCAGCTCAACCTTGTTTCTAATGACCTTTGAGCTAAGAACGATTTTTGTACTTTAAAATTGTGGAAAACCAATTAAAAGTAGAATTATAGTTCATGATACATAAATATTTTATAAAATTAAAATTTCAGCGTCCATAACTAGTTTTTATTAGAACATGGCCACATCATGCAAATTGTCTCTGCGTTTGTGCTACAGTGACAGAGTTGAGTTGTTGTGACAGAGACCATTTTCTAACCTCCAACCTAGAGCTGTCTTGTAATTTGCATGGTCATCACTGGATTCCAGTGGGTGGGGAGGATGGAGCATGGAGCTGACATACACTGGTGTCTTAAGGTTTCTCCACCAGATGTAGCGATGATCATTCCCACTCACCTCTGTTGGTTAGAAGTTAGCCATAGGTCACATCCAATTGCAAGGGTGGTAAATATCTTCCATAGCCAAGCTGCCAGATACCTATCTAGAACTGATTATTGTGGAAAAATTGAGGAACAATTTTTGTAGACAACCAGTAGTTTGCACCACCAAGTCCCCAGAATCACAGCTAATTTTCCTTGTGATCCATGCACTTATCTGCTTTGTAGCTACATTCTCTTATTTGAAATATAGAACAGTCCTTCCTTTATACCACATGCTCTTGGGAAATTGATTTAAGAGGATCTCTATGGCAATGTCAGCTCCCTTGAAATAAAGTTTAAAAAAGACCATTACGATTCAAGTAGTTCCCTGTGTGTAGGTACTTTCCTTTCTGAAGACATTTCCAATCATCATTTGTTTTAGGAAACTGTGGTATGTGAGAGAGGAAAGTGCTGAGCTTGGATCTGGGTGGGGGCAGGACAGATTTTCTGTGATAGTGTTTCTAAACTGGCCAATAATGAACAGATTTCACAATGGTGCTTCACAGCCTCTGCAGCCTGCACCCCAACCCAGCATCTTAGTAATTGCAATTTTAATAGTTAACAGAGAAGGCACCAATCACAAGTTATGAAAACAATTTTACTTATTGAATATTATCTTAGTAATATGCTTTATATTCTTTTGGGTGACGACAAGATGCAGTGCAAAGATCAAATATAAGAATTCATCTGAATGAAATAAAAGAAGTAGATACTTTGAGGCAACTGACCCGAGTAGATCTGAACACAGAATAAATTTGACTTTTAGGTTTCTGACTGATGGAAAGAAAGTAAAACATACTGGATGCATTAGTCAGAGTTCGCCAGAGAAACAGAACCTATAGGGTCTCTCTCTCTCTCTCTCTCTCTCTCTCTCTCTCTCTCCCTTCTCTCTCCAGATAGATGAGTATGTATTATACATAGACATACCCACATATGCATATATGTGTATATATAGAGAGATACATACATATACAAATGTATAATAGGAGATTTATTATAGGGATTGGTTCACACAGTAATGGAGACTGAGAAGTCCCATGATTTGCCATCTGCAACTTGGAGAACCAAGAAAACCAGGGGTATAATAATTCAGTCTGAAACCAAAGCACTAGTGTCTGAGGGAAGGAGAAGATGGCTGTCCTACCTCTAGTAAAGGACAAATTCACCCTTTTTCAGCTTTTTGGTTCAACTCAGGCCCTTAGTGGACTGGATAATGCCCCCCTGTGTGGATGAGCACCATCTTCTTGACTCACTTACTCAAATGTTAGTCCCTTCAGAACACCCCTCACAGACACACCCAGGAATAATGTTTTACCAACTGTCTGGGTGCCCCTGAGCTCAGTCAAGTTGACATAGAATTTACACTGGGTTACATCATTCTCATATAAGGTAGCAGAATTCAAATTCAAACATAGGAAGCGTTTTTTCTGGATTTTGGGAACTACTCTAAGAACCATTCTGTGGAAGTACCAGTAAAGTTTACAAATTTGAGCTTCTTGAAAAAGAAACCTATATTTTGAGATAAATTACATAAAATGGTAAGCACTCTGAGGCATACTCTTAGAAAGAATTCTATACACGTGAGAGTGGCTGTTGCTTTACATGTGAAAGGGACTTGCTTTAATAAAGTCTGATATAAGGAACTAAACTGAAAAAGAATGGTTTTTGTGTGATTATTTACATTATAAAATTACCAATCCCTTAAAAAACAGACATATTATCCATGGCTGGAGTAGCTCAGTGGATTGAGCGTGGGCTGTGAACCAAAGTGTCGCATGTTTGATTCCCAGTCAGGGCACATGCCTGGGTTGCAGGCCATGACCCCCAGCAACTGCACACTGATGTCTCTCTCTCTCTCTCTCTCTCTCTCTCTCTCTCTTTCTCCCTCCCTTCCCTCTCTAAAAATAAATAAATAAAATAAAAAAAACCCAGACATATTTACTAGAACTTGAGGTACAGGAAATGTGTAGGTATTGGCAGCTAAAGTTTTTAAAAAATTATAGTTCACCTTCAGCATCACTTTGTATTGGTCTCAGGTGTACAGCATTGTGGCCAGACAATCATATGCTTCACAAAGTGTCCACCCTGATATTTCCAGCACTCACCTGCCACCATTCATAGTCATTGCAACATTATCAACTATATTACCTATGGATTGCTAAAGTTTTAAAAGCCACTGCTAATGAAGATAAATTAAGAAATCACAGCAGGGAAAAATGTATATTTTTGTAGATAGGAATTTCTGAGGATACGATTCCTTCTTTGGGGAAATATTTATTCATGCATTGAAACAGAATCATGGGAAGTGCTAGCTTAATAGAGACACTGCTTCATTGGTACCCAGAGAATGCCACAAAGAGCGGTTCCTGAGAGAAACAAGACTAATTAAGATAAAGTTTTGAAAGGAGAAAGGAGTGCTGCTTATCTTGCTTTACCCATTCTGGGTATCGGGATATTGACTTCATTGTTAGGAATTACCCGGTTACTGTCTTGAAGAAGGTCCTTTGACTTGGGACTTGGCAGAGGTACACTCTGAAATCAGAACTCTACAATTTGCTGTTTACCATTATGTAACATCATCCAAGGCTTTGATGTAGGTCTGCATCACTGTGGCCCATCTGGACCTCCCTCTGTGGTGCCATATTCTTTTTATCTCTTGCACCTGCACTTCGCTTCCCATTTCTTTTGTCAGGGTTTGTAGTTTTTGGTTAGTCACTTGCCTTTCAATTTTCACATGCCAACTGCTTAGCAGTTGATTTCTAAGGCACATTTGTAGAAATTCTGGCTTTGACTATGAATGCTATAGCTCTCTTTTTCTCTAAAATGAGTCTTTAAAAATATATATTTTTTATATCTATATCCTTGTGTTTTGGCTTCATTGTCATTGGTCTAAATAACATTGGCCAGCCATGGCAAGGGAGGAGCATTTTATTTTTTCAGGTTGATGGTTTTATTTTTTATTATTTTTAATTTTTAAAATTAATTTATTGTCGACACTATTACAGATGTTCTCATCTGCCCCACACTTTGCCTACCACCACCCATCCCCCACCCCCTTCCCTCTGGCCATCACCAGACTGTTGTCTGTGTCTATGGGTTATGCATGTATGTTCTTTGGCTAACCCCTTCACCTTCTTTCATCCAGCCTCCCCCTTCCCTCTGACAGCTGTCAGTCTATTTCATACCATGTGATTTCATTTACATGTGCAATCTAATGAACAAAATAAAATGATGAATAAAATAGAAACAGAAGCAGGGACACATGGTAGGAATATTTTAAAATCCCTTTGGCAGGAACTTCAGATGGGTCTCAATACCCAAAATGTGGATGCTTGATGCCTCGAGACAGTTTGTATAACAACATTCAGCTCTGTCCCTTCCCAGAGAGTAGTCCAGGAACACTATCACTTCACTAATTGATGCTCAGTATTCGTGGGCATCACCAACATCATAACACTCTCTGGTTAGTGGAGAGACTTCATTCAGAGCTGACTTTGTTCTAGTGGTTGCTCAGCTGTGACCATCACCCATACTCATCTAACCAAAGACAAGAAGCTAACCAGAGCAGGTTAAGGTTATTTACTTCTTATGAAAGAGTTTTACAATAGACATATTTAGTTTGCTCCAACCAATCAGGTTGGGGTGGGAGTGTTAGATCATAAGCTCTTTGCTTGTAAGGACTACATGTTAGCCTGTCTGAAGTTTCTGCCCCAGGACCTAGCTTGGAGTAAAGATTTCCATAAAAGTTTTAGTGATCCAGAAATAAATCAAGAGATGCAAGTTCACTATGTACAATTTTATTTAATTATTTTAACGTACTTGTTTAACTCTTTTGTTCCAGGTACTATTCTAAAAGCTTTATAATGCTTTATAAAAAGTCATTTATTCCTCACTGATAACTCCACAAAGTTGGTGTTATTATTCTCTTAGTGAGGAAACTAAGGCACAGACAAATTAAGAAGCTTTCTCAAAGTCACATAGCTAAGTAAAAGAGTTAGGGCTTGAAACTTATCCCTGTGACTCTTAACATCTACACAGGGATGTCCTGGGTATAGTGGTCCCTGTTCTTGGCATCAGTTTCTTTATCTCTAAAAGGATGGTTTTAAATACCTACCTTCTGAGTGTTTAATATGTGCTGAGCACATTCACACATTTTCTCATTTCATCATCACAATAACCTGCATTAGAAGGCTTTGTCTCATTTTGCACTGGGGGAAACTGAGGCTTGGAGAGGTTAAACAACATGCCCAAGTTCATACTACAATGTGGAAGAGCCTGGAGGATTTCCACCAGCTCTGCTTGACTCCCTCAACCACTGTACCTCACTGCTTCCTCTTGGAGATCTTTCCCAAAGCTAACTTTGTGTAAGTTAATTTACTCAGTCATCAAACAACTATTTGGTCTTAGACTCTGTACCAGGCACTGGCTGTCTGCTGAGGGACCACAGGATAAATTAGACCAGAAGCTTCCATTGAGGACAATATTATTTGCAAACATATCTCATCTCCCTCTGAAAAAATGAAATACAAAACAGATGCAGCCAACTGACTAGGAAGGGTCCAGGCCAGTGAGATGGGGCTCAGAGGAGGGAGTGTTTTCGTGGTGGCAGCTTAAGGAAAGCATCCTTGGGAAGGTGGCACTCACTGTGGTCCACTTTGGATACCCTCACTTGAGGCAATGCCTGCCAAGCATTTGTTCTTTTGTGTTCTTTTCAGGATGGAGAAGGATGATGAGGCATTTGGGAAAGAAGAGGAAGGACATGAGGCCTGCTCCTGAGGCCAAGATGGCAAAGACCTCCATGGCCACTGTGTCTTTGCCTCGGGCACTCATGTGGGCAGGGATGAAGGACACCTAGACCCAGAAGCAGACCAACATGCTAAGAGTGATATGCTTTGCGTCACTGAAGGTGTCAGGCAGCCGGCAGACAAGGAAGGCCACCAGCAAGCAGACCAGACTAAGCAAATCCAGGTAACCCAGCATAGCATAGAACAGCTCCAAGAAGCCCTCATCATATTTTACAGTGGCTGTGGACCCAGGCTCTGTAGTGTTCACAGGTCGTGGGGGCTGTCTGGTCACCCAGACCCTATACAAGGTTGCTTGGACCAGGGAACAGATGATGGAGATGGTGCTAGGGAGAAATGGCCCCACAAATTTCCTAATCTGGGCATGTGGTGTGGTAGCATGGAAGTCTGCCACTGCCACAATGGTCTTAGCAAACACAGTGGACACACAGGTTGTGAAAGGGACCCCAAAAGCTGCCTGGTGCACAGCATAGGTGAGAGGCCCGTGGTGGTCAATGATTATGAAGGGGCAGAGGAAACAGAAGGCCAAGGAGCACAGCAGAAGGTAGCTGAGCTGGCAATTATTGGCTCAGATAATGAGGGTGTGGTAGTGCTGAATGAAGATGCCTAAGATGGCCAGGGTGAGGAGGAAGAGCAGGGGTGTGCACACACCCAACACTGTGCAGAGGGGCTCATGGTAAGACAAGAAGTCAAGGGCTTTGGGGATGCACTGACTCTTCTCCATATTGGGCCACTGAGCCTCAGGGCATGTCTCACAAGCAGCACTATATGAAGGGAGAAAAGAAACTGCGTCAGAGAACAGAGTAAGGAAGCTTCTGGAAACTTTCCTATGGTCAAGTAGTTATGACTTGTGATGGCTTTTAGAGCAAGTTCGGTGTATTTCAGTCCTGTTATTATGGGCCTTCCAGATTGCCTGATGTCCTTGGATTCAGGGCCAAAGTCACAGATGGCAGAGATCCTGACAGCAGCCTCTTATCATGCATCAGACTGTAGTGAAATAACACTCACCCAGTAACCTATGCAAACTCTAACTCCTGTCTAGGCTTCATCTCATTGAATTGGACAGCTATTGTGGTAATGTCATAACGTGTAGTCACAGCTAATTTATTTATGCATTTATTCATTCATCAGCCTATTTAATTTAAGGGATGTTTATGGGGTGCTTACTAGGTACACAGACTCTCTTTTGTTATAGAGCCAACCTTTTCTAAATCAGTCCTTTTGACAGAACTTATCAGAACTTTACTTTCTATAGTGATTTTAAAGATTTTATTTATTTATTTTTAGACAGGGGGGGAAGAGAGAGAGAAAGAGAAAGAGAGAAACATAGATGTGAGAGAGAAACATCGATCCGTTGCCTCTTGTACACTCCCTGACTGGGGACCTATCCTGCAACCCAGGCATGAGTCCTGACCGGGAATTGAACCTGTGACCTTTAGCTTTGTGCGATGATGCCTGACCATCTGAGTCATGGCAGTCAGGGCTCTACAATGATTTTAAGGGCAAGCTTTGTGAGCAGAGTTCTGGATCAGTTATATATTTTCTTTTTTGTTTTGTTTTGTTTTGTTTTTTAATTTTATTTTAATCATTGTTCAAGTACAGTTTTCTCCTTTTTACTACCAATCCAGCCCCCCTCCCACCCCTCCCCACTTCCCTCCCATTACCACCCTCCCCTTAGTTTTTGACCATGTGTCCTTTAAGTTTGTTCCCGTGAACCCTTCCCAATGTCCCCTGAAATTCCCTCTACTCTCCCCTGTGGGCACTGTCAGGCTGTCCTCTATTTCAGTGTCTTTGGTTATATTTTGCTTGTTTCTTTGTTTTGTTGTTTAGGTTCCTGTTAAAGGTGATATCATGTGGTATTTGTCTTTCACTGCCTGGATTGTTTCACTTAGCATAATGCTTTCCAGCTCCATCCAAGCTGTTGCAAAGGTAAGAGCTCCTTCTTTCTTTCTGCTGCATAGAATTCCATTGTGTAAATGTACCATAGTTTTTTGAGGATCAGTTATATATTTTTGTTTAACCTTTTTCCTCAGTTCGTTTATAGCTCTATGTTCCTTGATACTGTGATTCCATGTGTTTCTAATCTCCAGGTCCAAGGATTTATTTGTTCTCATCTTCTCTTTAGATGGCTCCTCCTCAGCTGCATTCAGCAGTGCCTTCTCTTGAAATGGGCAAAAAAGTATCCTCAGAATCCCCACATTTTTCCCTGGCTGGCATAGCTCAGTGGATTGAGCATGGGCCTGTGAATCAGAGGGTCGCTGGTTCAATTCCCAGTCTAGGGCACATGCCTAGGTTGCAGGCCAGGTCCCTGGTGGGGGGCATGTGAGAGGCAACCACACACTGATGTTTCTATCCTTCTCTTTCTCCTTCCCTTCCCCTCTCTCTAAAAATAAAGAAAATCTTTAAAAAATCCCCACATTTCCCCCACCTTTCACCCACTGAAAGTTTTCAGTTTGAAAAGAGGCCTTGTCCAAACCTAGGCTTCAACAATTACCTGGATTCTGAATTCATTCTTTCTGATTCAATCTCTTTACTTTCCGGTGCAACCATCAGCTATTAATCTCCCCCAAACACATACTGGAATACATACTGCTTCTCTACATAAGTAATTCAGTAGCTCCACATTCCCTACAGAATAGAGTCCATGCTCCTTAGTCTGGCAAGTGAGGGCCTCTGTGATTGGCCACCTACTTCCTACATCTCCCATCACAGGCTACACTGAAGCCAGTCTCAGCTCCTTATTGCTTTCATGCCTTGAGCTTTACTAACTTACTCCTTGGCCTGGACTAGTCTTATCATGCTTTATTGGCTTTGAAACCACACTTGTTTAGGGCCTATACCACATGCTGCCTCCTCCAGTGAAGACTCCTTAAATACCCTTCATTAGAATTAATTATTTCTCTGTTCTCCCATGGCTGAGTGCCTGAGCTTTTATTAAAGTAATTGATTTTACTTTGTAGCCTTGTTTCTTCATTGTACAATGATCATTCTCCTTTAAGAGATCATGAGCTCTGTGGTCCAGGGGATGTGCCTTATTTGTTGTTTCCACTCTTGTACCCAGCACAGTGGCTGGGTATAGTAGGTGTCACTGATATCTGTTAAATGAATGACATCTTAGTAAAATACAGGTTCAGACATTTGAGGATTTTTTCACCAACGTTTACGAAATGCCTCCCATGTTTCAGACACTAAACTAGGCACGGGATTTGGACAAACTCTTTCAGCAACTCAGTTGATGAAAGATTGCGTTAGCCTTAAGCAGCTTTCATGCAGCATGCGGGAAGGGCACATTGACATCATCTTTTTGATTTCCTCTTCCCTGGATTTTTCTTTCCCCTTAAAGCAATCTTCCTTTGAAGTGAACGTCAGCTGAGCCCTCATCTGAAGCCTACCTCAGCTGCTGCCTGGCCACCCTCAGCTGCTGCCTAGTCAAGGGGCGCCTCTCTCTTTACCTGGCATTCTGGTGATTTCTCCACTTCTCAGGTAGGGTTGACTTACTGGTTCCCACAGGACATTTTCCACTGCAGATCAAAGAAGGGACCTGCACGTGGGAGGGGAGAGAGAGGTGTGAAGACTGCAGGGGAGCCTGAGTGAGGTCTGTTCAATCAGGTCTTAGGGGAATTAGCAGCATCATTCTCGCTTCCCAGCACCTTCCTTCCTTCTTCCTTTCTCTCCAAACCTTTTTTATTTTAAAATAAAACCCTCTTTATCTTTTTCCTTGCCTTCCTTCTTTTCTCTTTTGTTTTTCTCCCTTTCTTGCTCACATAGTTATCAACATGTTCCATGAATCAGGTGCTGTGCAGGGCTTTTGGGAAACAGAAATAGTATAAATAAGCTCTTACGATTTCACTATCTGGGGTGTGAGGGTGGCAAAAAATCTTGAGAAGAAGAAAGACATGAGCATCATTGATCCATAGACAAAGGGCTGGACCCTGGTTATTGATTGGAATTCTGGTTCTGCCATTTATGGGCTGGGTGACCTGGGGCTTAACCTCTCTCAGCCTCAGATTTCTCTCCAATAAAAAGGGGTAGTAATAATATCTAGTTGGAAGATTGTCTGAAGACTAAAGGAGATGATGCAAGTGAAGGCCCTATCACAGTGCCTGGGACATTGTGAGCCCACAGCAAGTGCTAGTGAGGTAGAATGATATTCTGAATAGTAGGGGAAGTTTGTCTCCCACTCTGGGCTCACCGAGTCTCTTTGTTGTTATTTCCCAGGACCCATTTTCCCAAACAGAACTGAGTCACCAACAATGAATCAGAAAAAATGACTGCAAACGGCCACTAAGCCACTGGCCTATGATTTCTCAACCCTTAGCCTGCTGACATTAGGCACTGAATAATCGTTGTGGAGGCTGTCCTGTGCATCATAGGAAGTTTAGCAGCAACCTTGGCCTCTGTCCACTGCTTGCCAGCAGCATCCCCCCAAGTTGTGGCAACCAAAAATGTCTCCAGACATTGCCAATATTCCTAGGAGGCAAAATCACTCTGAGTTGAGAATAGCTAAGACTTTAGAACATGTTTGCAGAATGAATTCTTTTTCTTTCTTTTTTTTTTCCAATACAGTGCATTTTTAGAGATGCCTCTTCTTATTTATTTGTTACTCTTAGAAAATCTCATTTTCAACTGAACTCAGACTTAGAGGTAGAAGTTCTCAGAGAGGACAGCCTACATCTCTTGGCAATCTGTTCCTGACATTTTTCTTTGACCTCCTTCATTCTCTTAGCCCAAAGTTTAGCATATTCTGCAGCCTCTTCCTTATTTTTCTTAGCTTGCTTTTTTTTTTCCAGAGCAATACACCAAGGTTTGTGTTTCAGGAAGTGTGGAGTAACAAGATGCTGAATCTTGGGTGCTTTGGTCCTATGTTTCATACCTTCTTTGTTTAGGGGCTTTCCCACAACATGTCGGCATATGCCATCTTCTTAGAGAAATTGAAAAGTTTGTAGATTCTGCTAGCTTTTTAGGGCCCCAGGCAGCAAGACACAATGGTATCAGTGAGACCAGGAATACTGTTCTCCCTAACACCACCCCCCCGTTTCTTTTTACAATGACCAGGTTGAGAACAGCGAGACTGGCATCCACAGTGGAACTGCAAACAGATTTGTGCTTTCTCCAGTCCTCCTGGGTCTATAACAGGGATGCCCCTTACTCATAACAGGCAGACACAGCCATGGGTAAAGACATCCTGCTTCATGGGGAAACCTTGTTTGTCATTCCCGCCACTGACTCGAACCACATAACCCTTCCATTCTTCACCCACAGCATCATCAATAACTTCTGTGGCCACACACTTCTCATAAAAGGTATGAAGTTTGCATTCATTGTCAACTTCAATGACTTTCTGGCAGCCAGTGGTTGGGGAAGAGATGTTCAGTTTCTTCCTGAAGCAGTGGACCACCTCTGAGGCACCATGAAAGAGAGTTATACTACATTTTATTTTATTTTTTAAGAGGATAAATTTTCTGGAAAGCTAAAAGAATTCTGTGGTCTGTGGAAGGAGAAGTGATTGAACCAGTACTGAGTGATGACCCCAACAGCCAGGGGCCGGCCCTGTGTCTGTGGAGCAACGATGCTCTTTCCTTCCTGGAACTCTACTCAGTCCCCTTGCTCATCAGCCACCTTGTTTCCTTCTCCAGAGTGGGGGAATTTGGACACTGAGGTGTGACAGTCATGGGAATGAAAAGACATGTCAGACTAAGATGAGACCAGAGGGAACCAGTTTGACATCCCTGAGGATGGAGAAAAAACATACTATGTCCATTGTAGTAATTTTCTTAGCCTCTAGACACTTGAAGAAAGGAGTGCTTAATCATACCTAGGTAAAGTGGAGAAAACTGCAGGAGGCATGGTATGATAACTGAGGTGCACTCACACCTAAATTAGAAGTCCCCTAGCTGGGGACCTCAGATGCTTAGGGGTCTAGGAAATGACTAAGGGGGGTTGCACAGCTCATTTTCTATTGTGTAACAAAGCTTGGCATCAGTTGTCTATTTTTTGACCTAAGACCGCAAGGCTAAGACAGTAGAAGCTCCAGATGGACATCCTAGCTATCTCAGGATAAACTCCAATTAGCAATTATTTATAATTTACTTTCTCATTTGCTTATTAATTACTTTGGTCTTTTCAAGCTCCTTTGTTTGGGGAGCCAGGGAGTGGTTTTGGAAGGTTTTTATTTGCTGAACCAGCTCAGAGTTGTGTAAACCAATAATCCACTCTGCTTTCCCTTTGTCCAACTACCCTAAATCAGTTCAACGTGACAAATACTGCTGGGAGCTTGGAGGCGGAAGGTGCTATGTGGGCTTGGCCCTTAGGGAGCTCTCAGCTTTAAGGGCCCTTCTGTCCAGATAATGGCTTTCTCGTTCATCAGCACCTCTTTTCCAGGAGTTGCTCTGAAGTCAAAGGCCCGACAGTTGCTGTCTCTTCTCTCTGGTCTAGGAGGATGCAGATGTTTTTAATGTCAAATGTTGCCAGCACCTCCCCATCTTTATTGAAGGAAACCTTCCTCTGGGCTCTGGTGGTGAAGTGAACCTTTTAGGTGTAATGGAGCACCTGAGACAGGGGCAAGGGGTGAAGGGAGCCGGTCAGGGGTACAACAGCTCCCAGGATTGTGTTAATCTGTGGTGGGTAGGGAAGTGGTTGTTTTCATCTATCCAGTCTTCCATACAAATTACTTAGCATTCTCTCTGGGCCAGACATGATTGCTAGCTTGGATGCAAAAGCCCAGTCCTGCCTTCAAAGGAACACCGCATTCAACTCAGTAGTGTGGCTGATAGAGAGTGTTTTTGATTGAAAGAAGCTATGGATGGAGGAGAGTGAGTGTTTCAATGTAACTCCAACTTGTTATAGCAGAGAGAACCTCAGATTATGTGACTATTGAAGTCCCACTATCACTCTTTTCTGGGAAGAGTTAAGTAGCAGAAAAGGGAGGACAAACAGAGTGCCTTCAGGGGCCCACCAGGGACCTTGGGGTGGGTGCATCTGCATCTCTGAACACCTTTGGAGTAAGATGGAGTTGCCTTTGATTCTGTGATTAGGAAAATGGGTGTGGTCTTTTCAGAAACCTGGAACTCTTTAAGAAGACCTTTGAAGTTGTTTCTAATAGAGCTTCCGCTTGCTTTTCCAACCATTTTTGCTAATGTTTTTTTTCTGAATCTATCCCATGCTTTGAACCAACTGTATCACTTCCCCACTCCTGTTCCTGCCATAGCCTCCAATACCTGGCATGTATGAGTATTTTTTACTCGTTCAAACTTGAGTGTGAATACCCTGAGGACAAACACACATTTTTCACATTTCTGTATCCCTCATCACTCCAAGGTGCTTGAAAATTGCATACTAAGTATTTGTGACATAAACACACATTTGCTGAATGGGCCCCTGGAAGCCCAGTAAGACTATAGGAGGGAGTTTGAGCAAATTACTTGGCTGCGGGCAGGGCTAGGTCTAAAATCCTGAAAGATTCCTGGAATTCTTCAGCACTGAGAGGCAGTAGAGAGAGTGCCCCAGGGCCCAAACCCTGGAGCCAGGTTGCCTACTGTGGTTCCTGACTCTACCTTGAACAAGCTGAGTGACCTTGGATATGTTGCTCTACATCCCAATTTTCTCATCTGTGAAAATGACTCCTGGCTTGTATGTATCTTCTTTATGTATGTGTCTTCATAAATAAAGATGAATTGTGTTAATACATATAAAATGATTGAAACATTACTTGGCATAAACTAACACGTAAGAGGTGCATTGCTTTGATAGCTTTTAAGAAGTCTCACTACATAAATACTGATAAAATTACCTAAAACCCATCTTAAAGAAGCTGTGCCTTGTGTGAAGACATTCCTTTAATATTTGAAATTTTTTTTCTTGTGCTCTGACTTTGTTTCTATAACTTTGCTCAGATGCTGCAGTGGCATGCTACCAAATGTTTAACACCTGGCTCTCTGGAGAAAAAAGCCAGGATTTTTAGTGTTTGCTGATTCCTGTGGTTTACAAACAGTTTGTATAATTTCTGAAAATTTTATAATGGACTCTCATTGTCTGTAGAAACTCATTCTGTTTTCTGGATCTAGACCCTGATATTGTTAATAATAAGGGATTGTAGCCCAAGATCCTTTGGCTCTGTATTCAAGGGTAACTTTCATTAGACCACACTGCCTTTCTGCTAGTCTGAGGCTCACAGCAAGCTGGGATGGACAAGGACTGGGCAGGAGATTTTGGCTCCTCACCTGCCAAACCCTGGCATTCTGTGCCCTGGTGCAGGTAGGTGCCTCCCAGGAATGGCCCCTCACCTGGGGAGCAGGACATCAGTTTATGAAAGGTGTTCAGCAGGGCCTTGGTTGCCAGGTAGGCTTGGTAAGTGATGGTCAGATCAGGAAGTTTGAAAGCAGACAGGTGGACAGCTGTCACATTCTCAAGTTCTGTGTATTTCTGAGCCCCTTCTCTGGCACTCTGGTAGAAGCCCCTGTTCCAGGTCACCTGCATCCATATAGCACCTCCCACAGCTTCCTCACCAGGCTATTGCCTGGGTACGTGGTGGGTGCAGAGCCAACAGGAAGTCTGTGAAGCCAGGCATTAGTATGGCCAGGTTCAAGCTGCCATTCAGCAAGTCCAGGGCCTTGGGTCTCAGCAATGAGAGGCTAAAGAAGGGGGTGGAGAGGATCCATGTCCTCCTGATCACATTGTTCTCCTGAAGGATTTCAGCCAGGAGCCTGAAGTGATGGTGGTAACAGCACAGACGACCGCTGTGACAACAGGGCTATAGGCAAGGACACTGGTCACGATGTTGATGCTATCGCCCTGGCTGCTGATCTTCCTTGAGAAGCAGCCACCCGTGTGCCCCATCCCCAGCTGCAGCTGTCATTCCAGCCACTAAGGTGGTCATTGTCAGAACCCACCAGGCCCACCCAAGTTCAGTTAAAGTGAGTCAAGAGCTTGGCCAGGACACAGCTGCTGGGCACTGTGCGGATCAAGGACAGGAACTGGACACGGTCAGAGAACTGGGGGTGCTGAGATCTATGGCTAATCAGGGGAAGAAATGGGGCTGCAAATTCCTGCCTGAACATCCCACCACCCACCTTGGTCAGCGTCCCCCAGTGCTCTGGAACTTGGCCTCATTCCTCCTCTCTCTGTCTCTATTATTGAAAACACTTTTAACATACTGTATATAACCAATATCTACAACCTGATGAGTTTGTAGGTACATAGACACCTCTGAAACCATCACCATCATCTATGCTGTAAACATATCTGCCACATCCTAAAGTTTCCTCCCGGCCTCCTATTTATTTTATTGCCGTGTTTTTGCATGATAAAATCACTTAATATAAAAATCTACCCTCTTAGCTAGTTTTTAAGTACGCAATCCAGTATCATTAACCACAGCCACTAGGCTGTACAAGAGACTTAGTCATCTTGCATAGCTGAAACTTCCTGCCCTTTGACAATCCCTCCCTATTTCCCCTTCCCCCCAGTCCCTGGCAACCAACATTCAGCTCTGCTTCTATGAGTTTGTCTATTTTAGATTCATCATGTAGGTACTATGATGTAATATTTGTTCTACTGGGTCTGTTTTTTTATTTTCAATTATTATCTCCTGGGCTTTTGATATACGCAATGTTCAGGTCCTTCCAAATCCTGTGGGCTCAGGCCTGAGAAGCCATTAATTTTTTAAAAAAGATTTTATTCATTTATTTTTAGAGAGAGAGGAAAGGAGGGAGAATGGGAAGGAGAGAAACATGGATGTGAGAGAGAAACATCAATCAGTTGCCTCTTGTTCACGGCCTGACAGGGGAATGAGCCCACAACCCAGGCTTGTGCTCTGACTGGGAATTGAACTGGTGACCTTTTGCTTTGCAAATGATGTCCAACCCCCTTAGCCACACTGGTCAGGGTGAAACCAATTCATTTGCTTAAGAAGTTATGCAAAGTATGACATTGCATAATAAATAGAAAATTTTGTAAGAGGGCAGAATAATGTCAAACACATTAGCAAGCGGAGGGTGGAGGGGGGAGATAATGGTAGAGAGAAGGAGAAGGGTGTAAACAAAGAACATGTAAGAATGAGCCATGGACATGAACAACAGTGTGAGGATTGACTGTGGGAGCGGGGGGAGGTGTGGAGGAGGAGGGCATAGGGGGAAACATTGGGACAACTGTAATAGAAAAACAATAAAGAACATTTTAATAAAAAATTACTCTAGTGAAGAGGGGTGTGCTGTGTTCTGTCTTTGCTATCCAGAAACTCTCCAGCTGTCTGCATCCTCTGGGCCCCAGCAGGCTGACTTTGATGGACTGCAGCAAAGGGATGCCCTGCCCTCTGGTTTCTGGCAGGAGACCCGAGTGGGAGGAGAGTGATGTTGCGATACTTGTGCCCCCAGATTCCTCTCCACTCAACCATGGTCAACAGTGGCCGCCTGCCTCTGAAGGCCACAGCTCTGGTTAGAAAGTCCTCCTACTGCTTCCTCCCCCACAGATGGATGCAGCTTCTGACTCTGGCTGTCCTCCGTGTGTTTCACCCTTTGGGCTGCCTACTGTTTTGAAAAGAGCTCCTTTATCACACTCTAGTTGGAGTGTGCCATCTGTGTTTTGCCTTTTCAAGGGCAAAAAGGACAGGACTTAGCTGTCTAACACAAGGTTCCTGGAGTCAAGAGTTCCACTATTACAGATACTTTTGAATTGGACATAAAGCAAAAATTGTTTATTTGCTATTTATTTATGTATTTTAATATATTTTATTGATTATGCTATTACAGTTGTCCCATTTCTCCCTTTAATCCCCTCTACCCTGCACACCCTCTCCCATCCACATTCCCACCCTTTAGTTCATGTCCATGTGTCATAAGTTCTTTAGCTTCTACATTTCCCATACTATTCTTGCCCTCCCCCTGTTTATTTTCTACGTATCTTCTATGCTACTTATTCTCTGTACCTTTTCCCCTTCTCTCCTCCTCCCACTCCCCTGTTGCTAACCCTCTATGTGATCTCCACTTCTGTGGTTCTGTTCCTGTTCTATTTGCTACTTAGAAGGATGTACCTACAGTAAAATAACAAAAAAATTCAATATCAGGGATGGGCAACCCCAAAGTCTTAGGTGAGTCCACTTGAACTGGAGGCTGTTCAGCCCTCCTGAACCAAGAAAGAATATGGAGCTTTTGGGCAGAGGGGTTAGTGGCTAAGCCAGTGCAGAGTGTGATTACTGGTGGGCAAACCAAGTGAGTGCTCATAAGATGTGTTAAGTTCCTTGACCCAGCTGGTATCAAAAAACATCTTGTGGCAAAAACAAGGTGATGCGAATGGTCAGGTGAATACTAAAGCAAGAAAGAGTCATGGAATGAGGAGAGTATTTTTCATACAGGAGCATAAACACTAAACAAAATACAACTTGTCTACCGAGTTCTGCCCCTTAAAGCCCTCCTTGATTTCTGCTGTAAAGCTAGGATTGAGTTCTTGTTTCCTGATCCATGCTAGCTCTAGGATGGGGAGCCATCATCCCATCATCTCTGAACTCTTTCTACCTCGGATTGTTTGAGCTCATGTCTTTTCCCATCCAGATGGACTTTAAGCAGGATCCATTTAATTTATCTTAGCTGTTGAGTGCATGAATGATGCGTGTTATTCTCTCTCTCCTCTTCTTGCCTCTCTCTTCCTCCTGCAGGTTCCCCAGGTGACTCAGTGCAGGGGTCTACTGTCACAGACTTTCCTCAGTCTGCTATAAAGAAGCTGTCCCTCCAGATATATGCAGACAAGTTCTTTTACTTCAAAGTCTTTGGTAACTCTGGTTCTCGACTGAGCAAAATTGTACAGAGGACTTGGGAACTGGCTTTTTTCAAAAGTGACTGCTCTTTCCAGGTTTACATTGCTGTCATCATTATCGTTCAGAGTAATAACAACCAACAGTAATGAGCATTTCTTATATACCAGGCACTCGTTATTCCATTGTTAAGACCCACAATGGCTTTAAGAAGTAAATACATCATCATTAACCTTTGTTACCATCATTTTATAGATGAGGAATGCGAAGCTTAGAAGGAACTACTCGATTTGTGAAGATCACATAATTAATAAACAGTGTTGTTAAGATTCAAATCCAGGTTTACTGACTTCCAAGTCAGTTCCCTTCACAATTTCTAGCTCCCTTGCTACCCAGCCCACCTCTGTCCAGTTCTCTGTGCTGGTGCACATTCTGGGATTAGTGTGTAACAAAGAGGGTCTCTAACAGATCCTTTGATTTGATCAACTCTGGGATTTTATAACATCAGAGTTGGGAAAAGCAAGGAATATTGCTAAATGCTCCAAGATACCTATTTCTTCGTGAATGCAATACATTTTGAGTTTCCTTGAATTTTTGCAAAATAAAATTTCAGCAACAGGCGTGGGGTCTCCAGTGTTGGAAAGAAGATGTGTATGCTCTGAGTTCAGTCTGTCAGGGTTCCACACCTAGAAGAGTGTGGTCTGCAAGGCTGATCTCAAGGAACCTAACCTCAACTGACTGAGGTTAACCTCTTTATAAGAGGCCCATGGGGCTTTGTTGCTGGGGAAGCCTTAGAGATGGGCCAGGTGTATTCTCAGGGCTGCAGTGTAACTAAGAGAGTCTCTGCCAGATAGGTAACAATACAATCGACCGAAGAATGACGTACCCTGCCTGAGTATTTCCATCTGCTGTAAGGGAGGAGTTGTCTCAGTTGAGCTGAACATTCTCAATGCCTGAGCAGGTCTGATTTCTTAGAGACGGTAGTCTAGTTTCTTCCTTATGCTCCAAGTCTAGGCTGATGGATTATCCTTCTGAGAAAAATCTGGGTTCAGGCAGAGGCTTTTCTATAGGGCAAGAATACACTGACCAGCCAGCACAAGGCTGTTGGTCATGTTGGAAATCACATTTCTCATTCTGAGTTAATAATTGGTGTCTGGTGTCATTGTCTGGTTTTGACAATGATTTTAGGCAGCTTGAGCCACCCCCTGTACTACCAGTCATGTCTGGGTGAGTACTTCTTTCCTGGAACTATGATGTCATTTCTTTGTCTGTGCCCCACTCAAGCGTGAACTCTGAAGTTGGCAACTGGGTTTGATTCATATTAGTACCATTGGGGGGTGGGATTATGATCTGGCATGTAGCTGTTGCTCAGAAAACATCTATTGAATGGGTGTGAACTGTGATATTTCTAGAGCTAAAAAGCTGAGGCTGTACTAACTAGCACTTCAGTGCTAAATGCATCAGAAGGCCATTGTCCCTGTTTCTGGGGCACTTCACCCAGTAGTGAAGGTTGCAACCCCAGTCTCATGCTGGCCATGAGCTTGAGAAGGAAGCCCTGACAGGGAGGTGGTGACACGGAGTGAGGGGTCAGCCTTGCTCAGGGCCAACAGCACCCACCGTGCTGGAGTGGGACCACCAAGCAGTCTGTAACTGTGGGGACTGGACTGACTTCGTGCACTTCATTCAATGAAAGAAACTGAGGTCTAGCTAAAGTGATTTAGTTTTATACTTTTGTGAGACTTTTTACATAAGTGAAAAACTAGAAAAAGCGGTTTCTGTCAGCCAAGTGTCCTGATGTCTGACTTACAAGATCTGGTCACAGGAACCTAAATTCCAATTTGGAGCCTTGAGGCTGGCTTGTTCTGCCCTGAGTCCTATGGGTGGGCAGAACACGTGGGCGCCTGGGTGTGCAGCTGCCTAGGTTCCTGCTTGCTTTCTTGTCCACAGTGTGAGAGTTTCTGAGGACAGGGCCTCTCATGTGCCTCATGGTGCCCGTGGCTGTAGCACAATGATCTTCATGAACACTGAGCTCAGTCAAAATTGAGAAATAATAACCAGGGCTCAAACAGGCAGCATTTTTATTTAGGTGACGTTCCCTCCTCCTTACTTCTGTACCTGCTTCTACCTCTGGAGTCACAGTGCTTGGCTTTGAATCCCAAACCACCTGTGTGATTTAGGAAGGTAGCATTTTCTCTTTGAGCCTCAGTTTCATTATGTGTACAATGAAAATAATAGTATCTACCTCACAGAGTTATTGGTTAGATTAAGTGAGATAATAAAAATGAAGATACAATAACAGGAAATACTGATTTAGCACTTACAATAGGTTAGGCCTTTTTCTAAATGTTTTTACATGTATCAACTCGTTTCATCTTTACAAGAATTTTGATAAATGAAGAGTACCTAAAAAGCCATTTCCATTAATGGTAATTATTTAATAAATGATATAGTTATTATTAAGTCACTCTCCGCTAATATTGCCCAGAAAGCACGTGAAAAACTTATTTAGGCTAGGGTGTGAATGACTGATTATAGCTCCATCTCTCAAATATAGAAACTTAAGTATTGAAACCAAAGTATTGGTATCTAATTGGATTGTTTTTCAGTTGTGGCAATTGATGCCTCAGTGGAATCTGGAAGGGAAGATATTTAGTATTTCTTGGGGTGTCTTTTAAAGCTCCTAAGCAAGCAATCATGGACCTCATGCCCAGGCATGCTGAAACAAAAAATATTCTCCTCCTGGAAAGTGATTTAGTAAACGATGCTTTTCTGCCTAACAGATTTTATGTACATTGGAAATCAAACAGAACTCATGTCTAGGCAAATGTTTCACAGAAACTTCAAGGGATCCATCAGAATGGTTTGTCACTTACTGAACTTTCCAGCTTTCTAAGAAAGGTGGAGAGGAGAAATGAAATCATTCTTGGTTGGGTTATAAATCTTGAGTCCTCATATCATGGGCTATTAGAAAACATATGTCCCAATCCATTTAACCAATCAGCAGCAAAAACAACAGAAATAGGGGAGTTTGGCCTACAATCACCAAATTCTTATTTTGCTAGAGGAGTTTGTTGAAAACATAAAATCTATGATAGCCAATACATGGAAACAACCTCAGGTCATTCAATGGATAAATGGATGAGGAGGGTGTGACACACACACGCGCACACACACACACAATGGACTATCGTTCAGCCATATAAAGTGAGGAGATCCTGACAATGTGGAAGGAACTTTGGGACATGATGCTCAGGAAAATAAATCAGACAGAGAAAGACAAATACTCTATCACTTATATGTTGAATCTAAAAAAAAAAAACCCCAAAGGAAAAAGCCCTAGTAAACTCATAGAAAAAGACATCAGATTTGTGGTTACCAGAGATGGTGGGGAGGGGGGGGCATTGGAGAGAAGTGGTAAAAATGTACAATAAGTACTAGGGATGTAACGTACAACATGATGCCTACAGTTAATATTGTTGTGTGTACATATGAAAGTTATTAAGAGAGTAAATCTTAAGAGTTCTCGACATAAGGAAATAAATATTTCTTTTTCTTTTTGTTGTATCTATATGAGATGATAGATGCTAACTAAACTTACTGCAGTAATCATTTCACAGTATATGTAAGTCAACCATTATATTGTACACCTTAAACTTACACAGTACTATATCTCAGTTATATCTCAATAAAACTAGGAAAAATAAAAAACAAAACCAAACCAAACCACTGTTTAAGGAGAGCTGGTGGCCTCACACAGACACCTGTGTACACTATGTCATTTCTTTCTCCTTTTGCTGCAATTGGAGAAAACTTCATCGTAGATCAGTACTAGTTCATGGACCAGCATTGGGAACCACTGATCTAATCCAGTACCGCATTTTCTGGAAAGGAAATTCCAGGTCGAGGAAAGGCAAGTGACCTTATGAAGGTCATAGCCTGTAATTGTCCTATCTGGTTGCAGAGCTTTTTTCTAGCACCTTGTCATGTGCTCCAACCAGAGTGTTCAAGTGGCTTCCTCTCTCTGTGTGTGTCACTTACTTGAGCAGCTCAGCCATGGACGTGGACTCTGGGGAGGTCATCCTTCCAACCACCCCCAGGAGCAGTTGTTAGGAGCCACAGTGGAAGCTGGACATAGGCTGGGGCTGGTTGGCCAGCAGGGCCAGGGTGCTCCCCAGGGACAGATTCCTGAGGTGTAGGAATCATACATCTGCAGTCCCACGGTGATGTTGGGCAGGAAGGCTGGGTCCTTTTTCGCCTTGGCTACAGCAAAGAGAATGCCCAGGATGTTCGGGAATAAGTGGACTTTGAATCTTACAGAGAGTGAAGGACAGGGGGAGTTAGGATTGGTCAGGACCATTGGAAAGAGCCGCCAAGGAGTTTCTCCTTGGGAGGAGTGAGGGCCAGATGATGTGGGATTGAATTTAGATGTACATTTGCAGAAAGAAAGAAGACTAGGGGGTTGCAGATTCTAGGGGAGACACATACACAGGTGGCCTGATATGGAGAAAGGCTGACAACATCTCAGATATGGGCATGAAATACACAAAGTCACACACACACACACACACACACACACACACACAGAAACACACTTATATATGTGCAGCCAGAGGCTGACAGAATTTTAGGCAGACACATAGCACTGGGTCCACAGACTCAGGCATTCACCTGGCCCAGAGGGTGTGACACATGAACAGGCAGACACGTGAACTGGGACAGATGGTCAGATGCAGAGATAGACACTCAGGTGCAGATGAGACAGGAAGGCAGGCGACACAGAAATAGTGACCAGGATGTACACATGTAGAGACTAGTAGCCATGGACACGGGCAGAGAGCCATGAGTAGATGCAAAAGAAGTGCTAGAAGGTCTTTGATAAAGACTTAGGCAGGAAATATTAGGACAGACATGGGGTAGAGTGACACTGGGGTCTGGCTGCACACTTCCTGGGCATCTTTGTAGACAGACACTGCAGGCTCATAGACTAAATCTGGTTAGAAGCCAGTGAAACCTTGGAAACAGTTTAGAAATCTGTGGAAGCTGGGCTTGCAGAAGAGTTGCCTGGAGTTGCCTTCCCTTTGGTCCCATGAACATGCCCGTAGATGCATCTCATTTTGCTCCAGCTGCCATGATTTTGAAACCATTCCCAGGTCTAAGGCTGCTGAGCTCTTCTATCCCTCAACTTGAAGAAATGTTAGTGTGTATGTGTGGGGGGTTGTTACTCAGTGACTTGGGGAGAGCTGACATTAGGACCAAGTCTTTATTGCCCAGGTGCACAGAGAGAGGGGCTGTCCCTGCCAAAGGTCTCAGTGCCAGGTGGTCCTGGACAGTGGATAACAGGTCTTGGGACCCCAGTTACCTGCAGTGATCAGTAAGCCTGCTTCCCTTCTCCCTTCCTCCCCAGGGATGAAGAGCAGGACTCGCTGTTGGCACAGAGGCTGCTCCAGAGGTCGTTGGAACTTGACTTGTGGCTGATCCAGCACTACGTGTACAGGGTCACAGCCCCGATAAGCATGTCTCCTTTGGTAGGAAAGATGCCTGGGGGCCTGGACACTAGCAGGTAGCCAGCTGTCCAGATGGTGTCCCTCATGGGCCTTGCTGAGAGAGGGGTCATGAGGACAGTTAGGCAGGGCATCAGGGCTGTCCTTTCTTGTGGGCAAGAGGCTGGCAGACCTCAGTTGTCAGGATGTCTGGTTCTGACTTCCTCTCAGAGGTTCTAGGTACCTCTGCTGTAACAAGGGTCTTCAGGAGACCTTGAAAATGAGGAGAGGGAGTGTGGCTGAGTTCCTCACTACACCTTCGAAGTTCTCCAGAGCTCTAGGGCCTTGTTCCAGCCCTGGACCCCAGAAGCCTCCATCCTTGCCTCTTACACTCCGACAACTGCTAACTTGCCTTATTTCCTGGCCCAGGGACTGGCAGAGACAGTGGGAGTGTGATGTGTGCCTTGCCCATCAGTACCTCCATTCAGCCTGGGACCCTGTATGGGGTTCCTGGAGTCAGACCTCTCTGCCCAGGTCCTCTGGGAACTGCTCACACTTCATGGTCTTTAAAGCCAGAATTCATCCAGTGATACGCAGGAGAGGCCTGAGGTCTCTAGGGAGAGACTGAAAAACAAATCAGTGAAGCAGTTTTGTTAAGTGTGTGACCACGGGCCTGACTCAGGTCTGTCACTGGGGTGGGTGGGTACATCTGACATTGTGCTCCCGTGGGGCAGGGCCAGGGAGGGCTGGCCTTAGGGCTCAGCTTCAATCTGTTTGTTGCCGGAATTCTCCTCCCAGCTCTGTTGCGAATGCTCTGAGTGATCTCTGCAAGTCACCTCCTCTTCCTTGGGCCTTGGTGTTTCTTCTGTGCTAGGAAAATATTGAAATGAGCAGGTAGTTCTCAAACTTTTATTTGAACAGCAGAACCCTTCCAAAATACACTTAGAAGCCCAATGCATGTACTCAGGTTGGGGTAGAGCTACCCTCTATTAGGTATGGTCAGTGGCCTTGACTTTTACCAGCTGGACCTTCTCTCAGCCCTCTCAGTGGCTTCTTGGGCCTCTTCAAAGAGCCCGTCACCTTTAAGGACCACAGTTTGATGCAACAGGACTGAATTGCCTCTAAGGCTTTTTTGAGATCTGATTCTAGTTTTCAAGTGAGTATGGTCAGGTGAGCATCGGAATAGTCATACTTCTTGACCTAGGAGAGGTTGGGGATGAAGAGAGACCAGTGAGGGTTCAGACTCCAGCTAGAAGGGGAAGCTTTGGGATCCCACCCTCTGCCTTGGGGGAGACTAATAACCGCAAATGAGCAGGAAGTATTCATAAGTTAAGAGGCAATAGAACTTTGTTCCGCTATGCATTGTGCCAGCCCTGGCTGAGTGAGGCTGGTCTCTGGAACAAACACAGTCACAGTTCCAGAGAGGGCCAGGTGAACACCTGAGGGCAGGTAAGAGGCAGGGCTACAGCGGGGCTCCTCAAAAAGACCATATCAGGGGCAGTAACAGCTGAACAGTCTATAAAGTCTCCTTGAATCTGGTTTCCTGTTTGGTCTTCATGACAGTCAATGTAAAGCAGCTTAAAAGGACACATGTTTATTATCTCACAATTTTTCCCAATACAGGAATCAGGGTGTGGGTTTTTTGTCCTCTGCTTAGGGTCTTCCATGAATGAAGACACGGTATTGGGAGGAGCATCTCATTGGAGACTCAAAATCTCGATCGTTGGTAGAACTCACTGTGGTGCAATTGTGTGACTGTGGACCAGAAAACGGTCTTGAGCCCACCCTCAGGCCCTTGCCTCGTGGCCCCTCCTCTCACAAGCTGAGAGCTTATTTTTTCAAAGTAAGCAGGAGAATGTCTCTGCTGGTTTGGATTTCTCATTGGGGTGTACTCCATCTGGTCAGGTCCACCAGGGACAACATCTCTTTCAATGGATGCATAGTCCATGAATTCAGGACCTTATATCTTCAAAATCTGCTAACCTTACAGTGGGAGTGGTGTCCCATCATATTCACAGGTCCTGCCCTCATTCCAGGGGAGGGATTACACAAGGGCATGCATCACTGGAAGTCATTTCAGAATTTTGCTTAGAGATATTAGCAACCAATCAGACAAATCTAGAATGTAGACTGTTTATAACACAACTCTCAGTGTCTTGGAACAAATGAAAAGGAAGGGGACTGTACTAGGTTCAACAAATATAAAAAAATGGAACAATCAAATACAGTGCTTGAACTTGGATTGGATCCTGATTAAAACAGATGTAAATAAAAACCCATTCATAAATAAACAAGGAAAATATGAATGTAGACTAGATATTAAATTATGTGATGGGGTAAAATTGGTCATTTTCTGAGGTGTGATGATGGTATTACATTATTATGGTCATGTAGAAAAATATCCTTAATGTCCATAATTTTTTAAAAAGCCATTGAATTATAACAAACATTTACAAAAATCAATGTTGCACATGAGTTTTCACAACCTTAACACACTTGAATTTCTAGATCAAGATTCAGCACATTACCTGTCCCTGCCACAAGTCAATGTGTTACAAGCCACAATTATGTAATTTCAGAACATCTTGTATACTACTTCAGCTTATTTATTTTCTTCAGTTTTCCCCTTCCTTTGGAAGATTTGTTTTCAATACTTGGAACTTGCTAAAACCTTCAAATGTTGAAGGTTTTTGTGCTCCATTCATTATATGTTTCGATTAAAGATACAAAATTTCTGACTGATTTTAAATAAACACAATCACAATTTTGAGAGCATTTAAACAAATGAGTTCAGTACTATTGTAGATTGCTAAGGTTGATTAAAAGTAGCATAGCAAAGGCTTATATACTTTACCCTCCTGTGGATAAGAAACAGGAAAGAAATCTTGAGCTAAATTACCTTTGAAGGGGGTGAAAAGTCACGTTTCCCAGGATGAAATGTAAACACACCTGCTATTGTAAGCCATTATCAGCAGGCACCGCGTTTGAAAGCAAGTGTTAATGTACCCACAGCAGATCTGTATCTTCTTTACTTTTCAAGTCCTTATGGACATCACTTGGTCTCCCGTAATGAATGATAAAAGCTGACAAACATTTTGCGCAAAATGCATGTTCATCATCAACTTTCTTGAGTTACATGCATTTCTGTGTTTTGAGTTTGTTGCTATTGAAAGTGCTTACTGCAAAACATGAAAGTGATACCAAACAATAAAATATATTGCTGTGGCTTTGTACTGTGCACAAATTGGCCAAACCACTGTAGCAAAAGCTTTGAGACTGTTCTCCGCAGCCGTGCTTTTTAGTTCCTATTTTGTGCACATTTTTAACCTATTCCTAAGAGCCTGCCAATGGATGGTCTGTTGGCTTCATGTGTTATGTTATGGACCACAACACAACTGGTTGGTATACCAGTGGCTGCTAAGGTTGAATAGTTCTCTCACCATTGCCCTAGACTGGATAAATGAACCTTTACTAGATCCTTGTGTCTGACCCACCCGATTCCTTCCTTCTGTTTCCTTTCCAGTAGGCTGTTCGTATCTCTATGTGCCATTCTTTTTCAATTAGTATCACAACTTTAAGCCTAGGTGGATAAGTAATTCTACTGAAAGTATAATTTAGCATCCCACAGTTCAAATGTTGGGTGCTCTGTAAGTCTTAACTGTTGTTGTTATCATTGATATCGTTATTATTTTGTTATTAGGAACTAGGACAACAATTTTTAGGTCCTCTACATTGTAACAAAGTCCCATTCAGATTGTCTAGTAGAATGTGGGTCTATGGTTAAGACTGTTATATTCCAAAATGAAGACAGGGTTTTCTTCAGAACCTATGGAGAGCCCTAAAATGCAGCCTAGAACATAATTTAAGACTTGGAAAGATCTAATGCAGCACTAGGGACGGGGTTGTATTGCTGTCCCTGCAGCAGCTTACATTTGCTCATTTTCTCTCTGGTTTTTGGCCATTAAAATGACAGCTATTCTCGCCATATCTGGTTACCGTTTGTGAGTCTCATTTCTTAGTGGACTTAATTCTTTTCCATATTTTAAAATTTCAATCCTAAAGAGATACATAACTTTATTGGTTTTGTTCAATAATCATTGAAAAACTCTAGGGAATGTCATGGCTCTCTTTTCTGTTCATGCACTGATGAGCACTGGGTCAGTGGCTTGTTCTAGTCTGGAGGGCAAAGTCAAGTGCTAGAACAGTGGTTACCTAAGCAAAGCATTGTGGGTGGGGAAGTTTCTTCTATAATAGGAGAACCATAGAAGTATAGAGGGGACTGAGATGCAATCTTTATTCAGAGTGTAGATGTAATCAGTGTCAACAAAGGCAAACCTACTGCAATATGCTGAACTTCTCTCTCACAGAGTTGTATTAAGCATAGAGTCTTCTGAACCTGATGATCATGCTTGAAGTAGTGCAAAAATAGGAATTTATTGAAGTATCCCAATGTACCTTCAGGAAGTGAGAAAATTACTGTGACTGCCCTCAATACAATAAGTAGGGAATGGAACCTGGAAGTGCTCTTTCTTAGTCTTTTGTTGTATATTGTCTTTGAATAATTGTTTCATTCTTGTCTCTCTCTTGACTTCTCTACTTTGATAAACCTAGTCTTCTTTTCTGAATCTCTTTTACATGTTCAGCTTCATAATGCCCAGGTAAAAATGTTTACTAAACATTTTTATTAAACAAAAATTTTTATTTCTGAGCCAAACAAGTGCAGGCAGGGTGGTGGGCCATTTCAGCAAAGTGGTTGCTCCCATATGTAGGGGCCCAGAGGATCAACATGTCATAAAATCAAGGTTGGATAAAGAGATTCATTGGGTGTATAACAATGTATTCAATAAAAAGGTACCATTTTGTTAACTTTTACTGTGTGGGATGTAGATAAATGTGCCCTCCCTCCAGTTAAACATCCAAGCTCATTTCATTTTTTGGGTGACAAAGATTGAGTTATTCATCTTCCTCAGTTCATTGTCTTTCAGTGTCATTTCACTGAGATCAATTTCATTTTTTGTCAATGGCCGGTGTTGATATCAGAAAGTGAGAGAAAGGAAAGGGAAGAGAACAATATATATTGAGTAGCTGATTTGTGCTAAGAGATTTATTAATTACTTTGTTTAATTTTTATAATATGCTCCTTTTAAAATATCTTATTTATATATTTTTAGAGAGGGGGAAGGAAAGGAGAAAGAGAGGGAGAGAAACATCAATGTGTGGCTGCCTCTTATGTGCCCCCTACTGGGGACCTGGCCCACAACCCAGGCATGTACCCTGACTGGGAATTGAACCAGCAACCCTTTGGTTCACAGGCCAGCACTCAATCCACTGAGCTACACCAACAAGAGCACAAAATGCTCTTGAATTAGGAGCTGTTACATTTGTTTTAGATCTGAGGACATTTAGAAACTGAGAAATTAAACCATTTACCCTAGGTTTCACAGTGAATTAGTGGTACAATCGGGATTCACATATAAGTCTTACTCTGAAAGCTTTGCTTTGTCTACTGTTATGTATTCTGAATAAGCAGACTCTAGTAAAAGTCCATAGGGACTATGAAAAAAATGTTTTCTTAATAGCAAAATTGGGAATCTTATATTTCACCACATCTTCACTCACCTGAGGATGAGTTCACACGAAAACACACTCTGCCCTGCAGAACTTTGCACTCTAGTGCAGGAGTTACAGTAACTTCTGCTCTCATGAAATATATTTCTCTAGAAGAAATATGTGGTTTAACTTTCTCCTTATACCTGACTTTGCTGTCTGACTTTGCTCTTCTTGGAAATGGGATGCTTGGTAGAAGAGAAGTTTATGGAGTAAATGGAGAAGTTTATGGAGAAGAGAAGTGATAGGAGTTTATGAGGCAGACAATGGGGATGAGGAGGAGAAACAATGCATCGTACCTCCCAGAAACTAGGGCATTGGTCATTGAGCAGACATCCCCAAAGAGAAGGTGATTTAGTTAATCTTGACGACGTCAGAGTAGAGTTAAAGCAGGAACAACAAAACCAATGAGTAATCAAATGGGAAGGTAATTTGCAAATTCCATTTTTCCTGGCATGAACAAGAAGAAGACACTCCAAGGGGGCAACCTGGGCTTGAAAACCTGTTTCTCAATCACTTCCTTTGACCACTTAGAAACTCAGTTTTGTCTTATACAACACTCCTTATGTACTAAGATAAACAGTCACTCACACATTAAAAGAAAAAAAGTGGGTGGGCTGGAATGGGAGTAGGGGGGAGAAAACTGTACTTGAACAATGATTAAAATAAAAGAAAAAAAAGAAAAAAAAAGAAAAAAAAAGACACAGTATTATTTAAAGAGATCCCCAGGTATAATCTGAGACACAGAGAAAAAGACAATATTGATGGGAGCAAAAATAAGAGAGAAAGAATGGGAAACCCAAGCATGGATGCAAAGAGTAATGGGGTGAAAAGAGATAAACTGAAGGTACCTTGGGCCCCTGAGGTTCTATAAGTCATGATGTTCTAGTGCAGAATGAGACTTCTGGGTGCTAGGAATGGATGTGGGGTGGGAGCGAGGGAGAAGAAGAAACAAATTTTTCCACATTTGCAGTTTTTTTCTGTGAGCCTCATGACACCTATTTATCTTCCTTTTGTACATAGTTACAGGTTGCATACAGTGTTGGTGCCTCTTAAAATATATTGATCTGGGAAGAAAATGGACCCAAAGGAGAGGTCCTCTCACTCAGATCTACACGTTCCGAAACACTTGGAACCTACCAGTGACCCTTTTAAAGGCTGCTTTCACATCCTTGTTTCTCAGACTATAGATCAGAGGGTTCAGCATGGGGATGATCACAGTGTAGAAGACAGATACAATCTTGTCTTCTTCTGGAGATTTGCTTGAGCCAATCCGCACATACATGAAGCAGAGGGTCCCAAAGAAAAGGGCCACAGCAGTGAGATGGGAGGCACATGTGGAGAAAGACTTGGCCCTGCCACCTGAAGACTTCATTCTCAAAACAGCCTTGATGATGAGCACGTAGGAAATCAGGATGACCAAGGCATTGGCCAAAATCACAAAGTTGCTGAAGAACACAATAGTCTCAGTGTTTGTTGTGTCACCACAGGCAAGCTTCAGCAGGGGTGGGAGGTCACAGAAGAAGAAGTCAATCTGATTGTTGTCGCAGAAGGAGAGGGTGAAGGTGCATGTGGTACGCAGGATGGCCCCTGATATCCCACAGACATAAGCTCCCACCACTAACCTCCAGCAGATTTTGGGATTCATGGCCACAGTGTAGAGCAGTGGGTTGCTAACCGCGATGTAGCGGTCATAGGCCATCACTCCCAGCAGGAAACACTCTGTACCTGCACAAATGGTGAAGAAAAAGAACTGGGCAGCACATTGGCCATAGGAGATGATTGTCTTGCCTGTGGCCAGTGTGGCCAGGATCTGAGGGGTGATGACTGAGGTATAGCAGGCATCTAGGAGGGAGAGATGGCTCAGGAAGAAGTACATTGGGGTGTGGAGTTGGACATCCAGTTTGATTAGAATAATCATCCCCACATTCCCCAGAAGGGTGACTAGATAGAAGTTCAGAAACACCAGAAAGAGGAGACTCTCCAACCCAGGGGAGTCAATAAAGCCCATGAGAATGAAATCGGTCACTCTGGTGTGATTATTCTTGGCCATGGATTCAGTGAGGACTCTTGATGAGAATAAGATAAAGAAAAAATCTCAGAATTGAAGGACAATTTCTTTCTTTCTCAGTGAAAGTTAGGTTTATATTTGTGGGCCAATTTATTGAACTTGTTTTTGAGACATCCTGTATCTGGCTGATTCTCCTGGGGCATCAATGTTCTTCTGTATTTTTTGAAGCTGAGCCATGAGCTGGTGTTTCTTATTCAAACAAATTCTTGTTTGTATCTAGATAATTCTGTGAAGATTAGAGGCACATATAGACTCTGAGATTTGGAAAGAATCTATTCAGCATCTGTTCTAATCCCCATCGGATGCTGGAGTGTCCTCTACCACATACTCTCCATGTGGCTGTAAGTTGCTGTGTGGGTCTTCATCTGTGGATAGCTCTACTCGTTAATTCTCTTTTTGAACCTGGATTCTCTCTGCCTTTATTTTCCACACATTGGCTTAGTTTTTACCCCTTCCAGACACTCATGACAATTTAATCCTTTCTCATGAAAACCTTTCAGAAGTTGGAAGATGATGAATCTACTCTTCATGTTGGCTATTCCCTCATATTACCTGTTGATATATTTTTTTTCTAATTGTATAATCAGTCATCATTTGGCCAAAAATTTCTTAGTCACCTGGCATTAAAATATGTTGTTTAAGGCTACAAACTTGAACAACATAGTGATTATAATTAACAATACTACATTATAAACTTCAAAGTTGCCAAGAAATTAGTTCTTAATTATTCTTATCACAAAGAAGACATGATAATTATGTGACACAAAAGAGATGTTAGTTTATACTATGGTGGCAATCATATTGCCATATAGAAATATATCAAATCAGTACATTGAATACCTTAAATTTACACAAAGTTGTTGTCAGTTATATCTCATAATATTAATAACAGATAACTAAAAGCCTTTCCCTCCACTTTAATCTTTTCCACTCTAATCTTGATTTGGGGGCTCCCTGTAGCTCTAATCAGGGGTCACTAGTGAGAGGGAGACACTGGGTTCTGAATGTTTATGATTCTATAGTATATTCTCTGCTCTTTGCTATGAATTTCTTTTGCTGTCTCCCTGGATTTTACTTCATCTTTATGATGAGTGGAGTAAAAATCTCCCTGTAGTTCTTTAGATAATCATATCCTTCTTACTTTTAAATCATGAGAAAACTTGGCTGATTTTAACATGTTTCTCAATATCTAATTCTGAGATAGCCATAGTCTATTTTCTTTCCATCCCATGGCAAGGTCCTGGGGTTCCCTGTGATTTAGGGACAAGGTTGTTCAGTGCACCTGACCAGAGATTAGGTGGTAGATCATAGGGCCACAGATGAAGCTACGCTGGGTTTGTGCCACATGCATGCTAAGCCCACCTCATGTATTAGCTCTGATCCTTCCAGCAGCCCCACAAGTTGAATATAGCCATAACTACTTTACGGATGACCAAAATGAAGCTTACAGAGGTTAAGGAAGTTGCCTTACTTGCCACATACATGGAATAAACAGAATCAACACTTAAATCTAGGATTTTCTAACTCTAAATTCTGTGCTTTTTCTGCCACAACTTGCTGTCCTCTTACAGAAAAGGAATTACACATTCTGCAGACCCAAGTCTCAACTTTTAAAACCATAGCACCTCTAAGATGAGGGTTAGACAAATACTCATCTTCCATGGGAGAAGAGGATTAAGTTTGATTTTGGAATTTCAGGGGGTAGTTCATATCTTTTCTTCTTTCTTCTTTTAGGGTTAAGCTAGACTTAGTTGGGCCATATCCCATCTTTAGAAAGTTCTTGGGAAAATTGTTTAACCACATAGAGCCTCAAGTTTCTCAATAATAAATAGAAACATAATAATGCTTTTTGAAAACTTAAATGGATTTTTACCTAATGTGGTAGAGCATGTTTATTTTTCAGAAAGACAATTTTAAGAATATTTTCCATAAGGAAAAGTTTCAGGACCATAAAGTGACACCCAGTTCTTTATGATCTTATTTAAGAAGGGGTTTGGGGTGCCAGCAGCTAGGGTGGACCCAGAGTAGAGGGCAGCAACAGGCTTCTTGAACCCAGAACAGTTTACAAGAGCAAAAACAAGGTCTATGACCAGTAGACATTTTAAGAAAGCCCAGGGACACATGGGCTGCTATCCTCACTTGTAAAATGTTTTGTTTATAATATGTAATATAGGAAAATATGAGATCTCTGAAAGGAGTGAGGAAAGAGAGACCATCTTACCTGGGTGAACCCTTCAGAGATGAGGGGCTCCTAAACTTTTTGCTTACTTGAACTTCAAGTGTTCTCCCAAACTCTTCTTTCTCTTGATTCCAAAGGTTGAGTCCACTGGGGAGAATGAAGGAGCTTAAGTAAGTTAACTCTCCTCACCGTATTGGGATTGCTGTCTCAACATATTACTGTGAACATTACTTAGGTCTTGCCCCGAGTCAGGTGGCTGAACATGGTAAAGGCTTTATTTCATTTCAACTTGACGGTAACATTGTGAGAGTGGAATATTTATTTTTATTTTATAAGAAACTGAGGCTTATAAACATTGCGTATTTTGCCTAAGGTTTCATAGCTGGAAAGAGAAGATGTTCAGATTTTAAGCATGGTCTCCTTGACCCCAGAACAGGGATGCTGAATCACGATGGTGTGATGCCCTTCCTAATACTGGTCATCATTTATTAAGCATCTGCTCTGTGCCAATCAGGATACAAACATTTTACATACCTTTTCTCACATAATTCTAAAAGTGACCCCATGCTAGAGGTAATATTTTATCCTGGAGAAAATGAAGACTCTGAATAGTTAAGTAACTTGCCCAGGGTGACATGATTAGTCAGTGAAAAAGCCCAGATTATAATTCAGGTCTGTCTTATTCCAAAGCTAAAGCTATAGTACATATGATCAATCCTACCTCCAGCATAATTAAGGGAAGTAGCATAATTTACTAAAAAGTCCCTTGCCTCAGCAATGCAGTCTAATATCCCACTCTTGACCCATGACGCTGTTTATATTTCCTAAAATTTACCTGGAAACACATAAGGTCAAAGAGATTACATCTACAGGCTTAAAAAAATTACCTAGTCTCACTTGAGTATTTTATACAAGAGTTAAAATTCCAGTCTGGACACAATCCCATTAGATGACTAGTTGTGATGACAATGGCCAGATTCTCTGCCCAGTTTCACCTTCCCTAGTTTGTGTGAATCTTACTTCAGAGCCAGTATCCTCTCAATGCTATTAAAGTCACAATTATATCTTAATTACCTGGTGAAATTATCCAGTTGGGTTTATCTTAGGTTTGGAATCAAAGTAATCTAAGGTCATTTGAGCTAATACTGTTCAAATAGATTAATATGGCTGACAGATTTTAGGTTCCTTCTTACCAAGAAAACCAGAGAGATATTTAAAGTGCTTTTGGGGACGGTCTTGTGGGAGGGATACAGTGAGCGCAAGTGTGGTTCCTGAATCATGAAGCAACACCTGGGACAGCCCCCAGGGCTCCTGGGAAAAGCCAGCCGTGTCTGGAAGAGCACACTTCAGCGGGAGCTCATTATCTCATCTTCTCCACACATCTGAGAGGATTAAAAACAAATCTCATAGAAAGAAATGAACAAACAAAACAGAAACAAACTCATAGATCCAGAGAACATTTTGATGGTTGCCAGATGAGAGTGAAGGGGTTTGGAGGAATGGGTAAAAAAGGGAAAGGGATTAAGATGTGCAAATTGCCAGTTATAAAAACAGTCACTGAGATGTAAAGTACAGCATGGGGAACATAGTCAATAATATTGTAGGAGCTGTGCATGGTGTCAGATAGCTATTACACGTACCAGGGTGATTACTTCGTAAGTTACATAGATATCTAATCACTATGCAGTACACCTGAAATCAATATAATATTGTGTGTCAATTATAACTGAGAAATAAAAATTATTAAAAAAAACCCACAAATCTTGTGGGATCTCTTGGCAACGCCTAAGTTTCATTGGCCTGAAAGCTCATTTGCAGTTTCTGTAGGGAATGAACTTGGTTCCTCTTTGCCAGTGGCCCTCAGTGGCCTGCTGTCCCAGCCAGTCAGTGCTAATGCCAGGACTGGAGTTCAGCTCTGAGGACTCATGTGAAGTTCTCTTTCAACTTCATTCATCCTTAGACCCGATGTCAGGTCTCATTTCAAGGGCTGAAACCTACCTGTGTAGTCTGCTGAGAATTTCATAAGGAAGGGTGATTATTGGTTCAGGAGGGAATGAGGATAAACATGGTTCATTTGAATCTGTACGCAGAGTAGCTTGTTAGTTAACCTTCTGTAAAGATCTATGGCTGGAGTTTCTATGCGCAGCTTTTTCCAGCTATTTCAGCTTGCATTACTTCCCTGGTCTCTGAAACCCACATACCCTTTGTTATAACCACATGATTTGGCACCTAATTCCACTTGCCTTACTCATTTGCTCATGGCTGTTCCTTGGTGGTTGGTTCCATCTCCCTGCTAGGCTGTGGGCTTCTGGAGAACCTGTCTTGTTTCCTTCTAATAACATATGTTCTGCTTCCAGAGACAATCACCCCTTTCAGGAGAATCAACCCTTTGCCCTGTATGCATTCATCCACTCGTCAATCCAGAAGTTTTTCAGCAATCAGGGTCTCAAGGAGGCCATGTGGCCCAGTCACTCCAAACTAACATGGCTGGCATAAAACCCTTTGATAATTAACAAGCATTCAGTCACACTAGGGTGGTTTTTGCAATTGCAGGTGTCAAATGATGCAAGAATATATTATAAATAAGGGAGGCAGCCACAGATTAGGACTTTTGGCAGAACAGACAATTCTATCTCCCAATGCACCTTTGACAATATTTATTATCATTTCCTGTTAATTAAATACTCATCGAAATAACTCTGTAGTTACAAGAGTACATGTACTGTATTGAAAATGTTCCCTGGAGTGGCTTAGAGGGGAGAGTAGCAATTGGGACAAGGCAGAGAAGTAGAGAGAATATACCAGTAATGACAGTATTTCATCGAACATCCCCTGGGGAACTTGTGGAAATAACAATGTTCTAATGCCTTTCCTGCCAACTATTAATAGTGTGTATCGGCATGGTGTGATTATAGTGGTTTAAATGTCTTCCTTTACTCTTTTGATATTGTCCAAATATTTTATACTAAGTGAGTTGTATTTACAGTCAGCTAACTGATACCAGGAAGTACAGGATAGTGGTTAAGAGCAAGGTGTCTGGAGCCAGCCTCTCGTGGTTGCAATCTCAGCCCTTCCTCTTACTACCTGTGTGACTATGGGTGGCTATTTCACTTCTCTGAGTTTCAGTTTCCTCACTGGTAGAGCAGAATAATAGTAGTATCTACCTTACAGGATTGTTGTGAGGAGTTAATAGGTTAAACATAGGTAAAACTAACATAGTATACTAGGCACTGCTTTAAGTACTTTGTATGTAGATTATTAATATTAGTTGAGTAAATGAGTAAGCAGGCTGCTGGAACTTCACACAATCTCTTATTTCACTTGTGCCCCATAAATGAGATTGGTCAGAAAGCATCGCCTTGAGTTGATGATAACTCTTCATGGAGCAGAATGCAGAGGTATCCCCCACCCCATCTCCAAAATAGGATTAATTTATGGTGAGGCTGCCAGATAGGACCAAGCTTGAGTGAGGAAGAAACTGAGAAAGCTAACTTTGCAGGGGTCCTTTTCTGAAGGTGTCTTTTCTCTTGGAATCAGAGAAGCCTAATTAGAAGAAGCTTAGGGTCTGATTACAGACCACCCACCCTGAATCCGTGGCAAACTCCCTCACCCCAGTCTTCTAATTGCCTTCCTGGAGCACTGAGGATAGGGCACAGATCCAGGTAGCTATTAAGAGGTACCTCTGTGGATGCTGGGGCTCACAAGCTACAGGTGATGAAGATGTTTGTTCATATGGCCCCAAAGCCCCATTTAGATACCACATTCTGCTCTCAACTGGCCCAGACTTCTGGACTAGGGAAGGAATCCTTGGTTCTGCCAAAGGTAAGTGTGACCATAGTGGATCAGAGAAAAAAATGAACCACAGTTCAGGCTCAAAATGGACTTGATAACCTGAATATTTTTTTTTACACTAAACCTAGGAGGATTCAAGTTGTCAGCAGAGTAGGTGGAAGCTTCACTCACTGACCCCCCCCCAAGACAAAGTTGGAATTACAACTAAAATATAGAACAAGAGCAATCAACTGAATAACCAACCAAAGCCTAGCTGAAGAGAAGTCTTATAACCAAGGATTTACAGGAGAAGTCATATTGAGACTGGTAGGAAGGGTGGAGACATGAAAGGGCCGGAGCCACTCCCATGCACAGTTGCTGAGATTCTAAAGGGATATCTCAGCTTCAAAGGTTCCCCCAGAGGACAGTGAGGTCTCAACCACCTGCTGGGCTCCCCAGCACAGAGCACCAGAGCTGGAAAGAGGAGCCCACATAACATCTGGCTGTGAAAACCAGTGGGGAATCTGTCTACCAGAGAGAGACTAGAGTCTACTAAAGGCACAGGCACCTTCTTTTTAAACATTTTTATTGACTTTATTGGGGTGACATTAGTTAATATATAATTGTGCAGTTTTCAGGTTACAATTCTATAATATATCATCTGTATAGTGTATTGTGTGTTCATCACCCAAAGTCAAATCTTCTTTCATCACCATATATTTGATCCCTTTTACCCTATACTAACCCCATCTCCTCCTTCTGGTAACCTCCACACTGTTGTCTGAGTCTATGAGTTTCTGTTTGTTTCTCTTATTTATTCATTTGTTGCTTTTAGTGTTATATACCACATATGAATGAAATCATAGGTTCTTAATTTTTTCTGTCTGACTTACTTTGCTTAGCGTAATATTCTTAAGATCTATCCATGTTGTTGCAAATGGCAGTATTTCATGTTTTCTTGTGGCTGAGTAGTAGTCCATTGTATATATGTACCACATCTTCTTTGTCCAGTCTTCTAACAAAGGACACTTCGATTGTGTCCATGTTTTGGCTACTGAAGAATGCTGTACTGATCATAAGGGTGTATGTATATCTTTGCAAATGCTTTCAAAATTTTTTGGTAGATATCCAGAAGAGTTAGGTAGTGTTCATGCCCATCTTATAGATAAAAGAGCTGAAGTTCAGAGAATTTAAGCAACTAGCTGGGGTTTGACCCCCCTGTGACAGATCTTCAAAGCATTCTGGTTCTGTGACACCATGCTGGTTTGCCTTTTGCTATTTTCAGAGACTTGCTTCTATACATTTATGAGTTTTAATTCCAATAAGAAATTACCAATGAAAATTTTTTCCAAATAAGCTTCCAAGGAAAAGGAAAATTAAACAGGGACCCTATTTAAATTTCCAGATTGAGCTACTTCTTTACCTGAATGTAGAGAGAGTGTGGGCGGAGGGAGCTATGGTTTTTTTTTTACTTTTTAAACATTTTGAGGACCCAGGTCCACTCTGATACTTTGAGTGACCATCAAAGCATCTTGCAACTCATTTCTTTATTCCTGTTTCCTCTTTAAGTCATCACAAATAGATGAGACAATTCTAATACAGTGGCAGAGGTCGAATCACTGTCATCTATGCCCATTTAGTTCAATGTGCTCATCACTAGTGTCCAGCTTACTGCCTGGCACAGATTATAAAGGCAGATAGATCCTTTATGCATCTTTGTTCCATACTTCTAGCCGAGAGCAATGGTTACTTAACTTTAGGCACATTATACAAACTGTATTCCTCACTATTTAAAAATAACTTTAAACCTGTCTTGGAGAACCTAAGTAGATTAGTTTGCTGAGCTATATAAATACTCTTAAGATCCATGGCTATATATTTTCCACAGCATGTATTACTGTAGCACTTTCTTCCAAGTACAAATGTTTTACTTTTAGAATCATCTTTGCATACATTTTGTTTGTTCCATAGAACCCTTTTGACTCCTAGCTCAGTGCTTCCTCTGCTCTGAGATGAGAGGGAGAGCCTATTAAACACCAAAGCCTGCTGGACTTTTTCTCTTCTGAAACCCCTGTTAGTTTCCTGAGGGTTAGTGGAGGTTTGGGGAGCATTAGTAATTTCAAAGAGCAAATGATTTCACGGTCTGTCCCGTTTAGCTTTGGAATGTGGGAGAATTACATGTCCTAGGTGTTTTTACCATTGCCTGACATAAAAATGAGGCTGAGGGTCCTGAGCAGACATAACTAGAGTTACAGAAGTCCACCAGGGGAAGCGTGTCTGGAAGTGGAATATTCATGTGTCCGATCAACAATTAGATAACAGATCTCTGAGAATGAGAAATGCCGATGTTGCTCAATGCCAAGGAGCGTGGTGGGTTCGTGATGGCATTAAGGATTCACTTTCTTCCTGTGCATCCTTAAAAGTCAGCAATTTCAACTATTTTGTGGGCTTCAAAAACAGGAAACTGCTGCTTCAGTGTTCTGTTCATATTCCCCAGCAGTTTAGTTTATTATCTAAATGGCCTGGGACCAAATCCTTCCCTCTGAGGCTGTACTGATCCATGGGTCTTCTGCCTGGAGATTGTATGGAGCTGTTGTTTGTTTTTCCTAATCTTAATCATTAGGGAACTGATCTGTTGTTCTATCTGGAATTATCAATCATTTTGGGCCAGTTCAGGAATTTAAACAATGCATCACACGGCAAAGTGGGACTGTCCTTGGAGGGAACCAAACTTTCCAGCTCCTTGGAAGATCAGCTGACACTGGGAAACCTTGGTTTTCTTTAACATTTTCCTCTGCCCATTGCAAAACCGACACACTGATGCTGAGAAGAATCACATGGGGGTGTATTGTAAGTGAAGAGAGTCTCTCTGCTGCTCACGGTCTCAATAGGGAGGCCTGAGTCGCTGTCTTGTGATTGGAATGTATGAAGATTTCAGAGCTGGCTTCAGGGCCACAGACCCGGACACCTCCCCAAGCTTTCCATTTTCTCCCTTGAGCCCCTGACTTTCTCCATCACGCGCAGATCAGTCTGGTTTAGGTTGAACCACCCTGCATGCACTGCCTTTTCAGAAGCCGTTTGGCCAAGTCCTCCTGCGGCACTATTATCAGTCTGCTGCTGGCCGGGCCAGTCCTTCCGATTATCCTGGCATCGGGCCGACAAGCCATTTTATTTTATATTTATTTATTCATCAATAGCACTTTCCAAAAGAGAATGTAAAGGGGCCTATAAAAATGCATGATACGTAGCAAGATAACATAAATTAAAAATGAGGAATGAGATTTGGGCAAAGGGATAATGAGAGGCCAGGAGCAAGGTTGGCTCGCGTGACTTTTGTCTAGTTCCTTAAACATGTGCGAGAGGGGATGGTTCCTTGGTAGCTGCACACTCCTCATTAGAGTTTAATTTGATGGTATCTTGATATACCCACCCATTCCTGCAGACAAGATATGCAAAAAGGAGATTCTACAAAAAGGAGTGGGAGTATAGAGTTTATAACTCTGAATTGGGGTCATTTTCCAAAATCATTATTTAACTTTTGTGACTCTCCTTCTTTCTCAAGTATAGAGAATAAGGCATATAAATTCTGGGCCTAAAAAGGTGCTTACTACATGGTAACTAGTTTTTACCACACTTGTGGGTAACGGCATGGAAGACCCCAACTTCCCAGTTGGAAGCTGGGGTCTGACAGACTGAGGTTCAAATCCCAGCTCAGTGGTTTACTTAAAGCAAATGCCTTAATCTGTGCAACCTCCTGTTTTCCAGTCTATAGTTAAGGATAATAACAATATCCAGTTTTGGGGTGCTGTGAGAAGTAAATGAGGCAATTTTTGTGAAACACCCAGAACAGTATCTGACACAGAGTGAGTGTCGTCTGTGTTCTTCTTCGTTATTATTAATAGACGCTCTTTCCATCTCTTATTGGAGAAAAGAGACCATCAGGTTATAGGACAAGGTACAGCACTTGAGGTCCTTTGGTGCAGCCTTCTCATGGGGGGACACACATCCAAAGATGGGAAGATAGTAGCTTAAGTTGACACAGTACATCAGTGGCAGAAACCAGACTTGAATTCAGGACTCTGGACACTGTGTCCAGCCTTCCTATTATATCTGTTCTCTCTGGCTTGTCCAAGTCAACTGCCTGTCCCTCCCCCACCATGACATTCCTCCAAAGGAAAATAGCTGCCCTCCCCCGGAGAAGATCTAAAGGCATCTCTTAGGAGAGTAGTGGAAGGAAGTGGTGGAAGGAAGTAGTGGAAGGAAGTGGGTCTACTGACCTGCTCCTGCTCAGATGGGGCTGCATGAAGGTGGGCTATAGCACCCTACTTCCTGGGCCAAAGTGATGAGCCAAGGTGCGATTTAGCAGAAAACATCACAAATTTGGAGCCTGAAGTCCTGTTGCCATTTATTAATTGTGTGGTCTTGGGAAGTTGATTTAACCACTTGGAGCCTCATTTTACTTAGCAATACAATGGGGGTAAATTAATTTTCTGAATGATGGAAACAATGTAGCAGTTGAAAAACACTTGTGTAAGAATTACATGGGTTGTTTCCTGTGTACTCTGCACAGTGTGTGTGTTTTCATGAATTATCTCATTTACCTCTCACAACACAGCAGTACACAGTATTGTTATTATTGCAGTAGATGTCGACACTGAGACTCGGGGGGTCAAGTGCCTTGTCCAAGGTCACACAAATAGAAATGACTGAGTTTGAGTTTGGAATAACAAGCTGTCTGAGTGCAAAGCCCATTTTCTTAGCCACTATGCTCTATTGTTGGGATTCCAGCCTTCCCTTTCTGCTAAATGACCATAGGCTGATCAGCGAGCCTCTGATGCCTTACAGACCTCCTTAGTGTTAGGAGGCTGACCTGTCTGAACAACATTGCCTTGAAAATGTCTCACAAGGACCTGAAGAACTCAGCATATTTTGTAGTGAAATCGGGGTAGTCCACTGCAGGTGATTTGCATCTTTATTTTCTATTGCTCTTGGATAACGACATGTGCAAATAAGCATGAATAGTTGCCTGATCCCCTGCATTTCTGCTAAAATGTCATCTTTTCAGAGAACCTTCCCTGACAGACCTATTGAATACTCCTCTCCTTAGTTGGCTCTCCCAATTTTTTTACACCCTGCTATTCTTCTTTTTAAATTTTTTTTCATGTCATTTATCATCTTATATCATGGTAGAAATATACTTAAAATATGTTGTATATACTTAGCTCTCTGCTAGCATGGCAGCTCTACAAGGGCAAAGATCTCTGTCTATTTTGTTCTAAGCAGGCAGAGGTGTGCTTGGCACATGGTAAGTTCTCAGCAGACTCATACTGGATGGATAAATGAATGTATTCTCTCTCTCTCTCTCTCTCTCTCTCTCTCTCTGTCTCTCTCTGTCTTTCTCTCTCGTTCCCCTCTTTGGTCAGGATGATTTGTGTGAATTCCTTTCAGAACCCAGCAAGTCATTGTTTTGGTCAAAGGTCAGAATTAGTATGGCCCCTAAGGAAAGAAAAAAACTCCCAAATACTTACGTTATCAGGAATTCAGTTGGGGGAAGCACCAGATGCTGACCTTTATGTCACCAGTAGTTCAGCTTTTTCCAAACATTGAGCAAAGTTTCATTTTCTTATTTATCTGAAATCCCATGAGATCTTTCTCAAATTCAGTTTTTATTTCAAGGTTGGGAGAATTACAAGAAGAATCACCTTTGAAGTATTCAGTATTTCCACTGCCCCAAATTATCACCAGCCAAAGGTACAGAAGCAAGATTGTCCAAGTACCTGGCAAGAACTCCATCTGTACTGGAACTCTAAACTCAGCATGTTGGCTTTGCCCCTTAATGAGCTGTGCAGGCTAACTCTGGAATGGCTCCATGCCTGTATCTCACTGACTGATATTGATCTGGCATTTAAAAAAATTATACAGGTCCTTCAGAAAAAGAGGAGAACTTGGAAACCAGGCCATGTTGCCTGGGAGAAACAGAGGGGAAGAAATGGCTTGCCCCGTAACAGGTTGTAGAGGTTCTTTGCTCTTCACAGCTCACTTCTTGCACCCAACTCCATTGTGTTTATATGTGCACCAGAAGAACTGTAAAGAAAGATAGGGTTGATATTGGGGCTCTGGGGGGCCGTGGACTAGGAGATAAGATTCCAGAATGCACATGAACCCAGGAGTGTATTACTTACATTGTTGCATAACTCAGAGAAAAATAATTCTCAGTGTGTGAGTCAGACCATGTGCTAGGCATAGAATGTGCTTATGTCTTTCACAATAATATTGTGACTTTGGTGTTGAAATGCACAATAAACCAACAGGGAGACTGAGGTTCACAAAAAGATGAATGTACTTACCCAAGGTCTCCAGAAATTTGGAATTAGGTCTGATTTCAAAGCCCATGTCCTTAACGCTTTACCACTAGGGTTTCACCAACAAAGTGGAATTTTCTGACTCTGCAGTGAGGCTGAGGAAGTTTTTAATTTGGGAAGTTTGGAAATGTCTAAGGAACTGAGTTCTAGCTCTGGCTTTGCCTCTTCATTAACTATGAAATTGTGAACTAGTCACTTTGCCTCTTTGACCCTCATATTCTTCTCTTGAAAACGTGATTAACAATTTATACATCCGAGGATTTCTGAAAAGTCAAATGAAATAAAGTCTGTAAAGAATGTCAAATGCTTTATAAATCCAGGAGATTGTTATCATTACTAAAAATGATCATATCCAGCCGTGTTCATCTGAATTTATCTTTAATGAGACTTCATTTTTCAAATGTCGGTGTACAAGCGAGGATTCATGGCAGAGAATGGCACTGTGGTGACAGAATTCATTCTGATGGGGCTCCACCTGCAGGCAGGCCTCTTCTTTGTGTGCTTGGTTCTTTATCTCATCACCACGGCAGGCAGCCTGGGCATGATAGTGCTGATTCAGAGTGACCCTTGCCTCCCTCCAGACTCCGATGTACTTCTTCCTCAGACCCCTTTCCTTCCTGCGCATTTTCTACTCCTCTGTTATTGTCCCTCAGTTGCTTGAGACCTTGGATACTGATAAGATGGTCATCACCTAAGCGTGCTGAGCTACCCAGTTCTTTTTTCTCTACCCTGTGATAGGCCTAAATGATTCCTTTTGACTGTGATAGCCTATGACCATTATAGGTTATAATGGAATAGGTTAGACCATTATAGGTTATAACCTATACTATGTGTACATGGTATACATCTGGTTGTGTATAACCCCCTCCTTTATGCCACTGCCATGACACCACAGATGTGCCTGGGGCTGGTGGCTGGGGCATGTTCTGGTGGCATGCTCAATTCCATGATCCATACTGGGTACACCTTCTCAGTCTCCTTCTGGAAGTCCAAACATATGGATTTCTTTTGTGAGCTTCCACCCCTGCTGAAGCTTGCCTATATATGAGACGAGGCTATGGGATGAGTGATCTACCTCTTTGCTTTCTGGGTCACATCAACCAGCATTGTAGTGCTGGTCCTTATATGCTACCTGTTCATCATTTGGGTCATTCTGAAGGGATCTTATACCCTGAGAAACAAGGAAGTGAAGGAGGCTCTGAAGAAAGCCCTTGATAGGATAAGGATTTCCAAGTAGCATTAGACTTGAGATCCATCGATTCAGAAGTTCTTGCAAATCATCCTTTGACTTTTGGCTTGTCCCCTTAACACACAATCTGGATCTTGTAATTCCAAAGATATATTAGAGCAGAAAAATACAGTTTGGGTTTTAATGATTTATTTATTAGCTCTATGACCTTGATCCAGAAATTGTCTGCCTATGTTTTCACATCAATAAAAATTGCTATGATTAAAGCCAGAATTAAGACAGATGGAATGACAAAGGACTTTATCAATAATAGCATGCTATAAAATGTAAAATTTATTTTTCTGATCTGACCTTGGTATTGTTGAGTGTTTTCTTAGGTACTCAACTTTTTTTTTTTCTACAAAGCTAATTTTTGCACCTTGGATAATTACAAAAGAATAACTTATTATTTACATAATAAAGGCAGTCACATTCTTTGGTTGTGGGTAGTGAGGCGGAAATCAGCCTTGACCAGAAAAACCTTTTCTCCACATTCAATCATGTCCAAGTTAGGCGTTTGTCATTAAAAAACACAAGTAGCTAAACAGAGAAAGAAAAAATAGAGAGGAAAGGAGATGTGACTGGGAAATGTTGAACTAGAATATGTTAGCCTACTTCCCAAGATAGCGTAGAGGACCAAGACACTGTAGAATCAAAGAGAGATGTAATGATTTGCATTAATTATTGGAAACAATTCGATCTTGATGTAGAGCTGAACTGAGTGCCATATATAACTTTTGAAATATTCCTTGATCACCAAAGGTCAGAAGCTCTATTTTATTTCTGAGGCATTGTTCGTGGACCATCTGCCTCAATCAGCTCAAGCTGTTTTCTATTCTCCCATAATGAAAAGCACTATCCACTTCTATCTCTTAGAGGGCATTTACTTTATTATCCGAAGACAGATAACTATGAATCCAAGTGCCAAGTTTTAATGACCTCTATAGCTACGAGAAATATTATTTGAGAAACATTTCTATAGAGATTCTATCTTATTCATCATGTCAGCAAATATTTACGGACAATCTGCTATGTACCGAACATAATATAAGGTTCCAGCACATAGTAATAAATAAGATAGGCATTGTTCCTTCTGGAGAGTAGAACCTGGGGCATAGACAGATATTAAACCATTACACAGTTAATTGATTTTCTTTCATTTGATATGGGAAAAAGGCACAAAAGAAGCACAGGGTATTGTTATACTATATAATAGGGTTCTGACCTAGTTTGGTGTGGTCAGAAAAGGCTTCCCTGAGGGAACTAACATTTAAGCTGAGGCTTCAAGAGTAAGTATGTCAGAGTCATGGGTGGCAGGGACTATTGCAGGGAGAAAGAGTTGCAAGTGCAAGGACCTGTGAAACAGGATGTCTAGGGGAACTGAGAGAGTGAGTGGCTGCCGCATAGGAGTGAGGGGGTTTATGTGAGATGCAGCTGGCGAGTTCAGGAGAAACTAGGTCACAGAGCCTTGCAGGCTCACTTAGAGACTTGTGGACCTCACTCCATGAGCAAGGCATGAAGTGATCCTATCCGAATTTTAAGAAGATCCCTTTGACTATAGTGTGATGGGCGAAAGGAGATTGGAGAAAAAAACACCTATTTCATCTCAGAAACAAATGGTGTCTCCCAGGGCATGATGCTTCATTCACACACAGTATTGTATACTTTATTCTAGAATACACGTTAGGCCACAGAGAGCTAGCAGGAGCATGGCTGTGATATTGTTCTAGGACTGATTTTTTGACAAAATGGTGAAACTGGGGAAATATACCTTTGAAGGCATTCATTCTTTCATTGGTACATCTTTCCTTCCCTGAATGGCAGCCTTCTTTGGATATACACCATGTGTCCCTCCATCAAAATGGTCATCAATGACTCCCACTTAAGAGGCCGACACATTTTCATGAACTCCTACTGTATGCTGGGCTGTGCTAATCGGCCAAAGAAACCACCCTCTGCAAGGAAGGCTTCTTGCATACTTAAAGGCAGGGAAAACTTTCAACTAAAAAAATAAATGAGCAAAATACAGAACAGCGAGTGTGCTATTTTAGTCGTGGGAATGGCCTCACACTCCTCCCACCTTCCACTTGGTAAGTGGTAACCAACTCTGTCTATAAATGAATGGCCTGTGATGCGTGCACACTATTTGATGTATCAACAATTGCTTCAGAGGTGCACAAAGTGGATATGAATAAAATGAATTTTAGCGTGTTTTAGGGGACTATCTTCTAATTAACATAAGGAGGCACTGGAAGAAATTACGTTTATGTTGAGTTTCCAATGTCATATATTAACAAATGAATGAAAACATACACAAATTACCTAATATGTGTCAGGCCCTGTGCCAAGAGTTTTTATTTATCTCATTCTTAACATGGACACTACACATCATCTTTTAGAAAATAGAATCTGGTGATGGTTGCTTTTTGTGTGTCAGTTTGGCTGAGTCACAGGGTGCCCAAATATTTGGCTAAACATTATTTGTGGGTGTCTGTGGGGATGTTTTCCCATGAGATTAGCATTTGAGTTGGTGAACTCAGTAAAGCCGGTTGTTCTCGGCAATGTGGGTGGGCATCACCCAACCAGCTAAAAGCTTGAATAGAACAAAAGGCAGAGGAAGGGAAACTCCATTCCTTCTCTGACTGCATGAGCTAGAACATTGGTCTTTGGCACCTGGACTGGGATTTACACCATCAGCCTCGCTGGTTCCTAGGCCTTCAAACTGAACTGCATCCCTCCTTCCCTGGGTCTCCTGGAGTGCGGGGCTTCTCAACTTCCATTTAAAGACTTGTATGAGACAATGTCTTAAAACAAATCCCCTTCTGTGCAATAAAATAATCCATTACCTCCAAAAGTTTTTCTAACTCCTTTTTATTGTTATTATTTTGTGACAAGAAGACTTAACATGAGAACTATCTTCTTAGTGAATTTTTAAGTATACAGTATAGATTGTGGGGAAACTGTCTCCAAACTCATTGAGTTGTACACATGAAATACGTACAATTCTTTATATGTCAATTATACATCAACAAAGGGGTTCAAGAAAAATCTCCACATTTATATCTTATTAGTTTGGTATTTCTAGAGAAGGCTGAGTAATAAAATCCAGTCAGCAATATTGTAACCTTTTTCTTTTTATCCCCTTGAATTTCTAAGTGCATCTCTTTTATGGTTTTAGAATAATAAAATTTTAGCTGTGATACTTTGGCCTCGGCCTACCAAACATGACATAGAAAAGATGAAGAAAGCAGACTTCCAGACTTTGAACTGACCCATGTAACTCAATACATCGAGAGGCCAAAGGGCCGCGTTCTCATCATTTAGAACACTGCAAAGTGGCATCACCGAGATGGTGGTATAAGGGACCCCAGCCCCTCTTCCCCACAAAGATCAGCAATTAGACAGCTATCCATGAGCAAAAACAGCTCTGGGAGAGCTTAGGAGTCCACTGAAGACTCTTCAGCCAACAGTGAAAAAACAAACCTGAGAATAACTATACAAAGAGGTGAGCAAGACCAGCTTCGTTTTGCCTCCCATCTTTCCATCCCTATGGCTGGTACTGTCAGTGTCAAGAAGGAATGCCCTAGCTAGAAAGAGTTTCCCTCAATGAGAGAGTGATGGTGGGGTGAGTGACCAGTGTCTCCTGCCTTTTGGGAACTGCACAAAAGACCCACTTCAGTTTTATCCCACCCAGAGATGGGCAAATCTGAGACGTAAAGAGATGGCCAGGGGCAAGGGAGGAGGGAAGGGACTTCCAGTATCAGCCACATAGTGGGAGTGGCTGTGGTTCCTGATGACCTGCTCTGCAGAGGACCCCAGCAGCTTTCACCACTGAGGAAACCGGAGGCCAGCACAGCCTCCACGAACCCCATGCAGATTTCACTGCTTCTCACCCCACAGGTTTTCATGTTTGCATTGCCAGCCACCTGAGTGTTTCTCACCTCTTCAGCACATCTCCCTCCTCCAAACAGAGCCAGGGATCTGCACCAGCAGCTAGTGCAGGCCTCTGCAGCCCTCTGGGTGCAGACTTCCGGCCTAAACCCTGCAGCTGGCCCCCAGTGCTGTGCAAGCACTGGCAGGCCTGGCTTCTGTCACTGGCTTCCACTGCTGTAAATGTGCTTGTGGCGAGACCCAGCAACAGCAAGAACGTATGCCAATAGCCAGGGTCTGACAGCTGCTTATGGGCCTGGATCTGGCCTTGACCCCTGTCACTGGCCTGTGCCACCGAGCTCACCTGCAGCCAGCTCTTCCAGCTGTGCCCCCACCCATCTCCAGTGGTGCACCTTCCCACCTCCAGCCCGACTCCCATTGCTGGCCGGCCTCCTCTGCTGTGCACGAGCCTGTGGCGAGACCCTGCAGCCACAAGAGTGCTTGCCAACAGCCTTTTGACATCAAAAGCAAAGGCAACAAAAGCAAAAATGGGAGCCTGCACCAAACTAGAAAGCTTCTGCAAAGCAAAAGAAACAACAAAATAAAAGGTAACCTATGGAACAAGAGCAAATATTTGCAAACCATATATCTGATAGGGAGTAAATGACAAAATATATAAAGAACTCATGTGACTTAATAGCAATAAAACCAACAGTCCAATTAAAAATGCCCAACCACCGGATTGAAAAATTAAAATAATAAAAAAAGCCTGGTACAGATGACCAGGAGCTATGGCCAATTAAAAATGGGCAAAGCACCTGAGTAGACATTTTGCCAAAGGAAACATACAAATGGATAGCAGGTACATGAAAATATACTTAACGTCATTAACCATAAGGGAAATGCAAATCAAAACTACAATGAGATATTGCCTCATTACTGTTAGAATGGCTGTCATCAAAAAGACAAGAGATATCAAATGCTGGCAAGGAAATGGAGGAAGGAAATTCTTGTGCTCTGTGGGTGGGAATGTAAATTGGTACGGCCCACAATGAAAAACAGTGTGGAGTTCCTCTCATCCCCCCCCCCCCCCAAAAAATAAAAACAAAACTACCACACGATCCAGCAATCCAACTTCTGGGTATACATCCAAAGGAAATGAAATTGTTATGGGAGAAACTCCCAGAAACTCAGTTCTTCTTGCCAATGCAATAAAGAATTTGAGATGTGCTAGTCTATTAGTGTGCAAGCAGGGTTTATTGGTGATCCATTGTCATGAAAGAGAATGAGCCTAGCTAAGGTGGGGGCTGAAAGGCATAGGTTCAGGGCGAAGCAGGGTAAAGGCTGGGAAGGTAGGGACGGCCAAAGGTGGGGGTGGCAAGCTCAGGGGTGGTGAGGGCTGGGGTGGCAAGTGCATGCACCTGGCCAGAGGCCAGGTGGCCTGAGGCTGTGTGCCACAGAGCCTAGAGCACCAAGCCCTAGAGTCCTTAGTTCTGAGGACTTATATAGCTGGCAGGTTGGGGGAGGGTGAAGAAGTTCCATATTGATTGACAGTTAAAGGTGGGGCTAGCTTTCCAGGAGGTGGGGTGAGGTGGTGTGAATACCCAAAGGTGTTAATGGGCTTCTTTCTTTAGGCACTATGGGCCCTTTTGGGCCTTTCAGGCCTTGGGATGAAAACACAGTTTCAAAGGCTTTCTTTCCCACAGAGTAGAGACAAAGAATTTCAAGGACTGCTGAGTCAGTGGGTGCAACACGTATCCCTCCCCCTCCCTGATTTTGTTTGCTATCTATCCCACCTAACAAAATCACTATCTAGAAAAGATATCTGCATCCCCACGTTCCTTAGAGCATTATTTACAATAGCCAAGATGTGGAAACAACCTAAGTGTGCATTATCAGATGAATTAAAGAAAATGCCACACACACACACACACACACACACACACACAGAATAATACTATTCATTCATAAACAGAAAAAAAAATCTTGTATCTCACAACATCATGGATAGACCTTGACAACATTATGCTAAGTGAAATAAGTCAGAGAAAGGCAAATGCTGTATGATGTTACTTTTACGTGGAACCTAAAACATTGAACTCCAAGAGGCAGAGAGTAGATTAAGAGGTTGGGGAAATGGGGAATGTTGGTCAAAGGGGCTAAAGTTTCCATTATAAGATGAATAATTTCCAGATCTTATACAGCATCGTGACTATGGTTAGCAATACTGTACTGCATACTTGAATGTTGCTGAGAATACATCTTAGACATTTCCTCCACCACAACAGGAAAACCAAAACAGTAATCCTGTGAGATGAAGAATGTGTTAACTAACCTCATTGTGGTGAACATTTCACAACACATTATGGGCAGCAAGTCATCACATTGTGCATCTTAAACTTACACCATATCATAGGTCAATAGAGCCTGGGGCAAAAGATGAAATAAAAGACACAAAAACTTTATTTGTGATTTCCCCTTTTTCCTGTATATTTATTTGAATGCATGAATGCAGGTATAAAGCCAATTTAGCTGAATTATTACATAAGGGCATGAGTGTAGGGTAGAATGATGGGGTACAACCCACACAACATATAATGTTGGCCCTTTGGTTCGAGTGTATATTTACTTCTGTGTATGGGCATGGATGTCATCTGGGAGAGTCATAACACTTCTGAGAAGATCAGCAACAACCACAGAGAAATTCTTTTTTTTTTTTTTGTCATGGACACAGACCTATACAGCATGGATACACTTCTCAGATTTCTTTTTCTGTCCCCCTGTTGCTCCCAGCCTATTTGTCTAACCTGCAGGGAGGAGATAATGCCGTCACAGTCTTGTGCAAATGACCACAAGCTGCTCAGGCCCCAGAACTGCCTCCCCCTGCTCATGGATCTCCCTATCTTTTCGGCAGCAATAGTGGTAGACGGTAAAAAAGGAAATGAAGCATTTTGGTTAATTTTTTTTAAAATCGGTGACAGAGGTCAAAGGAGATAAGATAGCTCTAGGTTTAAAAAAAATTATGGGGTAGAGGGGTAACCCTAACCAGTGTGGCTTAGTTGGGCATTGTCCAGCAAAGCGAAGGGTTGCTGGTTCAAAGGTTGCTGGTCAGGACACATGCCTGTATTGCAGGTTCAGTCTCCAGCTGGGGCATGCATGAGAGGCAACTGATCGATGTTTCTCTCTCACATTGATGTTTCTCTCCCCTTCTTTCTCCCTCTCTTCCCCTCTCTCTAAAAATAGGTAAGTAAAAATCATTAAAAAATTTATTGGGGTAGCGCTGGTTAATAGGATTATATAGGTTTTAAGTTATAGCTCCTGGTTCTAAATCTCACTTTGCCTGATGCTGACTTCAAACCTCAAACAATATTTTCTTCTGAATCTTACTTAGATAGAGAGTGTGGGAGGATAAATCACTTGAGAAACTGGGGAAAGCTGACAGAAGTTGAAAGGAAAGTAGGCTGCCTGCCTCCCTGTGGTGCGTCTGCCAGCTTGTGCGTGGAGACCAAGGTGCTTTATGGACATTATACAATTCATCCTTTTAATCCTATTGGGAAAGAAGGCCTCAGCTGTTTTCACTTATCTCTCTTCAAAACCATGAACTTCTGAAAACTGTTGAAAAGAACATTGTGTCTTTTTCTCAACTTACCTTTATCTTTATTTAAAACATAATATTGCAAATACATACAAAAATGACAGCAACAGCAATAACAAAAGTACTTTTTTTCCTTGTAATGGAATGAACATCTAAACCCTTTCTGATTCTAGCCTTAATAAATGCGTTTCTTTGGGTTCTGAAAACCCTCAAAAAGGTATTGTATAAGTAGCCTGTCTACACTTATTACTTTATATTTTCACTACAGAAGTAGTCTAAAATATTTTATATATTATTTCAATAAATTTTAAGTTAAAAAATATATATATTTAAAAGATTTTATTTATTTCTTTTTAGAGAGGGAAGGGAGAGAGAGAGAGAGAGAGGGAGAGAGAGAGAGGGAGAGAGAGAGGGAGAGAGAGAAACATCAATGTGCGGTTGCTGGGGGCCGTGGCCTGCAACCCAGGCATGTGCCCTGACTGGGAATCGAACCTGTGATACTTTGGTTCGCAGCCTGCGCTCAATCCACTGAGCTATGCCAGCTAGGCTAAATTAAGTTTTTTTTTTAAAATTTATTTATTTTTAGAGAGAAAAGAAGGGAAGAAGAGAGAGAGGGAGAGAAATCTTGATTGTGTGAGAGATACATGAATCATTTACCTCTCACATATCCCCAACTGGGGACCTGGTCTACAACCCAGGCATGTCTCCTGACTAGGAATCGAACCAGTGACCCTTCAGTTTGCAGGCTGGCATTCAATTCATTGGGCCACACTAGCCAGGGCCAACAAATTAACTTTTTAAGGGGCTACTATATGCTGGGCACATTGCTAGTAGTTTGGGAGCTGTATCGATGAAGAAGATAGGCAAAACTCTCTTTCTTTGTGGAGTGTACATCCTAATGGAGGAGGTAGACAATAAACTGAATATAATAAATAAGTAAATGATAAAATAAACTATATAGTATGTTGAAAGGTGTTGAGTGTTATGGGGAGAAACTGCAGACATAAATTTTATAACGTGAGTGAGGAATTCCCTGTGTCGGAGATACTGGATAAAGTGCCAGGAGGTCATTATTTCCTTTTTAGGATGAACGTAATCTCAACTATATCCATTGAATAATAACTCTCATTATCTCTGCCCTCCCAGCCCCAGAAAACCACTATTGTATTCTCTGCCGCTGAGTTTGACTATTTCAGGTATCTACTATAAGTAGAATCGTGCAGGATTTGTCCTTCTGTGACTGGCTTATTTCACTTAGGATAATGTCCTCAGGTTTATCCATTTTGTAGCAAATGTCAGAACTTCCTTCTTTTTAAAGGCTGAGTAATATTCTACTGCATACACCACAAATGTATACACCACATTTTCTTTACGTATTCATCCTTTGATGACCATTTAGATCGTTTCCATATCTGGGCTATTGTAAATAATGCTATTCTGAATATTGGTGTACATATACACATTCAAGTCCCTGTTTTCTATCCCTTTGGGTGCAATACCTAGAAGCAGAATTGTTGGATCAGATGGTAAAGCTTTGTTTAGCATTTTGAGGAACCCCTTACTATTTTGCACAGTGGCTCTACCATTATACATTCCCAGAAACAGTGCACTAAGATTCTAGTTTTTCCACATCCTTACCAACACTTGGTATTTTCATTTTTTCCCTCTTTGATAGCCATTCTAGTGGGTGTGAAGTGGTATCTCATTGTAGTTTTGATTTTCATTACTTTAATATTGAGTGATATTGAACATCTTTTCATGTGCTTTTTGGCCATTTGTATATCTTCTTTGCAAGAATGTATGTTGAAGTCTTTTGTTCACTGAAAAAAAATTGGTTGTTATTGAGTTATATGAGTTCTTTATATATTCTGGATGGCAATTCCTTGTCCGATATATGATTTGCAAATATTTTCTCCTAATCTGCAGTTTGCCTTTCAATCTATTGATTGTGCCCTTTAATATACAACATTTTAAATTTTGATGGGGTCCAGTTCATCTATTGTTTCTTTTGTTGCCTGCACCCTTGCTGTCATGTGCAAGAAATCATTGCTAAGTCTGGTGTCATGACGCTTTCCCCCTGAGTTTTCTTCCAAGAGTGTTTTGATTTTAACTGTTATATTTAGGCCTTTGATTTACCTTGAGTTAATTTTTGTATAGGGTGTAAGGTAAGAATCTAATTTTATGCCTTTGCGTGTGGACATCTAGTTTTCCCAGCACCATTTATTGAAAAAAATTACTCAACCAACGTTTGCTGAAATCCTTAGGACAATGAGAGGAGATGAGATGTAAAAAGTCATGAGACCAACACAAGAGGACTCTGAACTCATTTTCTGGCCCACCCTTCTTCTTTCTATATATTGTTGGTCCCATTTTATCAATGGAGAAAATTAAGCCTGGAAGGTTAAATAATCCTAGCTACTGCAACTAAGTAGCAAGTGTGTTTTAAAGCTACTATTGAGAAGGTGGTATCACATTTTTCACTCTCACAGTTTATCTGGGGAAGGGGACACTCCTCAAGGAGGATGCATCCACATTTGCAAGAGACTGAAACTGTCTTCAGCATGAATATTGTTTTCATCGCACAAACAATATAAAGTAAAACTCTTCTGTTTATGTTTGTGGGGCTGCACAGATAGTAGGGTACAAGCATTGGATGAGGGGTCTGAGCTAAATACGCTGGGGGAACATATTCTAGGGGGTATTATTTCATAACTGTGTGAACACAACCAGCCTCTGATG